>NC_143582.1:74163077-74520118 GCF_048544385.1 Mastigoproctus giganteus | reverse complement strand
CTATGGTTGAAGGTTAGTAAATTAATTAATACAAAAAAATGATAATAATCTCAGTCCCTAATGTCACGTCGGCGAAACTGGACTGCTGCCAGAAAATTAGTAGATGTATTCTATCTGTCCTATGAACACACTCCTGATCACGTGGCAATTACACAAAACTGCCTTGGGGGATAGGTTTTATTTTTATTATTACTTAATACGAGTATGAATTTCTGGAAATATTTTTGCGCCTCATATTTGAATACGGGCGGTACACTTTTATCAGTTCTAAAAATTCCCTCAAGTTCTGGTGGCGGGTCCATTACAAACTCACGTTATCGAAAAGCGTTCCCACGTTTTTCGAAATACATCTATAATTCGAATATGCGAAAACACAACTCTCGAACTGGCGTGACTACAGCGATACCCATATTTAATCTGGGATAACTGCAACCCCTAAGTTCTGACGTCATAAAACCCAAAGCCGGATTTACTGAGAAACAGTTACCCATTATCTACAAGACCCAGGGTAGCGGGGGGCCTGGAACAATATGATTACTATTGTTCGAGCTCCCTCACTACCTTATTTTATGGATCTACATATACTCGAATGTGCGCCAGGGCCCAGATTTCCTAAACCGGCGTTGATGAGACCCTTCAATCAATACCTTTTAATCTTTAACTAATTATTCTATTGATTAGTGACAGTAGGTTCATGCTCTGTGGAGTTCAAGTATACACATGTGAAGATAAAAAGTTACCCATACTTTTTTTTTTTGTACTTCCACACGCAATTTCTTGGCAATTAATTAAGAATGTTTTAATTATGTAGCAGTGACTGACGACCAAAGAGCGCTTCCAGTAACGAGGAACATGTAGTGTTTTAACTCTTTATTACCTCCCCAAGTTTTCCTGCTTGACAGTTTGTCATTCAACACTGAAGTAATACCGTTATCCACTAGACGTCATTTCAGTAGCACACAGGTGCAGCCATCCTTTCCCCCTTTATTAAACAAAGTAATTTCTATAGGCTTTGAGTGTTGCATAATTATATTTTTTATCCCCAAATTGGATACGTTTGATCAATAAAAAGTGATAAAGTAGTTTTAAAATCGCACACTAAATAATTCAACGTGCAGCAAAAACCGTAAATTTACTGCTTTGCTAAACGCCTGATTATGATTCCTGAAAACTTATAAACAATTTGCAACTGACGAAATCCATATGTAGTCGACACTTGTAATTTGTAAGTCTAATTATCCTAAGCAATTTACATGAGTTAGCAGAGCGTTCAAACTTACTACAACTTGAAATCAAAATAACAAAGTTTCAAAATATCTCTATTTGAGACAAAATATACAAATACCACTTCCAAACCCAACTACCGTCCAAGTGTTATGACTACGTCAGAAGACTACTGCCGTGTAATCGCGTGTCTGTTGCACGCGAAAATATTATGAAATATAAAAATTGTCGAAAAGATAAATAACAGCCTATTACCGCTACTATTTACTAAAATATTATGCTAATAATAATAATAAATAAACAGCGCATGTATTTTTTCCAAAAGACAATCTATATGTATCAAAAATTAAATATTAAAAATAAATGGAATTCTAGCACTGAACTTTTCTACAGTTTAAGTACAGTGTAATTCAATGTTTTAATAACAGTAAAGATACCTGTAAACTTACCAGAAATTTTACCAAAACATCATCAAAGTACTTTCTTATGGAACACCAACTTTTCTCGCCACTTCCAGAACGAGAAATAAAATTTTAAGATTCATGACCGTTTCCGCAAACTGTAAAGTTCACGTAGCCACCGCTGATTCATATACAAGGTTTAGGATGTCCACAAGATGTCTTTGTATTCTGCAGTACAGACGTACATTGTCGAAAAGGGATTTATGGCATTCGTATTGTGTCAAAATGCAAGTATCCACTTACTGAACGACACTTCTTGCAGTTGGAGCGACGGGCGTCAATATGAACGGATGCAGTATACCTTATGCGCTCGTACAGACTGCTCGAGGAGCTAGGACGCTGTGATCGTAACGGTCGCCTACATATAGGCGCGCTCTTAGAAAAGAGTACTACCACTTGATGAAGAGGGAGGAATAGGGAGGAATAGACATCACTTCTGTGCCCGTGCACGTGGATTTCGGCTCCACGTGCGCAACGACAGGGAATGAGGGATGCTGATCTATTTAAATTTGATAGATGATCAGTCCCGCCCACTAAAATCAGTAGCATCAGGCACGCGTATTTATCCGTTGACAGCACGTGTGCAGCCACTATTCTTAGTCGACTAGCTGGAGAATGAGGTTCGTGCCGCGTGGGAGTGACTGATTGCTTCTTTTAGCGTTTGGCACATGACAGTATAAAAGGAAGTACAAATTCCATTTAGGTGAGGTAGTTCTTTCGCATGGAACTCGAAAGTGGCCATTTCTTGTCCTCAATGACTGCCGGAAGTTTAAAAAAAATGTGATTAACTTTTCAAGCGGAGCAGCCTGAGTTTCTATTAGAGGAAAACATTATTCAGAAAACTACGAATTGCAAATTTTTTCTCGATGGCATTCATTCTGCAATTGGTATTTCAATATGTTTCGTTATTTAATGTTGGTTCATTTAATTCCATGTGACCCATTAGCTCAGGAAATCATAATTTGGCCAACTCGTCTCTCTTCATCTGTTGCGTTTCCTTTCCTGTTACTTCACCAATTTTAACATATTTTCCCTTATATCTAAGTTATAGCGTTAACATAATTCAATTTCAGTTTACGGTTAATTATTACAGAATTACAGATGAACAGATTGGGACGTCGATTATTAAGTAACTGTTCCCAGTTACTTAAAGAACTGTTATTTTGATAAGTTGAAGAAAACACTTTCCCACAAGTTAAAATTTAAATTAGCTTAGTTTATTGGAAAGTTCGGTTAATAATTCACATTCTTTCCCTAAAGAGCTCCAATTATAAAATAAGTGACAACGTTTCTGAATTCTCATATGAGATTCTGCCATCGGAAGGAGGGGGGGGGGGTCGTAAAACATTTTTTTCTTCTTTTACCTGCGTAATAGAAAGTTATTTTCTGTATGAGTTAGAAACGGTGTTTAGCACTGATGTGACAGCTCCATAAACTGTTTTTTTTTTTTTTTTTCGCCAATACAACTAAGGCTGTGAGTATTATTCCAATAAGAAGGAACCGTGCAACCCTCCTGAGACCAACTAACCCAACTACAGTGAAAAAAAAAAGCCCGTAAAGATTACCCCGTCTTCACTGGATTAGAACCCGGTTCTTTTCCATATGGAATATAGCAATCGTAACCACTGTACTACTACGCTAGGGTATAATTAAGAATTGATCATAACCAAACTGTTTGGATAAAAATGAGGAATCAGTTTTAAAATTAGTTTCCTATTTTTCAAATCTCAAATATGTGCATTATCATATCCAAACGCCAAACTGGCACAATAAATGCTTTAAGTTTTTTAATGATATTAATTTTGTTGATGGATGGCGCTACATATTTACACATTTTTGCAACGTATGGGCGACACAACGCGATACAATTTCCTAACACAAATATAAATAACAGATTACGTTACTCGAAGTAGAAAACTTCGAGTAACGTCGTCCGTTCTCCCAACATACAAATAATAATAATTAATAAATAATAATACTAATAATGGGGCTTAGAGGGGAACAGGTATCCTGTGTGTTATCAGACACTCAGCCTGAAACACTGATGGATCCAATATCTCTCTATTACAGAAGATTTAGGAGAAGTCCGGTTGGCCTGCCTCCCTAAAATCCACTCATGCACACCTTCTCGATGGTAAGCCCTGTTACGTCACTTAGGTGGCAACGAACGTGTAGAGTGGTTCTCTTCAAGACGCCTGTTCAGCGTGAAGAGGAAAAGACCAAACCCTCCAGCATGAGAGCACAACAATACAAATGGCCCTCAGTCCCCAGCAGCTTTCACTCTCCCTCTTACGGCAGCGAGAGGATCAGAGTGGAAGCAGAGGGTGCTAAGAATCTCTGGGTACGACCAGGCTGCCATGCACGGAAACTGAACTTGGCCTGTTATAACGTACGATCACTCATCGGTGAAGACAGGATATTAGAGTTGGAAAAGGAATTAGAAAATGTGAATTGGAATATCATCGGTTTGGCTGAAACAAGAAGAAGAAATGAATCACTTATAAGTTTATCAAGTGGAAATCTGCTGTACACCAATGGAAATAGTGAAAGGAGTGAAGGTGGGTTGGGTTTCTGGTCCATAAAGATTTTAAAAACAACATTTTGGAATTCAAAAGTACATCACCAAGGGTGTCAAGGCTAATACTCAAGATTTCTAAGAGGTACAAGCTAAAGATTATAATGCACCAACATCGAGCCATGATGAAGAGGTTGAAGAAATGTACACCGAAATTGAGAGTCTTCTAGATGAGCAGAAAACCCACTACACTATTATTATGGGGGACTTCAATGCTAAGGTTGGAAAAAGGCAAAACAGCGCAGAGAGAGGAACTATAGGAAATTTTGGAATTGGTGAAAGAAATAAAAGAGGTGAAAGACTTGTGGAATTTGCAGAATCTCAAGGACTGTCAGTAATGAACACTTTTTTCAAGAAAAGGGTGAACAGAAAGTGGACATGGAAGAGTCCAAATGGATTAACAACTAATGAAATCGACTTCATCCTCACTAACAGAAGATATATTGTGAATGATGTTACCGTCCTGAATAAGGTAAATGTTGGAATGGTAAGAATGGTAAGATGTACACTTGATATAGATGTAGGAAAGGAAAGGAAAAAACTGACTCGAGTAAATAATACAAAGGTCTTTGAGATAACAGAGGAGGAGAAAAAGCAGTATGTACTGGAACTTAAAAACAAGTTTGAGCTTCTGCAGACTGCTCAGGACCAAGATATCGACGAGGAATATTACAACTTTCTGAAAGTGATAAAGCCCAAGAAACCTATAGGGAAACAGAAATCCAAAGAAGAAAAAATTAGTCAAGAAACACTTGTTATGATGAACCGAAGACGACAAATGAAGAGTAAGAAAAACACTGACAGGGAGAAAATTGAGTATACTGAGTTATGCAAAGCCATTAGAAAGAGACTCAGAGAGGACATAAGAAGATTTAACACAAGAAAAGTAAAACAAGCATTAAGGGAAAACAAAGGATTTAAATCAGCAGCCATGAGCAGTAATACAGAAAGACAAATGATACTGAAACTGAAGAATAGCGATGGTGTACTTATAAACAGCAGAGAAGGCATAATTCAAATAGCAGAAGACTACTATAGAGAATTATACAAGGAGCGAGGGAATGATACCAGCAGTGGGGAAGATGGATTGCAAAGTAGCAACACATACGACATACCCGATATTCTTCCTGATGAGGTAGAACATGCATTGAAGAAAATGAAGAATCGGAAAGCCCCGGGGGAAGATGAAGTTACTGTAGAGTTGTTAAAATTGGGAGGAAGAGACATGGCACAAAAACTGGCAAGGCTCTTCACAAAATACATTAGAAAAGGTGTGGCGCCTAAGAAGTGGAATAATGCAATCATAGTTTTGCTGCATAAGAAAGGAGATAAATCAGAAATTGAAACCAATTAGCTTGTTATCCCACATCTACAATTGTTCACAAGGGTCATTACTAACAGATTAGAATCAACCGAAAGAGCAAGCTGGCTCTTTCGACAGGACAGGATTCTCAACTATGGATCACCTTCACGTAATGTCACAGCTAATGGAAAAAGCAAATGAATATAAAACACCATTATGCCTGGCATTTGTGGATTATGAAAAGGCATTTGACTCCATACAGCATAAGCCAATGTTTCAGGCACTGGAAAGACAAGGCATAGATACTCCATATATTATGATTTTGAAGAAAATATATGAGAGTGCTACATCCTTGATTAGACTAGACAAAGACAGTAGCAAATTTAAAATCGAGAAAGGAGTTCGACAGGGAGACACAATATTTCCGAAGCTGTTTACTGCTGCCCTTGAGGAAGCTTTCAGAAGATTAGACTGGTCGCAGAAAGGAGTCAATGTGAACGGAGAGTACCTAAACCATTTACGATTTGCAGATGACATTGTGGTCATAAGCCACGATCCCAAAGAATTAGAGGAAAATCTTAATCACTTATGCACAGTTAGTAAGGATTTTGGACTAAAGATGAATATGGCTAAAACAAAAGTAATGATGAACAAGTATGCCACGGAAAGGGAAATAATGATTGAAGGAGCAGTAATTGAAAACGTGGAGTCATATACTTATCTGGGACAAGTTATTAGCTGTAATAATGATAAATGGCTGGAAGTCAAGAGAAGAATAAATTTTGGATGGATAGCATTCAGGAAATATAGTCACATACTGAAGAGCAATATCCCAGTTTGTCTGAAACGTAAAATAATGAATCAATGTATACTCCCCACCATGACTTATGGAAGTGAAACTTGGGCACTCACCAAAAGAATGGAAGAGAACTACACAGCGAAGAATGGAACGAATTATATTGGGAATCAGACTGTTAGATAAGAAGAGAAACACATGGATTAGGCAGCAAACTCAAGTAAAGGACATTCTTATCAAAACTAAAGAACTAAAATGGTCTTGGGCAGGACACATAGCTCGAAGACATGATGACAGATGGACTAAGAAAATAACAGAATGGTACCCAAGAGGAGCTAGAAGAAAACCTGGAAGACAAAGGCGGAGATGGATAGATGAAATTCATGAGTTTTTGGGTAGTAAATGGATGGCCAGTGCTCAAAACAGAAGGAACTGGAAAGTTGCTGGAGAGGCCTTCATCCTGCAGTGGATTGAAAATGGCTGATGATGATGATGATGATGATGATGATGAATACTACTAATAATAATAAATAAATAAATTATTAATAATAAATAAATAAATTAATAATAAATAAATAAATAAATAATAAAAATAAATAAATAATAATTAATTAATAAATAATAATAATAATAAAAAATAAATAATAATAATAATAAATAAATAATAATAATCAATTAATAAATAATAATAATAATAATAATAATAATAAATAATAATTAATTAATAAATAACAATAATAATAATAATAATAAATAAATAATAATAATAAATAAATAACAATAATTAATTAATAAATAATAATAATTATTATTATTATTAATTAATAAAAAATAATAATAAATAATAATAATTAATTAATAAATAATAATAATACAATACAATACAATACAATTTTATTTATCAAGAGAATTCGTTTACAATAAATGAACTTGTTAAGAAAAGTAAATTTCTTGACAACAACAAAAGTAACAACAACAAGAAGAAAAGAAGAAGAAGAAGTGACAACAACAAGAAAAGTAAATTTCTTGACAAGTTGTAGTTCTTCCTTTACAAGTTTTGTACAAATTTGTTATCTTACAGAAAAGACTATGAAGTCTCTACACATAGTATATTCCACACTGTAAACAGAGGTAGTTTATCTGCATATCAATTCTAATCTACTGTGTCATTGAGTATCAAGAATTTTCTTATTAGGAATTTTAATTTGGAGATGGGATAACTTCTCCTGAGCCTGAAATCAATGCTAGCCAACAAGTTGTTTATTACATTCATTGTGTGCCTATCTCCAAATCTATTTAGTATCCTAGGGTGAGGCAAAGTAATTGCTTTTGGGTTCCTTAAATTATGTGAGACATTTCTTTGCAGATTCGACTCATTAAAAATAGTGTTAAGATTTTTTAAGAATAGATTTAACTTCAGTTTTTGAACTGGATACAATATTTTATGTTTCAACAAAAATTGCCTTCTCTTATTCAGGTCATTCCAAGAGTTTGTCCCCATTAAAAGTTTCAGAATCCTATTCATTAAGTTGTCTATTGCCCTTATTTCTGTTTTATTTGCTCGTGCCCATATATTTACTAAATAATTGAGTTGGGAGTCCACTAATGCATAATATAAGGTAACTTTTGTTCTAAGATTTAACTTATTCTTAATGTAGTAGAAAAAGTACACATAAAATCTCATTTTTTTGTACAAGTTTGTTATATGCATTATCCAACTTAGACTGTAGTCGATCCATAACCCAAGGTAACAATGATTTGAGACTTCTTCCACAGTTAGACATTTGCAATTCTGGAAATTCTGTTCATGTAGGCAATCATGTTTGTGCAATTTTATAGAGGGTTGAATGTCCAGGGTTTGATGAGGAGGCCTTATTACCAAAAATTTAGTTTTTTCAAAGCTGAGTGCTAATTTATTATCGTGCAGCCAAGATTGTAAATGTATTACATCCTGTTGTAAATCATTCGCCATTTTTGTTAGGTCCTTTCCTATTGTATATAAGATTATATCATCTGCATAAATTTTTATAAAGGAGTTCTTAATTACTTCGAATATGTCATTTATATAGATGTTGAACATGATTGGCCCAGCATGAGTGCCCTGAGGTACTCCTCTCTTTACATTATAAGATTTCCCCTTTGTATTTTCTACTTCTACTGTTATTTTTCTCTTGGTTAAATAATTTGCTAGTAGTTGATTGAGTCTTCCCCTTATTCCATATTTCAGTAATTTCTGTTGCAATATTGGGATATCAATTAGGTCATATGCTTTGGTCAAATCTATAAATAAAATCAATATGAAGTTATTGTTGTTTAAATGTAAGTTTAGAGAGTCTACTAAGTTCTCTAATAATGTCTGTGTGCTCTTGCCCTTCTGATATGAGAATAGAGAGTTGTTTAACAGTCCATATTGATGTAAATATTTGCTTATATGGGAAAATATATAATTTTCTATTATCTTATTTAAAACTGACTGTATTGTTATTGGTCTGTAGTTGCAAAAGTCATCTGGTGGTCCCTTTTTATATATAGGAATTATCTTAAATGACAGTAAGTTTGTAGGATAGCTTCCCGACTCTAAAAATAATAATAATAATAATAATAAATAATAAAATAAAAACAAACCGAACGAAATATAAAAGTTGCTATTCTTCTTCACGATACTGAATGCATTATTATAACTATTTCCTAAATGAGAAAATTATCTCACCCAGCGCATCAGTTTCACGCATACGGAAAGTCAAACGTTAACAAACACTTTTCCATATCATAAATACAATATAACAGCAGAAATGGCAAAAAAGTCGACTTTGGAACAAGGTATATGCGCATTTCGATTATTTTCATAACTGCATACAAATCTTGCTACAATGTATCTTACAATGTACAATCTGAAACACCTTATAGCAGGGAGAAAAACAACACGCGCTTCAAGGTCACTAGGCCTCCCCTTCCATAACGTTAGTACTAAGTGGGAAGACAAATGAGTGACCTGATCCACCTGCTTTAGTCTCATAATTGTACTATAAAATTTCAAAATTTGCTTCTAGCCTTGGCTGTGATGGAACTGCTTTACATTAATGGCAATAAATGATTAATTTATTTTACTGCACAGTATTTCAAGAGCAGTTATGCCACTGAACTTAAAAGGGCATACACCTTTGGGTTCTGCTAATTATGTTGTTAAATGAAAGCAATTGCGGTCCCATCTCATTTCTTGTATTTATTCATAAAATATTTCACTATTCAAAAGTAAACTTATATACTCGCATGCACAACGCTGGCTGCTTATGGAAGGAAAGCGCTTGATGTGGACAATCCCGTGATGCTTTAAATTATATTACGTAACTACGGCGTATTGACAAATGCCTAAAAGTGTGTGCTAAAAAAACTTTAAAAATTTTCAGCATTTTCTCTTCAATTTTATGACGAATGGAGAAAATAACATACTGAAAAAATTATTATTTATTTATTTATTGTTATTTTTTATTTATTTTTGAGAATCTGAAAATCTATTCTAGCTTGTATTAAATGCCACATTTGATAATCAGAGTACCTATCGATAAAGAATATTAATAATAAAAAATTACTCAGTGATACATGCATTTTGCTTTTCATTTACATTTGTTCAATTTCAAGTCCGCTGACCTCCATCGCAAAAACTCAATCTCACAGAGTACTTAAGATATAAAAATACTGTTGAATTTCATTATAATATCTGAAATACAATCTCATTTCCTGGCTTTTTGCAATCGATTAGAGAGAGTCTTCTTAAAAACGTTATGGATGCACAAAGCCCATTATTACGTTAGATGGATATCAGATATTTCATTTGAGTTACAAACATAAGGAATACAAACAAACAACTTAATATAATGTCATGTACAGTATGTTTGAGAAACAAAAACATACATAACATCATTAATTCGAGGACTGTGAGAAAGTTTTATAAACATCACCGGTGTTTATAAGCGCAAATTCCATTTAGACCCTTCGACTCATCTGTTGTACTATTGTCCAGTTTACAGACATTCGCTAATAGTATTAGTATTAGTTAGTATTAGTATTAGTATTAGTAACGGCCGCATGGTGCAAGAAAGCCTATGGCTTATGCTGCACCAGCCAAAAAAAAAAAAAAAAAAAAAAAATACGAACAAAACAATGATAAAAACAAAAAATAAATAAATAACTAAATAATAATAATTAATAAATAAAAAAAAATAAAATAAAAAATAAATAAAAAGGAAATTAAACCTATCATCCTATGCGCTTCCCTTACCCGAAAGTACTATCCAGATGACCTTTGAATTTCCCCAAACTGTCGGCCTCTACCACCCATGAAGGCAACTTATTCCAGTAATTTATAACTCGCTGGCTAAAATAGAACTTCCTGCAGTCCAATCTAAACATTTCCCCCCGTAACTTGAATTTATGTCCCCTAGTTCTAGCATCATTTATAATCTTGAAAATTTCGTCCTCATTCATTTTACTGATGCCTCTCAGAGCCTTAAACACCTCAATCAAATCTCCTCTAAGGTGTCTAGTTTCCAAACTCTGCAACCCACATATTCGAAGTCTTTCTTCATAAGGACGCCCTTTTGCCGATCTCACCAGGCGAGTTACCCTTCTTTGCACCCTTTCAAGAAGCTCGATGTCTTTCTTTAGGTGCGGTCTCCATACTTGAACACAGTATTCCAAGTGTGGTCTAACATAAGCCTTATATAATGGGATTATCACGTCCCTATCTCTACTTGCAAAAGTTCGATAGATCATCGATAGGACACCATGGGCCTTCCTTGCAACCTGTTTACAATGCTCAGAGAATTTCATGTCTGACCGTATCGTAACACCCAAGTCCCTTTCCTCCAGTACTGGGTTTAGTTGAACTCCACCAAGTGAATAAGCTTTTTTGGGATAACTGTTTCCCAGGTGTAATACCTTACACTTTGTTGGATTAAAGCACAGCTGCCATTTTTCTGACCATTCCTGAAGTCTATCTAGGTCTCTCTGAAGAAGCTCAGCTTGACAGTGATCATTAACTACTCTCCCAATTTTAACATCATCTGCAAATTTAGACATCACGCCCTCTATCCCTTCATCAATGTCGTTTATGAAAATTAAAAACAACAGTGGTCCTAATACTGATCCTTGGGGAACCCCACTTCTTATATCAACCCAATCTGAGGAATAGCCATTTATCACAACCCTCTGCCTCCTGCCCTGAAGCCATCCTTCTATCCATCTAAGGATTTTCCCAGTGATTCCAACCTGTTCCAGCTTATAAAGCAACCGCTCATGTGGGACTGAGTCAAAAGCTTTGCTGAAATCTAAATAAACAATGTCGAAATTATTCCCTAAATCCAGCTCGTGAGTGTCCCTTTCGAAATAGCGAACCAGATTTGTTAAACAAGATTTTCCCTTTACGAAACCATGCTGAGTATCCTTGAGAATTTCAATTCGATCCAAATGATCCTGAATTCCACCCTTGATCATTGCCTCCATGATTTTCCCTACTACTGAAGTCAGACTGACAGGTCGATAATTTCCAACTTCACTTTTAGGGCCACCCTTATGTATGGGAGATACATTTGCACTTTTCCAATCCAAGGGATTCTCCCCAGAGTCTAATGATGCTCGCATAATTAGCCTCAATGGTTCAATGCACTAACAATGGTTCTGCTCTAATAGACGGAGTTAGAGCAGACTCTAGATTATTGGGAGGCGAATACAGACAGCTGAAGGCGAACAACAAAAAGAAATACAAAGAATCCATTACAGGTGTTGTTTGTTTACATTTTGTAATGTTCTTGTAGACAAGCCCCTTCAATTTCTAAGAAATCCAATCCCCACCTTTGTTTTCTGCCTACTAGCTCACTCCAGTCATATTTCAGAAGAGAAAAGAAAAGAGACTGTGCTTGCTAGAATGTAGGGCTAGAATTGCAATTGCAGATTTCACGAAAGAATAACGGGAAGGTACTCCATTCTACTGGAACCGTATCTGGCAAAGGAGATTTTTACTCTCTAGTTATGAAACGAACAAACTCCTCTACATGATCTTTTTTATGTTAAACCCCTAGCATTGTCGCTGTTATGGGTATTGCATCAGGCATCCACGTAACTATTCACTGATTGCAATAAAGATGTTATATATCAAATATGAATTCTAGTTAACTGGTCCATCAAATAAACTATCGGCTCAAGAGTGACTGCAATAAATTCCGACATTACTCCAATAAGCAGCCCATTATTCAAAAAATAACACTATCAGCTGCCGGAACGTTAGCCCTCAGTGACAGTACCGTGGTTTCACCTCATGTCACCCGTTAGGAGAGGTTTGGGTTCAATGACTGAAGGAATTTCCAAAGTCCTCTTCAATTGAGGATGTAGTTAGCTGATCTTAGGTGGAGGTCAGAGATTTGATGTAATAAGCCGATTTGCTTTGTGTTTTGGGTAACGGCTTTGGGTAACGTTTAATATATGCCGAAATGTTATGACCACTACTAACAAATGCGCATTCTTCAAGTAGCTTTTTGCAAATCGCTATCATGCAACTCCTTTACAAACGTAATCTTTTAAAGTTTTCAGTCGGAGCTAGCTCAGCCTCATGCAACTCCTCAATGTCGTTTCGGTATAGCTTAACGATACCCTCCATACAGAATCGATGCCACCAGGAGCTCACTAACTTCCCTTACCTGCGCTAAATTACCTCTAGAAGGGAATAAAATACCCGAGTCATAATTTCTGGCAACAGAAAAAGTAACATTTAAACTGTGTTTATCTTAGCCGTATTGAAGGATTCTTTTCGTGTTGTTTGTGAGTCCACCAAATTTTGTTTAAAGATTAACTAACATTCCCTATTTAGAAATTACATATGTACAAAAACATTTAAACTGACAACGGAAAATAATCAAAATTTTACGTTCTGAAAATTTATTAACAGTTTAATTTATAATTATAACCAATGTTGCTAAAATGCAGCAGTTCCCAACTTTTTTGACTCGTGAATCCCTTTCAACATAATATATTTATCGCAACCCCTAAGCCTATATTCTCTGAAATCGTATAAAAGTACTGAATTTTTATTATAAAATATTTCCAGTACTACGTTTTTATAAGCGACATTGCGTAATAAAAAATATTATTAAATATTATTTATATTTTGTAAAGCAGTTATTAATTAGTCCAAACTAAATTTCGAACAGGCTAAGAGTAGAAAACTTGCTTCTTGTCCAAATGGTAGCTGAGCATTCTGGTCTTTCTAAAACTATTGGCCGCAATTTTTGACCATCTCTGTTCCCGCCTGTGTAAAAACGAGATGGTTCTGTTGCCACAGCAACCAAAGATAAAGCTGACCTGCTAGCAACCTATTTTTCTTCCAACTCATGCATTGATGATCTTGGTAAATCACCTCAAACCGTTCCCGGTACATTCCATTCAGTGAATCCTGTGGTTTTCTGTCAAAAGGATGTCAGAAGGAATATGATGAATCTGATGCTACGAAAGCTCCAGTTCCTGATGGTATTTCTCCACTTGTTCTCAAAACCTGTGCCTACTGTTTTGTGTCATCTTGCTTCACTTTCTTATTCCAAAGGTGTTTTTGTTTCTGTTTGGAAATTTGCTCATATCCAGCCAGTTCCTAAAGAGAGTGACAAATCCCTTCCATTCAATTATCATCCAATTGCAATTACTTCTACTCTTTCCAAAGTAATGGAGAAATCAATGAACTGCCAACTCTTAAACTATCTGGCAATCTTTCATCTGATCAACGATCGCCAGTATGGATTCCGTCAGTGTCGTTCCACTGGTGATATTCTGGCTTATGTTACCCATTTATGGACAAATTCAATGGAAAAAAATTTGGGTGAAACTCAAGTCATTGCTTTTGACATTTCAAAGGCTTTTGATCGTGTTTGGCATAAAGGTCTTCTAAACAAGCTTCCATTCTATGGTTTTCCAGCTGTTCTTTGTAATTGGGTATCCAGTTTTCTCTCTGACCACTCACCAGGCGACAGTAGACGGCTCTCTGTCTTCTAACTTCTCCACTAATGCTGGTGTTCCCCAAGGTTCAGTTCTTTCCCCCCACTCTTTTCCTCTTGTATATCAATGACCTTCTTCCATTGATTGGAAATTCTATTCATAGTTTTGCCGGTGATAGTAAATTACTTTCCACCTTCCAGTTTGAGAAACCCTGCTCTGCTCAAATAGCTTCAACTTCACGAGTATCTACTGCAAAATCCTTAAATGTTGATCTCCAGGCAATTCTCCAGTGAGGCAAAGAGCACTTAATTTCGATTTTCTAAAACTCATTCCTGTCTTATATCTCGCAAAAAGATTCTTCTGCTCCTATACTTATCTTCGATGACACTCCGATTTCTAGGCAATTACCCTGACTTCTAATCTCTCTTGGCACAAACACATTACAAATATTGCTTCCTCTGCATCTAAAAAACTGAGTTTTCTTTTTCGCCCTCGGCGTTACTTTTCTTCCAAACAGCTGCTCACTCTGTATAAATCGCAAATCCGCCCTATCATTGAATATTGTTCCCACAACTGGGGCGGTGCCCCCAAAACCGCTCTCAAACTTCTAGATTCCATTCAGAAGAGGGCAGTTAGGTTAATTAATGATTCATCTCTAACAGAGTCTCTCCACTCTCTGTCTCATAGACGTACTGTTTCTGCTGCATGCCTCTTCTACAGATACTTCCATGGGCACTGTTCTTCTGAATTGGCTTCTATAATTTCCGCTCTCTCTTCTAAAGCAGTCCGAATACGTGATGCAACCAGTCAACATCCTTTTACTGTCCAAGTTCAATTCCCCAGAACCAACTTTTCTTCTTCCTCATTAATTCATTCAACTTCTGTTTTCTGAAACGACCTTCCTTCATACCTATTTTCTGAAAATTACAAACTACAGAAGTTCAAGTCTAACGTCAACAAGTATCTTCTTTCATCTTTTTAACCTTCAATCCATACCCCGTACTAAGTAAATTATTTATTTATTTATTTAGATATTTTAGGTTGTAAAAAACAAGTATTATGGAAAACATTTTTTTTTTTTTTTTTTTTTTTTTTAGGAGCATTAGCAACTAAGGCCATATTGCTCCGGGGATATGCGGTGGTTATTCCCTGACCTTTCCACATCCTCCGTATTTGGTGGTCACGGGCTCGAAACATATTTATTTAAAAAATGTTGTTCAGACATGGGTAACGCACTTCCATTATTTCTACTACCGAGGTAGTATTGAATGCATCGTTTATTCATATCTCATATTGTGAGTCAAACTTCACAACGAGTGGCCGAGGTATTGCATTGATTTGAATAAGTAACTTCACCAGTGGAGAAGACTAATGTCACTTATTCTCGGCGGTTACCACCACCCAGATGGCACCGTTTCGAAGCTTGTTGGGTTACTCATCAGTCATGGGCAGGTATCCTGTTGTTGCAATAGTGACAACCCGATTATGAAGTATAACTCCACAATATGAGAGATGCTTGATGGTGTGCATGGTTTAATCTAAAACAATTTCATGACAAAATGTCCAAGAGTATGAAAAATGTTGTTTATGAATGGGTAAAGAATTCCATCATTTCTACTACCCAGGTAGTCTTGCTCGCATCGTTTGATTATATCTCGCATTACCCATGCATAAACAACCTTTTTCATACTCTTAGACATTTAGTCAAGAAATTATTTTAGATATTTATTTAACATGATATACTGTAAGATAGTAGAGTAATTATAAGGAATTGTGGGAGATGTGGTTTATTTCTTTGGCAATTCTTTACTTTTTATTTAATTTTACTGTTTGTTATTAGTTATATTTTGTAGTTTACAATAATATATCTATGTAAATATAAGCAGATGCCATTACAGAATTTTCAGTGCGAACCCCTTGGAATCGCTGCTATAATGATAACTAAATAATTCGGCTATTTTTATTATATTTATTCTGGAAAAGATCCATTACGATGTATACATGTACTGTCTGTATATTAGGTGCATGTAAATGCTGTTAATTCATATATGAATATTCATCCGTGAAGTAGTATATTTATGTGGCCATAAGAAATTGCATAATATTTAAAATGGCGAGATTAATTAACGGAAGTGTCCAGAACAGTGGCATTAATCATAACGGGAAACAAATTCAATAATTCATTAATCAGACAGCAACAAAAAAAAATTACAAAATGAAAGAATTTAAATTTAAGATAAATTTATTTCTCTCCATGACCGCAACGAATATATTATTCGGTATCGTTCGCGTTTTACCTTTTAGATTTGTCAGAGCAAAAACAGTAATTTAATTTGATTAATTGCAGAAAGTTTATACTAAGCATTCAGCTAAATTGATAATTAACGACTCCCGTTATTATTACTTTTAAAAAAAAAAAATAAAACAATGCGCAGGATCCATTAATTATCGGCAGAATTTGCCAAACTCATTGATATCTCCTCACAAAAATGACAACAAATAATTGTGAGAAATGCATTTAGAAGATATTAACCGTTTCCAGGGTATTTAAGTTATAATACAATAGATCGGATTATTGTTTATTTTTCCAGTATAAGAATTTGCAATTCTTCTAAGTCTTATTACTATTTAAAGTTACACAGTGATTGAATTAATGTAGTGTCGGGAAACACAATGTACCGTTAAAATTTTCCTTTTTTTTCTCTCTCTCTCTTTTCCTTCTTTAATCTTTCTTTTCCTTTATTTTTTAGGCTAAAATACGTGTAGTGAAAGTTTTAACAGCAACATTAAAACAATGCAATATCTGAATACCAAAATAATGCATTTTTCCTCTTGTTATAATAAATGGAAAATATATGATACATACAGTTAAGTTAATGGCACTTATTTTAGCCTAATCTATGGAGTTTATGGAGTTTACAGGGTTAAAAAAAAAAAAAAAAAACCTCGTCTTACAGGGTAAAAAAAACTGTTCACATTAAGGCCATAGAATTTACACACTGCAGTTTAAACCTACGGTGTGGACCCCACAATACATTGGACAAAATATTCAGTAATTTACTAATCACTAATTCTTTTTAATGCAAGGTTATGTATGTACCTACACATCATCTTCAAAATGT
The DNA here is from genome assembly GCF_048544385.1 of Mastigoproctus giganteus. Lineage (NCBI taxonomy): Eukaryota > Metazoa > Arthropoda > Arachnida > Uropygi > Thelyphonidae > Mastigoproctus > Mastigoproctus giganteus. Next base: position 74,502,660 of record NC_143582.1, on the reverse strand, counting down.
ATACAGTACTAGGATATCAACAATATAACAAAATGATTACACTTCAATTGTTTTTATTAAAATAAACACCAATGCACTAGATGGAAAAGGACCATAGTCTACAATAATAATAAAATTCGCACTTCATATAACAGCGTGTGCTTTTTTTAAATTATTTTTTATGTATTTATTTTTATTGTGGTTTGCTATTTTTGAGGTTATCTATAAAAAGAACACCTAATTTGATAGGGCACATCATTCGTTTAAACCAAGAGTTTCAAATTTCTGTCAAAGCTATTCGTGGTGACAAATGCACAATATGAGAAATCCGAATCCATAAAAAAAACTGTCCATGAAAAAGATATTCGGAAAAATATCCTTTTTTTTTTTAAACTTAAAAAAGTATACACACGAAACTAAAAAACGTTGTACTAGAATATCCGGCTAAGCAACACAAAACTTAACCCTCCCCCAACAAAAAAAAAAAAAAAAATAATAATAATAAATAAAATAAGTGGTGCTGGACAAACAAGCAAGTTTATTAAGTAACAATTCGAAAATGGCCCACATCAATGATTCGTTCATTTGTTCCGATTTTTGAACAAGACCACGGGGAGAGGGGCATATATATAGTAGAACCCGGATAAGAAATTCCCGCATAAGACGTTTTCCCCTGTACTAGGTTTGGTTTCTTAAGTCTCAATTTCAGTATACACTGGTGTTCAAATAAAGTGCATCACCCCTTAATTGTCGTCCGAATAACGTAAGTATATGGCAATATTTCTTACAGATTGCATCAGATAAGATTGACACGAGTAGGTGATGACGTAATATTGCATCAGCTGTTACTTTCAGCTATATAAGCACGTTCCAAGAGTTGCAGTCATTCCTTGCTTGTGTCAAGATGGCGAGTTACGTGCAGTTGACGTCACAAAGAACGAGCGCTATTGTTGCTTTACGTGAGGAAGGATGTTCTTCTCGTCATATTGCTTATAGTGTCTTGTAATCAGTCGACAGTGAGTAGATTTCTTTCCAAACTCAAGAATACTGGTTCTGCTTATAGGAAAAAGGAACCGGACGCAAACAAGTCTCTACGCCAAAACAGGACTGCGTTTTGAAGCGCTTATGCCTTAAAAACCGTAAAGCTTCTTCGTCTGAGCTGAAAAGAGAATGGGAAGAACATACAGGAGTGGTAGCAAGTGCAGTAAGTCAGAAGACGCCTCTTCAAAAATGGAATTGTAGCCCGTCGTCCTAAGAAGAAACCCCACCTAACGCATAAAATGAAAAAGGCCCGATTAATTTTGTGCAAAGAGCATGTCAAATGGACCCCCGAGCAGTGGAAGTCAGTTATTTTCTCGGATGAGAAGAAATTCAACCTGCATGGTTCTAATAGGAGACAAACGATTCGCCGTAGACGTGGTGAAGAATACCATCCAGACTGTATGGTGTCTACGGTGAAATTCACTACCAGCCAAATGATATGGGGGTGCATTTCGTGTTTATGGCGGAGTACGTCACCTGCATTTTATAAAAGGTTCCGTAAATGCCAATGGGTACCTGGCTATATTGGAAGGCAAATTGCTACCAACCATTAGAGACCATTTCAACCTGCCAAGTAACTGCATCTTTCAAGACGACTCTGCTCCTTGTCATCGGGGGGCGAAAAGTGTAAGTAGGCACTTCTATAGTTACTTCAGCTTCATTAGAGGTTCGACAGTAGTGTGTTTACATTTATTACAGGTGAAAAATGGTTGGAAGAACGAACGGTCCATTACAACTTAGCTGGCCAGGAAACAGCCCGGACCTGAATCATACAGAGAACCGTTGGCATCGTGTGGAATCTGCAGTTGCCAGAAAGAAAGAAAAGACCCTTCGTGAATTTCAAGGAAGCCATAATTCATGTTTGGAACCACGAACTATCAGTTGATTATTTTCAGAAATTGATCTTGTCAATGCCTCGACGGTGTGCTGTTGTCATCAGGGCCAGAGGCGGTTCAACTAAATATTAGTTTGCACCTGGTGAACTTTTCATTTTGTTTTCCATTTAAAATAATAAACTGAAGCAAATTCTGATAACATTTCAGCCATAAATGTTGTGTTTACCAAAACTGTTGTATAAAGGTTGCAAATGCTCATTTTGGAATATTTTGAGAGAACCTGTCAAATATTACTTAGCTTTGCCTTAACTATTAATAAATATCTTTTGTTTATATTTCTATTTGTGATGATAGTCATTAATGTAACATACATCGCGAAAAAGGGTTAGAAATGTGAAATTCCTAGGTGGTGCACTTTCTTTGAACTCCAGTGTATATATTTAATAATGCGGAAGCCGTTTTCTTTACTCCGTCAGTGTGAACGATAGGCTTAACCGATCGGGCTGGAAGTGGTCTCAAATTGAAGCTATTTAATCCTAGGTGTGCACAAAGTAAAATTTCAAAATTCCGAATAGTTTTATTTTATAGAACGGGCCAGTTTTGTAGGTACAAACGAGATTAGTTCAACATTCACTTAGATGAAGCCACAGGAAGATGTTAACTATTAAACAAACAGTTGTCTACTTTGATAAGGCATTTTTTTCTGATTAACAATTTGCACTTTAACTATTTAACTAGATTAACAATTTGATTAACATGTTAACAATTTGCACGTTCGCACAATCGTGTCCTTTGTTCCGAAAAAAAAAAAAATAAAAAAATAATAATAATAAAAAATTCTGCTACCAATTGCGAAATTCTCTACTAGCGCTGTCTACCTTTTAAAAGAAAGAACTAATCTTTAGGATTCCATCACAGCTCATTATATGTTTCCCACGTTGCGCACGCGAGCTCATACAGTCATTGCCATTCGTTACGTGTAACGTTCAGAACTCATCATTTTATCGTTATCATTATCAACTTCGAGTTTATTTGTTTTGAGGTTATTTAAGGTTAGTAATTTAAAAATTTAGAAGTATGTCCCAGTCAAAATGCTATTCTGACTGGGCGTGTTTCTGCAAATGCATTCAGGATCGGTCGTTCATTTCTTTAGGACAACTAGAGAAAAACTCTGCTACCAATGCGAAGTTTTCGCAGTGGCTATTGCTAGTATATAATATAAACCCTCATTATATGCCCCGCCCTCATTTTTTTTGTTTTATTTTTAATTCATTTATTCTTTTCCCATTAGAATTCACAGTTTCCGGAATGAGTAAAATGTCAAAATCCAAAGGGTAAAACGCTTAAAATAAGTATTTCCTTGCCTTGACTTTTGTCCCATTTGGTTTAGCCGATCCCATCGTAACCCACACGCAGTTACCTTGGCTAGTAGTGGTTTTATTTTAACAGAACGAAAGAGTATGAATATATGTTACAACCCTCCCCATACCTGAAAAGATAAACACAAGATGGAATTTTGTTGGTGAATTTACCAACAAAATTCCACATTTTTTGGTTTTATCGTCGATCGACAAGTTCTATAGGAGCTGAAACTTGAATGGTTTCATCCTCAGAAGGCGGCCTAACCCATTACACACTATTGACCTTGTCATGTTAAGCTCACGACTGGCATATCGCCTCGTATGGATTTCCCTGGGCTTCGCTTAAAAATTTCTCCAACCAGCTCCACTGCGCCATTACTGACTTTTCTTCGGCCAACACCTCGGCCGTCTGTTTGTGCAACCACAAACAGACGTCCTTTATAAATTTTCAGTGTCATTGTAGAATTGTATGACTACTCGGTGGCTTCTGTTTGAAACGTGTTCGAATTAGTGTAGCTCGCTAAACTAAAGCATGCACTATGCCTTTTCGGGGTCGATAAATTCCGCTGTTTTGCGATTATGCTGCCATCTACTGCAGCACACACATTTTCCGGTTGCTAATAAAAACTTTACGTATCCTCTTTATCACTTCGAAGTGGTTATGAAGTAAAAGACGGAAACAACTGATTTCGGGACAACAACAGGAAAATATTACAGCGTTGGTGCCATGAACGCAGGGCTGGAGGCGAATCGTGATATGCTTTTCAGCGCTGATGGAAGGGCGAACGTATGGAGCAATCCACAAGAGGAACTGGCGCCATCCTGTTGCGCATTGACACAATAAATACAAGCTGCTGGGAGGGGTGTAATTGTACAAGGCATATTTCGGTGGAGTGCCCTTGTTACCCTGATCCCACTGGGGGGCTCCGCGAACACCAGAGCATATCTGGCGAGAGTCAGATATATCCAGTAACCTTGCATGTTCACCCTCTACGGACAGGAATACTTTCAGGATGACAGTTAGACCGTCCAACATGACAAATACGCGAAGGCGTGGCTTGTGGATCTAGAGGAAGACTTCAAGCAAGTGCAATATCTTCAATTTTGAATGATTTTTGAAAATACTACAAAAAGAATCATTTTTTGAAAGGAGGGCTTCTATAAATGTTTGCATCATAATTCGCATGTGTTACATCCTGCCATATGTATATTACAATCAAAATCCAAGGCAGTTACAAAAAGGCCCACTCACTGTAGATGGGTTGGTTGTAATATTTTCCGAAAATTGTTTTCTTAAATAGTATGTAAATTTGAAAAAAGGTAGCACTTTAATATATGAATGCAGAAAGTTGAAGAATGAATGCTTCTTGGACTGAAAATAATGTTCCATTTTCCGAAGAGGCACAAGAAGATAATTGAAACAATGTTAGCCCCACCGATATGGTCTCCTTTATCTCATTTTGATATCTTACTTGGATTATACTCGTATCTTTAGCATTATTCTATAATTTGCGCTGCTATATATTATCTTTGCTGCTAACGCTGCGATATTTAAGAGTTTGCTAAACTTTTAAAAACTCGTTGCAAGAGAGAGAGAGAGAGAGGTTAAAAAACACACACACACACACACACACACACCGTGATTGCTATAACGGATGATTCCAAACTTTACGTCCAGAAAACGCTGTAGTCTGATAGATTATGTATTATGCAATTCGAAAACCGCGTGTCTCATTCGGTCCTCTATTATGACGGCTGTTCCATTATTCAGTTTCAATTTGGTGACGTTTCTATTAACCACCACCAAGTATCGCACGTATATTCTTACATTAACGCAATTCTGATTTGCTTCTGCTTTGTGTGCACTCTTGAGCAAAGTGAGTAAATAAATACAACAGGCCTTATAAATATTGAATTCGCTTTATGTAATTGCATTACGTACTTCATTTGATTAGGAAATTAACAATAATGATGACGATTATAATAAAATTAAATAGTACTGCATAAAATCGAAATATGAATAATAAATATCCCACATCGTTAATATTTTCTTATCACAAGAATACCGTTCATGATTGAAGTACTATATACATATAAATACGGTCTTTTTTAAGGTCAAAGCCTCTTAGAGGTAATTTTGCAGGGAAAAATATACAGCCCATCTTTTCTTTCTTTCTGCCGATCGTTTCTTATTCTTTGTATGCAGTTATATTTAGCTATTAACGTAAAAATTTTAATGAATGCAAGTTTAATTTAATTATAACCGTCATTTTTTCTTCGCTGCCGTAAATGGAACATAACTCCTCCGCGAAGCATTAACTCCTACCAAACTGAACAACATTTCTCTCGCAACATTCCATTATCCCCTAAAAGCTAGTTTCGCTGCAGAGGATTTTTTTTTGGACGTCGCCTTTTGGAAAGTGAGCTACTTTAATGAATTTGCTGCTAATGATCCACTCGGGTACCATCCTCTTTGATGAGGTGATGCTTTCGTAGCGTTTTAACCAGCACTTCGTCTTCTATAATATCTTATTTTGTCCATTAAATGATAACTTTACTAATTAACAGAAGCTTGGTTCGCTCTAAAGATCCGGAATACACGAAAGACATCTTAGCACGGTTCTGTTTTGTCGTTGCTGTTGGGAAGGTAATTTCTTACAAGCTGAGAGGTTAGGTCTTCTACAAAACTACTTAATTGCATTCTCGTGAATTTGTTTAGTAACCATCAAAGGCAATCAAAAGCTTTTAAGAGTAGTTCGGTCGATCAACAACCTCAGGGAGAAGTGGTACTGCGTTTTAAAGTAGACAACACTTCTGAATAACTTGCCCCGTTTATTACCTCGTTGACCGACTTGGGTACCACACAGCCTGGACATGACTACACTTAATCATGTAAGTTTCGATACAAGGAGACGCCAGGACTAGTCTATTGCGAGTCAAGATCGGAAATATTTATCAACATTTAACAGAATCGCCTAATTATACTTTGATGAGCACAAAGCGGCCCGCATATCACATGCGACTCCCCCATAGTTTTACAGTGCGTCCCGCGATATAATTTCAGGAACAAGAAACAAAAAAAAAAAGTATTAAAGTCAATAAATAATATACTATATTCCTATAAAAATATTAAACAATTTTACATCGTATTATTGATAATATAAATTAATACTTTTAATACGAAAATATAAATCAAAGAAAAGTTTCACCTCTCACAAATAATTATAAATTATTGCAGAATTTGGTTTTGTTGCTTTTGTTTATCTTCTGGGCAACAACAAAATGGCGACATAAAGTAAACACTTTCAACGTTTCATTTCACTGTCTAGTTTAACGGCATCGATCAATTTGGAATGTCTTATAATAAATTAATAAAAATTTATTAATTTATTATAAAAGCAAAACATTTTTGACTTCTTTGGAAGGATGTAGAGCTGCTGGAACGACTGCAGATGACAACGAGACTGGTGAGGGAAACAAAGGGGTGCTCCTGCCATGAAAGGCATCAGTTTTGCAAAAAATGAAGCCATTCATGGCGTCTAGTAACCTGTGAGAAGATCTGATTGAGTATTAAAGACTGAATCGATTGAATGCTGATGGGATTCTTCCTCTTGCTCAGACTACGCACATGTGGGGGTATAAATTCAAATTTAGGAAAGATGGTTGCAGAATAGATGTACCGAAATTTGTCTTCAGCCAGCGAGTTGTTGATTGTTGGAAGAAACTTCCATTTTTTGTTGAAGTCTGAATAAATTCAAGGAAGAAGTAAACAAACTATTGTAGGGGATGGACAGGTGATGTGGGAAAGGTTTTATTTGCGTCTCCTAATACTAATATTAATCTCCAGTGAAGGAGTAGGATCATTCGTCGTAAATTATCCTGGGTGTTTCATTCGCATAATATGCAGATCGATCTCTGAACACACACTTGTACGTTATTTTTAAAGGCATCCGAGTTTATTGTATATTTTGTCTATATGGTAGTATGTGTCACAGGACGATTTGCATGTTGAAAAATTCGGAAAATTTCACGGGGGGGGGCCCCTACTTCCTTCTTAACAAGTCTCAACTGAAGAGAACTTTAGAAATCCCTCCGATAGTCAACGGGAATCGAACCTAGACTTCTCCCAGACGAACTGGAGTATTACGCAAACTGCTACATATCACCAAAAATTCCAAAGGTTAATACACAGTGAAAAATGCAATAGCATCATGTTCAGATACAGTAGTCTGAACTGTATCTGAACATCGTTTATTTAAACACGAGATCTGGACTATCTGGCAAGCTCCTTTTTAAGAATAATAGAAATATTCTGAGGAGCAATCAACTTTCCTTGGGCTCCCGAAAACAAAAAAAAGCTGCTGCCTTACAGACAGTTAGTCTGTCTAGCCTTTTAATTCTCATCGCTTCCATGTAGTAAGTAAGGTTTTTCTAATCCCAAGCTACGTTGTACGTTGCGATCATTCGCTATTATTAATTACTTGGCTTTATTAAGAAGGAAGAACAAATCAGACAGGTGCTTAGTGGACGGGTGGAGTTCGTATTATTAGCCATTTATGAGCAGCACGATTTACCGCATCTGTAGTAACTTCTAAATAAACTTCTTTCCAATTTCACTGCAAAAGCAATCAACAATTGGCTGGAGACGGGACAGAAACTTTAAATGTAAAAAAGTAATGCACGACAAGTTTTATGGAAATAAAAATGGCGTTTGAAAACAAATAGTGATGGCGCATCAAGTCCATTTGAATTTCCAATAATTTTTCTAAATAAATAAAAATAAATTTATTTTACGCATCATTATTTTTGCGCACTATCTCTGATAATTGCTCCAATTATCAGAGAAGATGGTAGATGCTTTGCGGAAATTAGAAGGCTATGTCCTGCAAGAACAGTTACGTCGCTGTTAACCAATATTCAGAAAGACGAGAGATCATCTCAGCCAACAAGAAAAGAAAAAGCTTGTGTCCATTTGAGTGTTTTCTGTCACTACAAAAGGATATGCGAATCACGAACAATTAATTCAAAAGATAAGGTAAGTGTAAATTCTTTCGAGATCCGGTGGAGAATATTGTGGGCTGCCAGAAGAACAAATCAGAGCGTGCTTAAGGAGCTAGCAACTCATGAGAGTATTCTGCAGACCATCGTAGGCAGACAACTTAAAAGTACTTGGACGCCGCATAACTAAGCGAGACGGAGATAATCTATTTGAAGGACTCAAGTAAAGCTTCATTAGTCTGGACCCGCTAAACACTAAAGCACGCCTCAACTTATAAAATGCTTTGCTCAGATCTTTTAAATTAGAAGAAGTAACTGAATATAGTTTAGGATATGATACCTGAAATATTTATAAAAGGTGAAGAAATTAAATGGATAAAAAAAAAAGGCCTTATTTTTAAAATCTTACCTTACTAATTCCTTATTTAGATTAATGGATGAGCCTTTAAAATAAAAAAAAAGGAAGAAGTGCACTAAAAGGAAGAGCCTGTAGACCTTAAAAAAGTGACTTCGTGGTTAGCACAGTGGTTGCAATAACCGTTCTTCCACATTGGGATTCAAACCGAGGCCTTTCTAGTGGCTTGCGTTCGAATCCCATCTAAATGGAAAGAACTTTTATCGGCTTTTTTCCGCGTGGACGAGTTAGTTGGTCTCGGGTGAGGGGTTCGTGGTTTTTCGTTCAGCAAATAGCTTGTTTGTTTGTTTCTTTGTATTGAGGTTTAATGGCGCATGGACTACGGGGGTCATAATGCGCCAGTTCATATGGTGTGCCAGCAAATAGCCAAACCGACCAAGAATACGCGCAAATACGCTACACTGACGCCTCATTGCCCTAGTCGCTTTAGTTTTTAACATGCACGCGCTTTGAAAAGAAATATGCATAATAATGAATAGTCAGGCAAGATTCGAAAAATAGAGATTTCTTTGATGATAGAAATTTGAATCAGTGTTTTAAGAAACAGTGACTGTGTAATACTCATTGTTCTTGAAAAATAATTTTGAGAAAACTGCCTTTGAAGGAACGGATAAGGAAACATAGGTAACGTACATAAATCTGCAGTGTCTTCCAAAAAGAAACTTGCCATCCAGAAGCTAAATTCTGCCATTTTTCACTATCGCTGCTTCCCTCTCATGGCGTTTGTCTGAAACACAAGAAGAAGAAAACAATACACATGCCATAGTCAACATATTCGTCCTCTTCATTACTTCAATTAACATTAATACTTCGAATAGTATTTACAATATCCGGCGCAATTCTGTAAAATAATAAAAACCAGCAATAATGATCATCTGAACGCAACTCGCACACTTTTCAATTACGTGACTGAAAGGTAAAGTCAAGTTGGGCCAAGTATAGATAAAAAAATAATGAGGACGTTAATAGAACTTTTGGGCAGAGCAACCATAACAATAAAGTGAGAGGCAGGCAGAGGAGATTACGCAAGACGCAATGATATTAAAAAACTAATCTCCCAGAGCAATATGCAAATGTCTGAGAACAGCAGAAGCTGGAACCCAGATCACAAAGGATTGCAAGAAAAGCTGAAAATGGAATACACCAAAAGAGCTGACAATTCCAGGTTTTGGAACTGTCAACTGAAGCAAATAAAGAGCTCAAACATCTAAACAAAAAGAGAAGTAGGAGACTGCTGCCCCAGAGCTAGTGTTTCTCGCCTGTGAATGTTTAAGTAGCATAGAGTATTGGAACATATGACCGAAATTATTAACCTAGCTTGTCACCTAAAAATGCTGCAGGATCTCTGCTCGATACTGTACATACACGAGTTTTCTCTCTCTCATAAGTCTTTTCTTCAGATATATAAATTCAGTTCAAGAAATATGCCTTTCGGCTTAATTTTACAACTTGTTACTAAAAATTTATTTTTAACAGATAACTACATACACTATTTTTGTATGTAGTTATACATACATATTTGTATGTAGTTTGCTGTCTTGCCCTTTCATGTATTTTCGTAACCAGTAGCTTAAACTGCTAAGATAATGCAATGAACTTATCGATCACAATAAAACCAACTTTGTCTTCATAATACATTGTCCAAGTATCACACTACTTTCAAATAAACAGTGGTTAACCTTTTGGCAATAACAAGTGGACTCGTTGTGAAGGCAAATTTTGTTTCTCCGTTCGCAATAAGATCATTGCAACTTACTCGACAGTTTAAATCGTGGTTACAATGCTGAATTGGCCCTCACGGATAACACCGTCGTTATAATCATCGTCTTCCCACACCGAGCAGAAAAGGCCGCCTGGTTTCGAATCCCGTAAATGACACGAGGAATTTTTATGGATTTTTCTCACAACATGGTTAAAATAGTCAGTCTCAGGCAAGAGTTGAATGGGTTATCCTCCCCCGCCTCGGTGAAACTCGGAGTTAGTATACGGCGTCTGCAATTACAGACGCAGTATACTAACTCGTATAGAGTTAATACCCTTCGGGCATAACACAAGCCTAATCTAACCTAATGCCAAATTGATAGAGATGCAATAGCACAGTTGCTACAGGGGGAACCTCCCCTTAATTTAACTAACGCCCGTAGTTTCCATCACCGCCCCGAGGAGGCGGGTCACGATATTTTAGGAGCAAAAGAGCTCTGGCGGGGCGAACCCTGGGGTAGCCTAAACATCCAAGGAGAGCCCAAAAAAAAAAAAAATTTTTTTTTTTTTATTCGAAAGGAGATAATGGGAAGATAGGAAGAGGGTGGGATAAAAGGGGTAGCAAGCAGAGGGGGGCAGTAGTTGAGGCACTCACCTGATTTGAAAGGGGAAACAGTAAGGGGACCCTGGTACAATATGCCCATCCTGGTTCAAAGGGCAGGAGCTGAAAGTGGGTGGTGGGGTGAGCCACCAGGCAAAAAGGAGTAGGGGCCACCCAGGTAGGGGGAAGGGGACTCAACCACTCCAGCTGGTAGGAATTAAAGAACATAGGGAAAGAGATTCCTATGGTGGAGCGGGCTTTTTTGCAGCTCTGTCCCACACTGACCTGGGGTTATCCTAATGGCCGCACTGACCTGGGGTTATCCTAATGGCCAGTATCAGCATCCCACACCATGCCAGCTGGAAAAAGTTACAGCATGGTGTCAGCTTGGATAAACATGAGGCCCCTGTGAAGTGGCTAAGATAGAACATGCAATTAATAATAACTTTCATTCACTCAACATTCACACAATTTTACTTTTTATAGTTTTTTCTTACACTTTCTATTTTCTTTTATATCTTAGATTAGATATCGATCAGTGCGTTTCGACAGGTGCGTCTTTTACGTAGAGATTTGACTTACTCCGTCATATCTCTACATATTATGTAGAAGTGCGCAGGGGTTGGCGAGCAAAGTCCCCTAATTATTATTATTATTATTATTATTATTATTGGTCGAGGAACTCTAACTATCCTACAGATGTTCAGGATCGTGGCTTTCTGAAGTTCTCTGGGAGGCCAATTGCTGCTAGGTTCTTACGGAGGCTCTTAAGAACCATGCCGGTGGTTGACACGGTGATTGAGATGGTCATTACTTGTTCCATATGCCACATTTCTTTGACTTCCTGTCTTAGGTCTGAGTTCTTTCTGACATTTCCTCGTAGGGTTTCTGGATATTGCTGGTGGACACCGCTACTGAAGCGATGTCCACCAGCAATATAGATAGCCATTTCCTTCTTGTTGATGAGGGTTATGTCTGGTCTTGTTGTGCGGGAACTTCTTGTCACTATATAATTATTTACCTGTGCATTTACATAGGTCACTTAGGAAAAGGCTTTTTGCTTCGGATTCCATAATGCATGAGGAATATTGTTCCATCCGATAGAGCAGAACTAAAATATTTACAAACTATGCAAATATTTAAAATATTTACAAAATACTAAACTATTTACAAATATACAAACTATATTGGTCCCTTCATCATCTCACATTACAACGGAACATCAAATGATGCAGGACATGGTCATGTGTTAGACAGTGAAGCACGATCACGAGGTTGGTGAAAGTTATGGAGGCAGTTGTCTTGCAATGCGTGGAACGTTGGCACGCGTTCCACGTACGCGCTCTACAATATCAACAGCAAGTCTCTGATTCTGCCCAGTAACCCATTTGTGTTCCTGCCATTTAACGTTCACCAACAGTAAGTGTGCACAAGCCTCACTGTCTAATATATGACATGACCACGCCCGGAATCATTTGATGTTCCATTGTAATGTTTCTCTATATTAATGTCAGCTGATGAAGGGACCTATCGTCCTGATGTAGTAGAGGTATGATTGTAAATAGTTTAGTATTTTATAAATATTTGAATAGTCTTGTTATTATTTGTATAATACTAACATTATAAAGCACTGGTCGAAATCTAATCAGAAATTACCTATGTAATTATTTTCCTGCGCATCTGTAGTGACGTAATTGCCCTGCCCTCTTCTCCCATTGGCTGGAATAAATATCACTAGGAGGAAAACCTTTTTTAATGTATAGATATATTGGCTCTCAAGCATGACTTATATCCATATAAGTCAGTGATTAATAATCGAAATACAGTAATCGCTTATTATCACTGGATTGTGAAAATCATCGATTATGCCCACCACTAATATAAGTTTATTACACGGATATGTTACATGTATATTCATGGCCCGATCTGCATCTCTTCCGGGCTGATAAACCCTGAACAATCCACAGAAAAAAATCCTACTCCCTGCGTCTGAGATTGGCTAACTATAGCCTTAATTGAGGCCGGCTTTAGAAATTCCTCCAGTAAACGACGGGAATCGAACCCACACACTTCTCCAAACGGGACAAGGGCGAAACCACTACATTCGCAAGGAGGACCGCACCGTTCAGACACCCAGTGTCGAAACAAACACAACATCCAGTTCGCCACCGCGGGGATTCCGAGGAGTCAGCGGACCCAACGGATGGGTTTGTATGGTTGTTAAAGATCATGTGGTGATCGTTCGGAAATCCATCAAAGGAAGGCAGAATTTAGAGTTTTGCTCACGGGACATGGAATTAATTCTCGTTTATATAGATTTGGACTCGTCCCCTCTCCTCTCTGCTCTTGTGGCTCTGAGGAGACGGTTGAACATATTGTCCTACATTGTAATTTATATGTGGATTTAAGACAACAATTGTCTATCTGTACAAATGTATATAATTTAGATGATTTTTGGCGCCTGGTTGGGTCGGCGGACTCTCTTTCTGCCTTCTCTTCTTTTGCTAATTGTGTCTTCCGGAGAAGAGCGGCTTTATCAAGGAATAACCCTTGATTTCGTTATTTGTTCTTAATCCAGGGGTTCTTAATCCAGGGGAGTGGCGGCCACACATCTGGACTACACAACTGACCCAACGAACAACCTAAAAACGGAAAAAACTAGATTACAGAACCACCTGCTAAAATTATGGCAGAGAAGATGGACGGAGACCACCAAGGGTGAGATAACCAGAAGATATCTGCCTGACCTCCAGAAAATCTACCCAAAACAGCCGACTTGGTACTTCCCAGGGTACCATTTGACATCTCTAATAACAGGACACGGACCCTACAATGAGAAGCTGCACGGATTCGGACTCACAGAGGACCCAAACTGTACGTGCGGGGAGACAGAAAGCTGGAATCACATAGTGTACGAGTGCCCACAATATGAAGACCTCAGAGGGGTACTTATAACAAAAATAAGATACCTACCAAAAGGATTGGAATCCCATTTCATAGATACTGAGGATGAATATAGAGCATTATCCCAGTTCGCACAAGACCTCTTCATCAGGAGAAGGACATTAATCACCATCTACAATGACTGACATCAAGTACTACTATTGAGACACCAGCCAGCACAATGTAAAGGCTGCAACTAAAGATGAGTGACACAAGCACAAGGACGGAGCTTGCCCCATGAGTAAAGAAACTTGAAACAATAGCTGCCAATAGCCATATGGCGATCTGAAGAGGGCACTCTAGCCCCCTTCACCTTTAAACCTACTTCCTTGGGGGGAGGGGGGACATTTTCGTCCTCCTCTCCTCTCCACCCTATATCTTCTACTCTGGTGGGACATGGGCATGTCCCACTGAAAACTGGGGCTACCTACTCTATTGGCCCCATATTTCTGTCTTTCTCCCCCCAGCCTTCTGCCTCCCCCCTCTCTATCTATACGCTAGCGAAAGCCCTACCCAAAAACTTAACATATCTAAATTACCTTACGCCCATAACTTGGCCTAGCAAAACTAAGCGATTCTACCCCTACGTCGACGCGTTTCTGTCTTTCTTTTTTTATTTTTTTTATTTATTTATTTATTTTTATTTATTTTTTTTTTAAGGTCCTAGCCGCCGAAATCTCAGGAAATTAAGTGGCAGGACCTGCCAGAGTGAAACAGACTACTGGGTTCCTGGTCTGCCTCCACGGGGCGTAAGTGGGGCAACGTTGGGCCTCAATAGGGGCCCAGCGGCTAAATGACCAGATGAACAACGGTACAAGGCATCACACATATACAAAGTCCATACACTTTTAAATCTCTGGCTTTTCCAGTCAACTGGTTCACCCACAATGTAAACTACGCGGAGATGGGGGGAACCCCTTGTGCCGTTTGACCCTAAACACACTTACACTTACACTTACTATTTGTTCTTAATATTTATATATATTACTGTATTGATTTTTTTTTTTTTTTTTTTTTTTTCGAGAGGAGTTTCTTCCTTGCCTAAATTGTCTTGTGTTTTGGACGCAGAGTTTTTGCGTCTTTTTCTGGAGACTTGTTTCAGGTTTTTGCCTGGCCGAGTGGGAGAGATGGACCTCCCCTCTCCCACTTCGAACTCTGTCCGGGTTGCCTGAAATGATTTTCTGTGTTAAATTGTATGTATTTTGTAAATACTGTAATTATCTTGTTAATATCACGGTGCTTTTGTTTGATTTGTTGTTTGCTCTCAGAATCGAGAGTAACTGATTTTATTGTGTTTTAAATCAGCAGTTAATCTTAAATGTTTATATTGTACATTACTTGTGTAGTTAGCTCATTATGTTGAAGAGACAGTTTTTCTCTTCTTGCGTTGTCTGTTTGGCTCTGAGGAGTGGGATGGACCTCTCCCTGCTCCCTCAGATCCAACCTTCAGTTGGCTGTTCTGGTTGAGTGAGATGATTTTCCTCTCTAGCCTGTCTTACTGCTGGCTGCTTTTCTTGCTGCTTGTGTTTTGATTTAATTTTGTTTTCCTGCGGGGCTGATTATTTGTTGTATTTTTCTTTCCTGCCTGATTGCAGCTGCAATCAGTTGGGTTTTTGCTAGTACCATATAGTTCTTAGTCTAGCATTTTTTGTTGTAAATGGGTTTTGGTTCTGAGGGGTGGGATGGACCTCTCCCCGCCCTCTCAGATCCAATTGCTTTGTTGGCAATTGACATCCTTTTTTTTTTTTTTTTTTTAATGCTTACCTATGCATTATTGTTAATTCTACGTGTCTTGTTATTTGAAACAAGTTTTGTTTTTCGCAGCTTGTGGTAGCAGCTTTGCACTTGCTGGTTATGTACATATGTTTATAGATTAGATTACTTGTGCAGAGACATCTTCTCTGCATATTAATTAATTATTGTTTAATACTTAACTTATTATTTTGATCTGTTATACTTAGATTTAAATTTAGAATTGCTTTTGATTCGGTTAACTAATTTATTTGTACAGTATTTATTGGTTTTGCCTTTGGCATATATTTGCCTTGGGTGAGTTCTGTTTGTCTCTTTGTGTTTTGTATATATGTTTCTACATTTCTTCTGGATGACTATTTCTGTTAATTTCTTGGTTGACTAATTTTCAGCCAAGATTTTAATTACTTTGTAAATATTGTATATTTTACTCTCTGCTTATGCAGTGTAATTTGTTAATATGTTTACTGCTATGTTTCATATCGGTGACATAAGTATTTATTATTTATCTTAATTTATTCTTTTTTTTTAAGTGGCTATCTAATAGCCACTTGTACATTACCTATGTTCTTTCCTTGAGACTTTTCTTTTTCCCCTTGTCGGTGCAAGTTGGGCTTCCTTCCCGGCTTGGGGAATCTTTCTTTCAAATGTACAAGCCTTCAGGCTTCAAAATTTTACCTCTTCAAGCTCTCTCGCTTGTTAGATTTTCCAACTAGTGTTTTCCTCTTTCCTGTTTCTTCTTTTCCTGAGAGAGTGTTTTGCTCTCATTTCTTCTTCTACTTTCTTTTCTCCTACTTTATCCTCCCTATTCATTATTTACTATAACCGGGATTCCACTTGTTGGAATCCCACTAAGTGTAATTTAGATAGTTCCTGGAGCGCCTCCACGTGGCTAGGGACGGGAGTCGGGACGCAGGTAGCTTGCTCCCTGCCTCCCGGCTGCTAAGACTCCAGGGCCGGCAAACAACAACCATCACAACACACATATATACTTACACACACACACACACTTACACACACTTGCCGGCTATAAATAACCTACAGATGCTACAGCGGTATATAGGGGTAACCCTGGAGGCCGCAATCAATACAAGAATACCTTGTCCTTGTCCTTCGCCTCTGCTACCATCGGTTTGGAAAATATGAGGCTCAATTCTCTATAAAGTTTCTTTTTTTTCTTTTAATTAAACTTGGGGTTCTAAAGGCTACGTGGTTAATGTTCTCTAGGAACTTGGATTCCCCCCACAAAGTATGTGCAAACATAGGTTCCTTGGGCGATTACACAACCTTACACAACCCGATTCCTAAATGGAATAAAAAAAAAAAAAGAAAGAAAGGAAATGGATATTAGAAATACTGGAAAATCTGACGGTTTTAAATGTTTTAATTGATTCAAAACATCTTGCAGAATTCACTGGAGTCATTTCAAGTTTTCAAAAGGGCAATTCTTTTGGGTAGTTAAATCAGGACTTTACACTGGTTAACTAACCAGAAGATTTCACATCTCACAATAAAATTTCTTCTGAAAGAAAATTAAAAGCGCAGCAACACGTGTTCTAACTCTCTCCAAGCGGAAATAAACGTCAACTAACTGCACTTGTGCTGGCGTATCCAAAAGTCGATTTCCGCTAACCGAGGAAATGAAAAGTCCCAAAATGCTTACATCAACATTCAGAAAACAGTCGACGTCTTTACTAGCTGCAGCGTGCGTGCTGCAGCTAGTAAAGTCATCGCCGGAAGGCGAAGGTGAGGTTTGGGAATTTCGCGCTTAGCAACGATGTATCCTGAAAGAGCTCTCTTCCTCATCACATACAAGTCTGCTGCCCGCTTTAAAAGGGTTTATTTACCGATATAAACACGTAATAGTATTAGCTGTTCGGCAGATGGTCCTCACATACGCGTTTTCTGGTCGCCATAGTGACGAATTAATTACATTTATATCCGAGACCACTGCGTATAGTTTATTACAGTTTCGCCGTGTTTGTAATTTCATTCCAGCTTCAGTAAATGAACGGATTACATATTATTAGTGGTGTTAGTCGCTTTACTACGGAATCCTTTATCCTGCTGTTCTCTAAGTTTACAGCCAATAATTTCCTCCAACAGTTCTGGCCTTTCCACCACTAAGATGTTATCGTTCTGCTAAAGTAACCAAGCGAGCTTTGTATATGCGTAGCGATGGAAGCTAATCCTTGATGTAAATTATCTCCACTACTCTGTCGAGAGAGAGAGAGAGAGAGAGAGAGAGAGAGAGAGAGAGAGAGAGAGAGAGAGAGAGAGAGAGAGAGAGGAATATTGTTCCTTCATGACCGTAACATTGCGGGATGTCTGTTTTATTTCAGCGATTCTGGTGAGTAGTATTAACAACGGCCATGAGTTTCAGCCACCTCAAAAGTTTCATTACATGGTGCTGTTAAGCCTGTAATTTCTACTCGTTACTACGACGACGGCACTCTTATGTGCTTCCAACTACCAATCATTATGCAATAGTGATAAAATCTTCTCGCATACATTTGACGATAAAACCTTCGTTCACTGTGACAGCCAGGATTTAAAAGTGGAATTTATAAAACTAGCACTCGTTCCTTCTCTATCGGGGCAATGTATATATTTAAATTATTTAACGGATAGTTCGTTTTTTCTAAACATTTTACCAAAGTCAGGCCTATTGCACTTTGTGAACTGTAGTCTGTTCATAAATAAATACTCTAGTAATATGGACTAGAAAAGGGTGTGATTTAATATAGTGCCGTCAAGAAGAATTGAAGTTTAGAGGCCATCTTCTCTGTAATACGATTTTTAAATAAATAACTTTATTTAAAAATCTATATTAATAAACCATTATTAATTATCAATTAATATATTAATATTATTAATTATTAATTAACATCTATTATTAATTAATATATTAATGTGATTTATTATTAATTAATATATTAATATGGTTATTATTAATTATTATATTAATATTATTTATTATTAATTTAAACCTTATGAAAAAGACCCGAGTCTGATTCTCGTCGCTGAACTAAGCTGAGAAACACTTCGAGGCTGGATGGTGAGGGCGAGCTTTCAGATTTTTTCATAACGCGAAAAATAAATAGTCAAGTGTAAACTAAAATATGGTAATTTACAAATTGTTAGATATTTACTTTAAAATGACATATAATTATAAAAAATATATGCAAAAATATCAATTATCATAATACCGATTATCATAACTGCCATACAATTATAGTGATCGAAGAGTCATAAGGCTGTTGACACCCACGAATAGCAGTACAAAAGATGTAAAATAAGAATCATTTTCATTTTTAGCCATTTATATCTGACGTTTATTACACATTTCACGTGAATTTTTTCACCTCCCCTTAAAACTTCTTCCTCCTGTCCACTCAAAGAATTCCTTCAATCGATCTTTTCTAAAATTTTGCACGTACACTTAGAATGAACACAAGACGTCACGAAGATTATCAAACGGCATTTTTCGTAAATTGATAGAACTATTACTCACTGGTCAAAACACCGCTGATAAATGCCCTCAATCTACGACATACCCTCGCGAAATAGAATCACTTCCAACTTTCTGCATATTTTTTGAATTTTTTTCTTCCAAAATCATCTTTTATGATTTTTTAAATTGCTTTAACGTAGTTTTGCCGCATCGTTTAATAATATACATTAATAAAATTGCAAGCCTAGTTAAATTTTAAGCTGCTTCTGCCAGACCGGGAAGGTTGAAATTTTGCATCTTGGTACCTTAAAGAAAAAATTCTAAAACATAAAAGTTTGACCATAAGGAGTCCGGTATTTATTAACTTTTTAAGTCATGTTATTAAATCCATGCTTCTGAGAGGATGTAAGGAAGGATACAGTGTTCTTTATGCCACATATCCCTACGACTCCTAAGGCTGTCCTCTACTTCAAATGTATTGACTTTCTGGTAATAGCCAATACAACCTTATTCGATTCAAGTTTGCGTCAATTTATGTGCGAACTGTTTCTCGTGATCACTTTTAACACAGAAGAATATACTCGTACAGAAATAATCCGTATATTCTTTCGCTAATTGCAAGACTCAACATATTCCGTAAGGAAGCATTATAAAAGGTTTAAAACATATTTTTAAAAATTATGTGAGTCGAATAACAATAATGAACCCACCGAGGACCAGATAAGAGCAACATAGATCAACTAGCTATTTCCGGTACATACTCATACAAATATAATACACAAATACGGGGAACAAAGATACAACAGTTTGAAAAATAACTTATACAACTTCGTGAAACTTATTATGGAAATTTTTGATAATTTTAATTATTATAACGTAACAGTGCCATTTGCGAGCTTATTAAAAAAGAATGCCATTTCTGAAATATGCAAATTACTTTAAGCGTACCTGAAATGAGTACCTAGCAGAGGAAGGGAGAGATGTAGACCTTTAAATGGGGATATTAGTATTATTTAGGTGTATTCACCATCGTGGCTGTAAGTAGTCCTGGGACTAACTCAGCCACGATGAAAAAGCCCATAAAAATTCCTCGCGTCGTAGACGAATTAAAAATCGGGCCTTTTCCGCCCTGTTATAATCACCTTCTTCCGTCATCAGGAGGATGGCAATTATAACCTCTGTGCTACCAGCGCTTTTCGCCGCAGCCCCCTTTCCCCGCGGCGAAAAGCTAGATGTACAACACAACCCAACATTACACTTCACAAAACAACACACCTCTTGCTTTTACAGAGTACTGTACCACCACACAGAGTAAATGACGCAAATGTGGGAAACCACTGGGGAAACCCACCCAAACACTATGCCATTATGGGCTACCAGCCAGGGGGTATACTCCAGGGCGGTCATCTACGGCCAGAGGGCGTTACAAGATAAAGAACACCGCTGTATTTTATGGTGTCATGTGGATTAGAACACACAATGCGAGTAACATTATATTCGCAATGAACACTTAGCTACGGCGGTCGTGCCTTCAGTTCCGAATCACACTCATCCATGACAGCAATCTGTAGCTCATATAAGGTTCTAGAATGTGGTTTATAAGTCGCAATTTATCTTTCCAGAACGCCCGTGAATGCTCACTGGGATTCAGGTATCCAGCGCAACATGCAAATCGGTCTATGAATACACACTTATACATACTAAATACACCAAAAAAAAAAAAAAAAAAAAAAAATCACATGAACTTGAAGTACCAGAGGAAGTTTTTGTTTAGGAACATTAGCAACTAAGGCCATATTGTTCTGGGGCGGTGGTCATTCTCTGACCTTTCCACATCCTCCGTATTTGGTGGCTCACGGGCTCGAACCCCGGTCTAATCAAGAAGCATGTGCTACGCACTAATGCTCCTGCCCACCTGGCTATGGAAGCGCCACCAAAGGAAGGTACCATGAATTGAAGTTCATGGTACCTCCGGCTTAAGTAGCCGATGCGAAAAAATTCCCAACGACAACAACCTCTTCTGGCCACTCCATTCACGAAATATCCTCATTTTGGTGAAACCGTTTATCAGCTGCGATCTATTGGAAAAAAGAATTATCGTGCATTCGAAGAAGTGGACTTTTGCATCCTTAAAAGGTCCAGAGTTCATGGATTTTGATTCTAAAGATCAATCACAGTTCCTCTCTCGAAACTATGCACCTCGATAAATGCGTTGCACATTTATGCTTGCCTAGACCATCAGTCCACTTTCTCTGTAGAAGTTATTTTCCCACTGTCTATTGGCTGGTTTGGGTTTCACTCCCCCACGATGAGGATACGTCTACATTTTTACGATATCAGTTGAAACTGGCTCTTCTCCAGGATGAGATGAAAAGAAACATGCAACATCTTGCATACAAATCTCTGTCCCACGGCGCATGGGATATTCGGTGGGAGATAATCCATCCTAAAGCTGCTGCAAACTCGGAAAAGAGTACATGAGCTGTCATCTCCCTAATCTGGATGTTCGGGACAGACACCTGCTAGTGTTGTCTTTTTTTTTTTTTTTTTTTGACATTGAGATCCCTTGGCGCCTCCATCTGCAATTGGCTCGCTTCCACCTGTTGGCTGCATTCCACAGCAACAGATCATTCGTACCGTGTCCCTGTGCTATCTGACCACGAAACCTTACTCATACGTTCTTGGCATCAGTGCACAATCAAAACGTGAGTAGCACGGTCAGAACGCTCTATTTAAAGTCATCCACAATTGCATATCAGAATGGACACAAATCAATTAGTTGACCTATGTGCCCATTTAGTTGATTTACAAAGGAAGTGTGAAAATCGACCATACCTTAGCCTTTGTCCAGCAACGTAATACTATTACTAATTCGGAGATATAATGTGCTTTTGATCAGTGTAATTCAGCTATTTTTCATAATCAGGAAATTCTTCCACGATGGATGTCTTTATTTCGATGTAAGTGTTTATTATACAATATCGTTACAGATCAGCATGTATCTGATAAAATAAAAGTACTAACCGATATTTGGAATGGATATAAATTGCCTTATTTCTCATCTAAAGACAAAGTTTGCATCACTGGAACATTTAAATTGCATTACCAAACTATTGCAGAAAAAGCACCGCAATAGTTTGAGATTGCTGTCGTAAAGCAAAATTATAAACTATGGAACACTTTCTGCGTTAAAATTTAAATTCAGCGCGAATATTCTATATTCAATAATTCATTTTCCTGGATGATTAACTAAAAACCTTCATATTTCCAATAAAAGTAATGTCTGTATAAAACATTTCAGGGACGCGAAGTTTATTTATCGCCTTAAAAAAGTAATGCAAAATTAAAGTTAAACAAATTTTCCTTCCGTGGCAATATCCCTGACAGATATGACCAGTTGTGACCGCACTCTGAGGAAACAGCAACACCTTCCTAAAAAGAAGTGTTTTTCTTTCTACATAACATAGTCGGTTCCACACATACAGCTGTTTCGCCAGCCATTTATTCTCATTGATTTCCATTCCAGTAAATGCAAAACAGCAATATGAGAAATGACAAGATGCGAGCATGATCAAGAGGTTAGAAAATTCAGAGCACAGACGTCCAACCTTTCCTTGCCGCGGGTTACTCCGTTTTATAAATATTTAACTACGGGTCGCATCAAGATTATGAAAAAAAAAAAAAAAAAGGTTTTGAACACGCTATTTATGCAAAATAAAAATACTACATTAAAACTAATCTATGAATTTATTTTTTAAATTACTGTAGTTATTATTACAGAAAATAAATTTTATTTCTATAATATATATTATATAAATATCGTATATTTATATATTATATTAATATATATTATATTATATGGAAAAAATAGTAATAATTATCGGATTTCTACTTGTCCGATTTAAATTAAATTTGGAATAGCTCGGAAAATCTCTCCACAGGGACCAAATATAAAATTTCATGAAAATCAGTCCACTGAGAATTGAGTTGTTACATGCGGACAGACGGACATGGTGAAGACAATTGGCGCTTATGGATATATACTAACGCGCCTGAAAAAAACAGGAAAACAGACGCACCACATAAAAACTCAATTAACAGATGGATGAAAAAATTTAAATAAACTGGGTCCGTGAATGACAAACCACGGGAGGCCACGAATCAGCGAAGAGACTGTGACTGTAGTCCGGGAAGCATCTGAAAGGAGTCTACGCAAGTCCGTGTGGCGTGCATTTGCTGAACTAAACATTCAGCAAAATTCTAAGAGTGAAACTACACGAACAAGCTTATAAGATTCAGGTGGTTAAAATGTTACAGGAAGAAGACTATCAAGCGAGATTGAAATAAAATAAATTTTCTGTTTATACTCCGGGACGACCAAACGGTCAGAGGAGTTGACAAGATAGACAGAATACAAGAAGAAGCCGACCGGGCTAGCCAGGTGGGTAAAGTGCCTGCCTGGCAACCCAAAGGTCGCGGGTTCGATTCCCGCCTCGGGCTTGGATCAAAGTACTGCAAAAACCTTGGGAGGTGCACTATGGCCACAGAAGCCGATGCGCCAACAACTACCAAACAAAAAAAAAAAAAAAAAAAAAAAAAAGAATACAAGAAACAGCACCGTATTCAGCAGTCACGGACTTGAACCGCGGTCACTCAAGGCACGTGTACTTATGCACCCGCGCGCCTGACCACTAGGCTATGGCAGCCAATTCCCATGACTTTCTTGAAGAGTTGACGCTTTCTGATGAGGCTACCTTCCGCATTAGTGGCAAAGTCAACCGCCACAATTGCGGCATTTGGGGAAGGGAGAAGCCTCAAGAAATCTGGCACCATGACAGAGACTCCCCAAAAATCAATGTCTGGTGCACCCTCCGGAAGTCATGCATTATCGGTCCTTTCTGTTCTAAAGAAGCAACAGCCAATGATGGTCTTAAAATGCTGCAGAATATCCTCATTCCTGAACTACGACGGTTAAATCTTTCAGACAGCACCTTCTTTCAGTAAGACGGTGCACCCTGCCACGAATGTGCAACGGTTTTTGAATGATGTCTTCCCAAACAAGCGGATCGGTAGAACTGGAACAATTGCTTGGCCACTTCGTTCGCTTGATCTAACCTCACTGGACTACTCTTTATGGAGTCATGTTAAAACTATCGTGTACTCAACAAAACTGTGTTCTTTGGATGAACTTAAGGTCAGGATCACAAATGAAATTCATGAAATTACTGAGCAGCAACTGAAGAATGTTTTCAACGAGTTCGAAAATTGGTTTGCAAAATGTGTCACAAAAGATAGCGGTTATGTTGAAGGTTAAAAAATCAAACTGTATTGTTTAAAAGATTTCATCTTTTATATGCCATTTACAGTGTGCTTTTACCATGTGTACGTCCAAAGTTATTAAAGTTTAAAGTTGCACAACGACTTTATAACCACCCTGTATATGGTGGTTTCCTTATGGAAATAAACAGATAATAATAATAATAATAATAATAATAATAATAATAATAATAATTTGTTGTGTATTGATGCTGTTCTTTCTATGTTAACGCAGTGAAATTGAAGTTTTTTTCCACACTAATCATTAAAGATTCAACTAGTAGGTGAATCTTTAGAGACTAAGGCGAAAGTGCAAGTCTTACACGTATTAACAGAATGCCTATATCCGAATCTGGAAAAAGGCTCGAAATTGAAGATTGATACGAAGATGGTTATTGAGTTCGTGCGAAATGCGTGTAATCGTGTAATGCGTGTAAAGCCACTTACCAAAACTGCTTTTGGTAAGTGGCTTTAACTGTAATCAGAAATGAAGTAATCTTTGATGACGCGGGCATCGATGCGCTGTGGATGAAGTAGTCCGAAGGACTTTTGTACTGTAGATAGATAGCGACTTATTTTGAAAGCCCCACATTAACAGATCCAGAAATTGTGGCAACTCTAGAATGAAACGAAACTAATGTGCTTCGGATAACAGTGAAGACAAGTTACCAGAAATCGCAGAAAATGGTATTTCGGGATCAGAAGCTATCTCGTGTGTTTAGATATAGTTCTTCGAAGCTAAAACATGCGAGATAGCTTCTGACAACATTCAATATTCGATGAAGTATTCGAGTTTCCAAAAAAAAAAAAAAGATGTAGCCCCCCCCCCTATAGAGAATGACTAACTCAGCCTGCGAAAATCTTTTAAAAATGAATCATAACAAATATAAATAAAAATCTAACGTGACAATGCTCAATGATTTACTGCCGTTTTACTGTTTATTTTTGCGCCAAAGCAACTGAGGCCATGAGGCGTGAATATATCAAGTCTGTAAATTTCGTATATCCTACTACGGTAGAGCTTTTTTTTTTTTTTTTTTTTTTGTCACATAGATGTAAAACCAGTTTTAGACGAGTTATTCTCGTGCGAAAGTTAATCGGATTCGGGGTGAAAACAAAGTTATCAACACGTGTATCTTAAACTAGTATGTCTCTATAAGTTATTCATAGCAAGTGTATAATTTCAAATTAATTCGGTGAATTATGAATTCGAGAGATTTTTAAAATATGCAGATTAATTTGTTATTCGTTTTTATCGAATGCGATGCCTGGGCGAAATTACGTTTCCTCCATAATAAAAACATAACGTCATAAATACTATCACGCATATAATATGGCAATGTTAGCACTTCAAATAGACTGGGCCTCGTAAAAGCAACTTTATTCATGACGTTGTGTACTGTATATATATTTCCTATAATTAATAAATTAGTGCCGGATTTTGCATCACGCCTACGCCTCCAGAGAGGTACCGTGGTGCCGAATGAAGTACACGGATGTTCGACACCCTGCTTACTTCTTGCGGGTAAAATGATTAGACTTCCCAACAAGGCACGTGTGTCATTATCGGCGAAGTGAACCATGGACATAGTCCTCATTCTTTGCAGCGATTATTGGCTCTAGTACGATCAGCATACGCGAGCGGACCTGGTTTCGTCACCCACGTGACAGTAAGTGGCCGCAAATGAAAATAAATAGATGATTATATGGGACTTAATAAGGTGACACGGTCCGATGAATCACGTCAAGTATCTCCGACTCGAGCGCCCAGAATGACTTTGTTAGAACGTTTCCATGACAACTGTACGAGAGCGGCTGTCATCCGGCTCGCAGGTGGGTGATTCACCAATTCCGTACTGCGTCCTACCGTCACTGACTACGCCGCAATTCTTTCCTAATTGGATAAATGCATGCAGTTTGTCGCTGCAGTCACACACTTACCTCTCTTAACGATGGATTTTAGTGTTGGCGCTTGCATCTCAATGGCATTCTGTGTCCGGAAAACCCCACTAGCACGGTGCCCTCAGAGACCGTAGGAGTGATTCAACCTACTTGAAAGGGGGCTCACGCAGAGCGAGCAAGAACTGATACGGAATCTGCAACGTGTGAGGGGAAGAACAGTAATTAGGATTTTAACGCGCGGTAACTAATCGTAACCATAGAAACAAAGCCCTTCGGGGTGGGGGAGAGAGTTAATAACCTCTGTAAAGGTTAATGCTTCTCTGATATCGTATACTCCCTTGTTTATCGAAAATTATGTACCCCAAAGTTGTTTAGTTGCGAGAGTAGATGGTATTCTGTGCGTGTCTGAACACCATTATCAACCACAGCACGCAAGTTCGGATGTTAGTGTTAACCGAAAGCTGTTTTTATGTTTATTCTTTCTGGAAGATCTTCCAAAATATGTTGTAAAGATAATGACAACAGTTACCATCTAAGTATGCATCTAAGTTGGCTTGCTCCCAACTGCTGCTATAGCTCATTGCATCCTTTCATTAAATTTGTATCCTTATCTTCTGCAATTTTTTCATACTTCACAATTATCTCTTACATAAGCCAGGTTCCTCCCCCCCCCCTACCCTCGCCCAAAATGGCTGCAGTAGTCTATATTTTATATGGGGAAAAATATAATTCAGATAACACAAACGTCTTCTTCACGAGCTTTATTTTATCATTATTTATTTTTTATTTCAATTGACTCAACCTTAACGACCGCGTGACTTCTTTGGAAACTTTCAGTAATCTCTTTACGAAGTTAGGTACGCATTAACATATTCAAATCTCGCTTATTCTTTCCTATGTATCTGTATATGTTCGATGCCTGGATTCGATTACATTTGCTCAGTTTACACTTGTAGGACGATGTTGCTAGAAAATTATTATTATTATTTTTTTTTTTACTGAAAAGTGGACTAAAATTAAGACTGTAGAATATTTTCAGAACAATCGGGTAAAATTATTAGGCTATGGTCAAACAAAATGAAGGCAATGAAAACAAATCCAGTGGCTTATAAAGTGGCTTAATGAGAACAAAAAGGTAGAGAAAGCAAACTGTTGCACGTCAAATTTTCAAAGGAAATCAGAGCTGCAGAAAAGCATGTATTGTTCGTTCCTTACTCCATTTTATCACTAGTGATAATATGGGATGGTATTACTAGTTTGGATTGGGTTAAAATCGAATCAAACTATGTCACTGCGTGTCATTTTTCTAGTATCCCAGAAAAACACAAGCAGTATTAACGGTTATGAATTCTTAACTGGGATACCAAAGTTTTACAGTTGAAAAACTCTTTTATATCCATCAGAAACAATCGAGAGGAAAAATAAAGTTCCAACATATTAAAAGTTTAAATAAAACCACCTGTAAATGCTCAAATTTTGTCTTGCTGTTAGTCAACCGAGTTCGTGAACTACACTTAGAAATTAGTAGAAAGTCTTGGTAGGCCTCTAAAAAGAAGCCGGAAGCTCTATGATTTAATTAAACAGCCCATTTTTTTCAAAATATGGGATTCCAACACTATTCGAGATCTGGCCAATGGGTTTTCAGTTGCTGCAGTGATTGTTTGTTTGTTATTTGGTTTTTAGGAGCATTAGCAACTAAGGCCATATTGCTCCCTCCGCGGAT
Organism: Mastigoproctus giganteus; assembly: GCF_048544385.1. Lineage (NCBI taxonomy): Eukaryota > Metazoa > Arthropoda > Arachnida > Uropygi > Thelyphonidae > Mastigoproctus > Mastigoproctus giganteus. The sequence goes on along the minus strand of NC_143582.1, from coordinate 74,474,638 downwards.
ATGCGCTGGTCATTCCCTGGACCTTTCCACCTCCTCCGTATTTGGTGGTCACAGGCTCGAACCCCGGTCTAATCAAGAAGCGTGTGCTTCGCACTGCTGCTCCTGCTCACCTGGCTACGGAGGCGCCTACTGTAGTGATGGAACACAAAGTATCCATTGGTGAAATGGCAACAGCCATTGAAACGAGGATCGAGTGGTGGAATTACATCAATATAATAATTTGCTTATGTCCCTCTGTCCGGAATGCTCTTTGATATTTTCTAAATTTTACTAAATTTTTTCCCCCTCAAAAATTTAACAAGATTTTGATCTGATTCCTTTTGCAACAAGTTTTATTTAGTAGTAAAACTGAGACAAAAAAATTCAGTAAAATTTTCTGAACGATTTTCAAAATTTCCGTTATTTTTTAACAGTTTTGGAGAATTATTAGAATTCAGTGAAAAGATTCACACTAAATTTCTTCTATTGACGATCCAACTATTTAAAATGGTCAAAAAAAATTCGGAATTTATTTGAAAATCAATGAACTTTGAGTTTCAAGTAGAGAAAGAAGATGATGAGGTGTGGGTTGAGAAAAGTACTTATGTCCACGAAACACGATAACTAAACCTGATCCTTGAGCTTCTCGTTCATCTGTCGTGGTCAGACTAGACGGTTGTACGTAGTAGGGTAGCGCACAATTTTGACTATCACATAGAGCCAAAAGCGCATCGCTGCAATATACATGGTATGGGCCATACTTTCATGATCTAAAAACAAAGCTTATATACACATTTGCTTTTCTTCCGAATCACAGCTTGTTTCGTCTTTCAAAAATTCGGGTAAAAAACGCTTTTTGGTCCCTCGGTAGGCAAACCACATTATGAAACAAACAAAGAAAAATAATAATAAATAAAATAATAAATAAGAATCGTCGTCTACCAAGATAAGAAAACCTTTCAAGAGAACTCTGATTTTACTAATCAGAGTAATCTAATCTAAAATATCTAATCCAGAAATAATACATACACTTAAAGTAATAAGTATTTTTATACTACTTTATATGGACTTTTCGTGCTTTTTGGGCTGAGCAATTGAATATCAGTTCATTATAATCAATCCTGTTTGTGATATCATTCCCAATACAAATTATTACCAAATTACTTAATTCTTCTTGTCCAAGTGAAATTCTAATATAATTCTTAACTCCTTTAAGAACGATCGTTCTGCTGATGCGTTCGAAACAGGAATTGACAAAAATGTTTTTAAAATTATGTTCACATTAGGAAAAGTTGGTATTAGTCCTCCTCGAATTGCTTCGTACATTAAAGAAGATGAAGATAAATTTTCATTTTTTGCAAAATGTATAAAATGCGTTAATTCTTTAAAAACATTAGCGTCGATGTCATCTGAATAAGTATTTATTGAATTACAGTGGGGGACAAAAAAACTGCATCACTTGTGAATTTTGGAAATATTGCAATAATGCAAATTGTGTTTTGCGCTGCATTGTGGGTTGCAGAAATGTTCGAAATGCATTTGTTAGATGGGATATATATCTCTGTGAATGAAATCCAGTAAAAAGACTCCACCTGATATACCTAATGATATGCCATAAATATCTTCCCAAAGGGTAAAATGCGTAATTAATCGAAATATGAGAAATCATGCAAATGACAATCATGACAACCAAACATACATTTTATTGCATTTACTGAAATTGCTGGTACATAAGGTATTAGTATTATGTACTGTAAATCGGCAAAATAAGTCCTCCTCGAACTGCAATTACAGCCTTGCAACGATCTGGCATAGAGTTAATCAACTTCTGGATATACGGTTGCCGAGTTTCGTGGTACCACACCCTTACAATGCAGCTGAATCTTACTTGTTGGCTTCTTCTGAGAAATTTTAGACGACATTATGTACCAGCAATTTTCAATAGGGTTCAAATCTGGACTGTTCAAATCCGGACCAATCCAGTCCAACACTGTAATGCCAGCATTTCTGAGGTATGACTGCACCTTAAGGGAGAAAAGCGAGGGAAAACATTGGTGGAAGTAAGTTTTAAGCCTTGTGAGACAAAAAGACAAACTCATCATTAAATCTAAATAGCATAAAACTTACCAATTTTGCTGTGTGGCAAGGTGCTGGGTCCTGTTGAAAGGGACCCGAAACCCATTATTAGGGATCACCACACAGACGTCCAAAACTGCATTTGCGTCTGTGTGGTGATCCCTAATAACGGGTTTCAGGCAATCCTCCAAGATAGCAGTGTAGGTTTCTGCATTCACCGTTCCATTAATAAACGTAATTCGCCCCACCCCTTTGTTTGTTATGCATCCCCAGAATATCTGACCGGCAGGCGGGGAACATTTTATAGTCGGTGTTATGCAGTCAGGATGGTATGCCTCCGATTTTCGTCTTCTCACATATCGCTTCCTTCCCATCCGGGCCATGCAGATTGAATTTCGATTCGTCAGAAACGATGACAGTGCCCCATGGCTCTTTTGTCCATGAAAGATGCGTTTTAGCCCAAGCAAGTCGCTTCTTCCTCATTTGTTGAGTCAACAGAGGCTTCTTCTTCTTGGGCCGACAGACATGCACATTCTGAAACCGTCTGAAACATTCTGAGACCACATTCTGAAAGCCGTCTTTGGATAGTTGGTGCACTTATTTCAACACCATCTCAAAGACCAGTTTTAGATCAGGAGTAGTAGCATGGCGATTACGAAGTTTCAAATATCGATCTTGGGAAGGCGTAATCACTCTCTTAAGGCCTGATCCAGGTCTTCTCTTCACATCACGCTTTAATTTCAGCACCCGAGATACTGTTGACTGGTGACTATAGCCTATTTTATCAGCGATAGCACCGCGTAGAAAGCCCTTCCTGGAACAAAGCAACAGCTACACTTTTTTTTTCATGGTGTCAACTGAATATATGCTTACACCTCCGCAAAACAGGATACTACTGAGCGTGTATACCCTTCCAACGCCATATTTATAGAAACGGCGATACAATACCCTGCAATTACTGTTTGATGCAACAGAAGCGTTATCTGACGCAATACCTTTGCTTTGCAACAAACAAAATGACTGTAAACAAACAATATCTTATACGTTTCACTACAAATGTTACTTTTTTTACGGTGATGCAGTTTTTTTGTTCACCACTGTATATAATGACAATGATTTTAAAAGATTTACAGCGTGTTGTAAATTCGAATCTTCATTTTGAAGATTTTCAAATTTGTTCGCAAAAACATTTTCTCTTCCACTTTCAATTATTTCACAGCCTGTGAGAAGCTTTAGCTGCATTTTACTGCTAGTTCCGGATAAGCAAGTCACCTATAGAGAAGGCCGCCGTAGCCTAGTGGTCAGGCGCGCGGGTGCATAAGTACACGTGCCTTGAGTGACCGGGGTTCAAGCCCGTGACTGCTGAATACGGTGCTGTTTCTTGTATTCTGTCTATCTTGTTAACTCCTCTGACCGTTTGGTCGTCCCGGAGTATAAACAGAAAATTTATTTATTTATTTACATTCTACGTGGGAACACTCTTAAGCATAAGGCTGTCAGGGGACGCTGGTTCCATACAAGGCAGTCTTTACTTCACTCAACTATTTAAAATTTCGTCAAAATCCGGAAAACTATTTTTGAAGAAAACCTAATTTTCAGATTAAGTTCACTGACCTTCAGGTAAAAAGTCTGTTTCCGATAAAAATCACTTAAAAATATTTGCAAAAAACAGCAATGAGTTTTTCAAACAATGATTTTGGGGCCCCTAGGCACATGCCTTTTTTGCCTATTGGATAACGCGCCCGTGGATAAAGGAGTGACGCGTCAGTTTAGATAAAATCTATACATAAAAACGAAAGTACGTTTCAGATATTCGAACATCAACTCAAGAAGGAAAAGTCGAATTGACTGCAAATTTTAGCGCATATTCTCTTATCCTCTCGAAAGATTTTTGGCCCAATTATGATTTCCAACCTCCCCAGTTAACTGTATAAAAGTCCTACAATAAATCTGGAACAGTAGCTAGAAGAAGAACTCTTTATTGTATACAGAAGGCACATTGCTGTATACAACTCCCTTCACGGCTGAAAACCAGGGGTTTACATAAAAGAAATTATACAACATAATAAATACAAATGGGGAAAAAAAAAAAACATTATGACTCCAGAAAGGTTTGAACACTGGAGCGATGGATCCATGGTAGTGATGGACGGTCCTCGGGAGCAAGTTCTAATGTCCTGTGACGGTCGTGGGCAGGAAATCGATCGACTACGTTTTGCCTTTGTATATTTCTTATCGACTGCGAACTTGTAGAGGTCGCTGTCCAAGGAGTGTATGTCCTGCAGCATTTGCACGGGTAAGAACCGATCAGATAACTTTAACCGGTTTGGAATGGCCTGAAGGATTGGATTGGCCCTAAGGTTGGGACCAGGATCCTCAATCCGCAGTTAGACCAGAAATCTGGTACTGAAATAATGCCAACCATCATTTTGACGGCAAAGACGAGTCTTCTCTCGTGAATGATAGCAGGAAGACGACTGATGCTGAGAGCTGCCGCCATCTGGGTGGTCTTTGATGCAGGGGGAAGCCGAAATTTCCATATGGCCCACTTCAATAGTCGGAATTTCCCGGCGAAAATCCGTCTCAGATGCGTCGTAGCAGTTGAAGTCCAGACTTTGGCGCCATAGAATATGACCGGATATACACATGTCTTAATGTATCTACACCCAACTTCCTGATCATGGATGTGCATAAGTTGTTGTTTAATCATCCACCTGAGTTGACAGAACTTTATTTGCAGGTGGTCTATGTGCGGTAAAAAGGAGAGCTTTTGATCAAAAGTAACGCCCAGATCTGTATGTTGTTGGACAGCAGAAATCGCGGATCCTCTTAAAATGGGTTGCAATATTGTTGGGTTCCTTGCTCTGATCCTTTTAAAAATTTCACAACTATTTAGAATATTTTAGGGACTTTTTTATTTTACATTTCATGCCAAAAAGTTTACATATTCTTTTGAAATTTAGGGTACTCTGGGACTTTGTGCCTCTGAGTACCCTAAATGTGTGTTTCAGTTATTTAAAGGTGCATTTTGGGGCTCAAGTTCATGGATGATACAGCGTTCAAAACACGGTTACACAAACGCCCAACTCCTTACTAAATACTTTCTTCTTAGATTGAACCAAAACAGTTTGTGTCGAGCCAGGGAGGGTGATTACACTGAAAATACCGCATTCCTATGTTTCTGGATTAAATTGTTTTCATCTATATTGAAAATCTCTCTCTCTATTGACTCAGCCTTGCATAAATACGAGAAGAACGACAATGCAGTCAAAGATGGAAGAATTTAACAACACAGATGGAAAAGTACGTGATCTGAAAAACGATGACAACAGTTTTCAGGCGTTCTTTAAGCGAAGAACGTCATATTGATATAAGCCGTTTCTGAGTATCGCTAGCATGAATAACTGATGGAAGCCAATTTTATAATGACTGTCTCCACTTTTGACTTTTATAGGAATTCAACATGAAGTACTACATTATTAAAGAACGTCCCAAGAAGCGTACACTTCAGCGCGGAGTACCATAATATTTCCTTCTATGTATTATTTATGTGATAATATTTCCTTATAATACTATAATTTATGTGAATTTATGTACTTTTTATGAGAAATTTTTCCCGTATAGTAACATAAGATTTCCCTCTGTATTATTTATGATACTGCTACAAGCAACATATATAACGGCTTTAAATATAAAGTTTTATGCCAAATGCCCAACTGGAGAAAACGTCGCATCTTTAATTCCCCAACGAAAGAGTTCTTATTTTGTTAAGTGTACAGGCGACCTTTAAGTAAAATACCTAATATTTTACGAGCCGGAGCCATAAATTTAACTTTTATGCTAGGTTTATGGACTAATATATAATATATACTCATGAACCAAAACATTATAACCACCCACCTTATAGTTGGGCCGCCTTTCGCCGTGATAACCGCTTGCACCCATGGTATCAACTCCACAAGATCGCAGAAGGTGTCCTCAGGTATCCTGGAGAAGCTGGACATAAGCAAGTAACGGAGTTTGGCAATGGAGCGAGGCACTGGTGTTCACTGCTGCATTACACCGCATCCACAAACGTTCAATGGGAATTGATGTCAGGGAAATTTGGCTGCCAGGGAGCACACGAAATCCTTGGCCATGATCCTAGAACCATTCCTGCTCAATGTGGGCCTTGTGACACGGGACGTTGCCTTATTGAAAGAGTCCAGCGCTATCTAGATACCCAGTCACCACGTAGAACAAAACTTGGTCAGAAGCAATGCCGAGATATGTGTTGGGCATGTGTTGTGTCTTAGGTAGGGCGGCTCCTGAATGCTAGCTCAACTCCGCCTTAGCATTTTGTGATGGTTACAGAACTCTGTAAAATGGCCAAAAATCAGTGTAGCGTTAGGTTTGTGTAGTGTGCGTGTTATTCTATTGTTAAGTTGCTTCTGACCACTTTTCTCCCAGGAAGCAGGAAACACGAGGGAAAGCTGCCTCCTGGTATCCGTCCATGCCATGAGGAGGCGAGCCGCAACTGAGCACGTACTGACCAATCCAAAAGGACTAATCTAAAGATCCCGCATCGAGTGTAAGACACAAGCCAATCGCCTGTGATTGCGGTACCTGACGCGAGGAACTTTAATGGTTTTTTTTTTTTTTTCCGTGGCTGAGTTAGTCGGTCTCAGGCGTAGCTAGAAAGGTTCCCCCTCCCACCAGAAACTGAGTTTTTTTTTTTTTTTTTTTTCATTCAGAAAAACAAGCAAATAGACCAGAGAACATACGCAATTTACAGACACAAATACGGGTAGATGTATTAAATTACAGGTGACCTGAATATAATAATTTGAATTTGTGATTGCAGTACCAGATAAAAAAAATTAAAAATAATACAGAGAATTCAGAAAAAGAAAAATAGCAGTTTAAAAAGTAATATTAATAGAAATAGGAGAGTATGAATTAAAAAAACAGAAACGATAAAAAAAATTAAGAAAATTAAGTAAAATACCGCTCCGAAACAGGGTCACATAGACCCAGCCCCAAACGTGAGGCTAGCATAAAAAAAAAAAAAGAAATAAATATTAATAATAAAATAAATAAATAAATAATACATATATATATATATATATATATATACACGAGGGGGATCGAAAAATTAGTACCATGACCTAGATAGGACATCAGTAGGAAGATGCCGTTTTTAATACAGGTTGTCTACATATTCAATAACTAACATGTGAAATTTCATTCCTGTAGGACGTAGGTGATCGTACACCAGAGGTGGAGCCCGGAATATGAGGAAGGACGCTATGGTTGACAAAGTGGAGTATCGAGCAGTGATCAAGTTCCTGCATTTGCAGGGCAAGAAAGCTCAGGAAATTGACAAAGAAATGAAGGCTGTGTATGGGCAGAATCGTCCATCCTATGACATTGTAAAAAAGCGGAAACGGGAGTTCCAGTGCGGAAGTACAAGTGTCTTTGACGAGCCAAGAGAAGGAAGGCCATCAACCGCCACAGACAGTGAGACGGTTCCAAAGGTTGAGCAGCTGGTGCTGAGTGACAGACGTGTGACAATTAATTTCACCTCAAATGCAGTAAGAATTAGTTACGGGTCTGCCCACAGCATTTTACATGACCAAAAAAAAAAAAAAAAAATATTTAAGGCCACCCGAATAATTAAATTCATCTGCCGTGCTGTGTGTCTTATGTCTGTTGATTGAGTGTGTTCTATGGTCGATTTGCTGTTTATTTGGATGAAAAACCCCAGTTTCTGGGGAGAAAACCTTGCTATCTACGCCTGAGACCGACTAACTCAGCCACGGAGTGAAAAAAGCCCATTAAAGTTCCTCGCATCATTGACAGGATTCGAACCCGACCCTTTTCCACTCGTTGTGGGGAGGGAGGATGGTGACGATACCACTGTGTTACTCGCGCAGACCATATTACATGACCATCTGCACATGTCTAAGGTCTCCGCACGATGGGTTCCAAGATTGCTAACGCCTTTGCAGAAGCAATGTCGAATGAATTGTTCTCGCCAATTGTTGGATTTGTGCTACTGTAGCACACACTCTGTTCTCCTGACCTAACACTGTCAGACTTCTTGTTTCGAGAAATGAAGAAACCATTGCGTGGACGCCGCTTTGATTCGTCTCATAAAGTCATCAATGAGGTGGAATCGTGGTTTCAGGCAAAACGTGCAAACTTCTATGATCACGACATTAAACAACTGATCCCTAGATGGCAGGAATGTGTTACTATACATGGAGAGTACATAGAAAAAGATTAAAGTTCCTGTGAAGTTTCACCTTTCAAGGGCTATTATTTCTAGGTAAAGGTACGAACATTTTGATATCCCCCCTCGTATATAACAATGCCGAGTAAGATCTGGCAGTGAGGGTGTTAAATGGGGATGAGAGAACCCAGTGATGTCCACGAAAACATCCCTCAAACCATAACTCCACCGCCGCCGTTAGTATTATGGTTTGGGGGATAATTTTTGCCCAACTGTGCAGTTTCGTTGCATCTCTTCAACTGCTCACCGTCGAATATGGACCCGTCCACTGGCATGATGGAGCTGGAACTCTGATTCATCAGACCAAGCAACTCTTTTCCAGTCGTCCAATGGCCAGGAACGGTGTTCCCGTGGTAACTGTAGGCAAAGTGTCGATGACGGTCGGTCAATATGGGCACATGAACAGGTCTCCTAGACCTATCCGCAAGAATGGCCGCTGGATGGTGTGCCCGGAAACATTTCTCTATTTATCTGCGCCCTGGTTGTAGTCAGCTGTTAATTGAGAGATCGTGAGCCGTCTGTTGTCCCAGAAAGTGCCGACCGCCGCTCCCTTCGACGTTAAATCTGTGGTGCCCTCTCTATCTAGGCATGTTGGGTGATTGTGTATCCCTCTTCGGACCGTTCCAGCCACACCACACCACAACGGCGGTCTTCGAAGAGCCAACACTCTCTGTGGTTGCTGAGATGCTGGCCCCGGCTTCCTAGCACCGCATATCATTCTCTTTTCGAACTCCGTCAGGTTCTTCCCTTTCCCCATTGCACGAGCTTCGTACTAAAACCAAAAAACTATTATTTTTTGGCCACCCGAATAATTAAATTCATCTGCCGTGCATTGTGTATTATGTCCGTAAATTGCGTATGTTCTCTGGTCGATTTGCCTGTTTTGGTGGACGAAAAACACGAGTTCCCGGGGGAAAACCTTACTATATACGCCTGAGACTGACTAACTCAGCCACGGGGTGAAAAAAGCTCATTAAAGCTCCTTGCGTCATCGACAGGATTCGAACCCAGGACGTTTCCATCCGGTGTGGGGAGGACGGTGACGATACTACTGTGCTACCAGCGCAGACACGAGCTTCGTACTGACGAAATGACCGGTACTACCATGTCGTCACTATATATGCTTCGCTGGTCGGTGACGTCACTCCCAGGTGCTGTAGGATGCGTCCGCTCATGGGGACAGGGGCATCATAATGTTTTGGCTCATGAGTGTATATAGAATTGCGCTACAGTTCAGAAAAAAATGACTGAAACATTTGTAATTTGTTTTCGCTTTCTTTAACGTACACAAGAAACCTAAATGTCTTTCAAACACTCCTCCATATGAAATTAATGCTATTTCTTTCTGGAAATGCGAACTTCCCACAAGACAAAGCAGCCCTTACTAAGCCCTGGCTCTTGACTTCTGCGAGAATAACCTCACCGCATTCAAAAAATGCAAGTCAGTCGAGTGCTGTTGATCAAGAGTATTCTTCTGCTCTCGTTTCGTTTCATTTCCTGCTGACGAAATCTGCAAAAACTCGATGAAACGAAATTTTGCACATTCGAATCGATTAAGGCAGACCCATAAGAACCTCTTAGATAGCATGTTTATTTACTCGTGTGCGCCCGAAAAAAGTTTTGATTGAGCGCTCGTGAAGGTAGGAAAAACTATTCGAAAAACATCTCATCAGGACCACACCTCTCCCTCGCTATAAATTTTCCCCTACCGAGGAAGAAATCAATAGTGTAATTTGTGATGGGAAATGAGAAGCTATGGCCCGGAGATAAAAAATGCATAAAAGGCTATAGGAGTAGCGTATGTAGCTGTCAGAAAGTTATAACACTCCACTTCTCCATCACTTTAATACATTACCTCAAGATAACGACGTGATGCATTACCTGTCTCAAGTTATTAAATTCTGAATTATATTTTATGGATTTTTTAGCTAGATGGCGCATTGTAAGTGCAATCTTGCATACATACAAATTTTATAAGACGATGGTATCCGTTAACTATTGATAGCATGAAATATGAATCATTTAAGGGCATTTATTTCTTCCTAAATCATGTTTTACTTAATAATAAATACGGTTTATGGTTTTTCTCAAGGATGTACTCGTGCAACAGCCGCCTAACAGATTCGCTCCATGTGTAAATCTTGAAAATAAATCTTGAGTACAAAATTTAAATATTAGGAAGGAAACAGAGAAATCGACGTCTATTCGACTTTTCTTTTCACCCCCCCCCTCTCTGTTCATAAAGGAGCTCTTTCCGTGTCAAAAGGGAATAAATAAGATATTCGATCCCGGCATATCTTATTTTATCGCACAAATAAAGGGACACTCATCGAATGAAAACATAGACTATTGTTGAAGTAGGGCTTTAGGCTTATCAGCGACCTATTATTAAAATCTTTATTACATAGCAATAATACGACCCTTCACGGCCAATAGCCAAGGGTTTTACATCGAAAACTGAAATAAGGCTAGAGGGCTCACATTAAGATCCTGAATCTCTAAGCTTCTGGTATAATTTGTCAAAATATTACTTAAATCACAAAGATGAATTAGATTACTACAAAGAATAAAGTAAGATAAACAGCGGATGACACTTTCCAACTGGACTTGCCGTTTTATCACAGTGGCGTAAAGCTTCTATCCTACTTATTCTTGCAATGACATCTTTTCTGTACTTTTTGTTACATATAAATTGATAGAGATCTGCATCCAGGTTCTGGACAAGCTGAAACATTCTGCTGGGAATGAAGTGGTCAGCTAGTCTGGGGGCTTGATGTCGGATCTGTAATAGCAAATGTCCCAGAGATCAGGAAAGCTAATGTAGCCTGTAATCAGTTTTATGGTGATAGTCAGCCTTCTTTCTTCAACCTTTAGTGTGGATGTTATTTGTGTGAGGGTTATGTTTGCGTGCAAGGCACCTGATCATCCAGTATTCGTCGGACTGAATGCCGTGGGATGTGGATGCGGAAGCTGAAGCTCAGACCTCTGAAGCATACAGGACAGAGGGATGAATCATCCTATAAACGAATTTGATGGAACTTGCAAAATCTCGAACATAAAGTAAATGCTGCTTTGCTATCCATCTCAATATACACATTTTGATATGAAAGGTTTCAAGATATTTGTGGAACTTCAGCTTTGGTTCGAATATAACTCCTAGATCTGTGTGGTGGTAGACCCTCGGGATTAAAGAACCGTTTAGCGTCACTGAAAGATGTGATTGTTTTGGCTTCAGTGTCATCATTGCAGATTTTGAAGGATTTATTTGCATATCAAAGTTTAACAAATATTGAGCGAGATGCAGGAATTTTAAAATGATGGCGTTAATGAGTTGTTGGTAGTTATCTGTTTAGTGCACTTACGCTAAAATGTTTATGTCATCTGCATAGTACAGCATGTCTGATCTGTTGGCGTTCAATGGGATGAGGATGGCTGTGAAAAAGTAAGCCGGAAAGTATACTACCTTGCGGGATTCCAGTGGTTACTTTGAGAGTGAATGTGGACTTACTGACTTTAAAGTGAAGCATTCTACTGGACAGAAGAGATCTTAAGAAAAGAAGTACGTTGTTTTCAATTAGATAATTTTTCTCACAGAGATGGAGGATGATAAAGATACTAACTATGTCAAAAGCTGCTTGAACATCCAGATAGGTAACTGCAAGCTCGGAAATTTCTTGGAACATATTTAGCACTGAGTTTGTTAGAGAAAGAAAGTTTGTTATAGTTAATCGCCGTTTCAGTGCATAATGTACCCAAGGAGGACTTTGTGGTAGCATTTGGATGGTTAAGATTGGGAGTAAAAACTTTCTCCATGAGTTGAATAGTGATGAGGTTTCGGAAATTGGCCTAAAACAGTTTATGACATTTGATGCATTGACTTTTGGAACTGATGTGACTCGGTATATCCTCCACTGAGCGGAAAGTAGTTTTCTTTGAGAATGCCATTGCGCCATCGCGTATTATAAAAAAATAGATAAACTTTCTGTTCCTACTCTGGGAAGACCACACACGATCAGAGTTCGCAAGATTGAGAGAATACAAGAAAGAGCACTGTATTTAGCAGTCTTTAGTATTTAGTATTTAGATTTGAAGCATGGTCACTTATGCATAAGTACGCATGTACTTATGCACCTTCGCGCTGACCACTTGGCAAAGTCTATACACTATGTGTTCGTGGGCCGAATTATATGTTGGATTGGCCGAAAACCTCGGAATAACTTACGAAGAAACCCAACTCCCTCCACCCGAGATCGGCTGAATACAGCCCTCTTCAGAGAGGATTTTTTGACAATTCCTCCAGTCAGTGCCGAATTAAGGTTGCCAGATGAACGACTATTTCAGGAGAGATAAGTACTGTTACAAGCTTTTATATTTCCCATTTATACAATGTTCACCAGAGTGCGCCGCTAGTATCTTTTTGGGTGTCCTATTTCAGTTCACTTAGCAATTCGCTTAACGTGAAATTGCTGTCTGGTTTTTCCTTACATAACAGGAAGATTATCACTAATATCCATTTACCCCTTGGAAACGTGGGAACCTGCATTTTCGAGCATATTAACATTATTATGTATACAGCACTAATATTATTAAGTGCATTTACAATACATATTGAAATAGCGACTTTTAAGTTGTTATGGATTTTATTTATATATTTATTATTTCATAATAAGTCTGCTGTTTGTCGCTTGCTAAAGCACCTAAGGCAATGAGGAGGCATTATATTATGTCTGTAAACCGCGTAAACCACTGGTTAGTTTGCCTGTGTTGATGGGTAAAAAAAAAAGGTTCGATGTGGAGGATAGAAAAGCTCATAAAAATTCCTTCTTTCTTGAAGGGATTCAAACTCAGGCCTTACCAGATAATGTGGGAAGAACAGCGATTGACACTACTGTGTTGCCCATGATGGTAATAAATTTCTAAGGAACGTAAAAAAAAAAAAAAAGAGGTGATGGAAGTTACAGAGATTTTTCTATAGACAACATGCAAGTTGTGGGGAATTACATAAAATATTATAAACAATAAGTCACACTCATATAGCTAGATTTTATATGAAAATATAAAAATTAAAACTGCTTCCCGTGCAATTATAATAGGCAGTTAATATACAATTATAGTTATCTAATAGAATCTTAAGTCAGTGTACCCAGTTGACGTGGGTAACCAGTGCCATATTGAGTCAGTTTGGTATGACAATGAGCACTGGAAAACAAAAATAAGAAATGGAGTGTGTCATAGAACAAGTATGCAGACGAATAGAGGGCCAGTAAATCAGAATGTCTTATAATGAGGGACTTTCCAGATACTGACTGGAGCTTGTGGGCTGGTTACTCAAACAGTAGTACAAATTTTCTGGATTTATTGGACGACTGTTTTCCAGAGCAGCATGTTAGAGAGGCAGAGAGAGAAAGCAATACAGTACTCTTAATCTGATTATTAGCAGCGACTCTTCATGCATTAAGAACCACTAGGTGCCGGCGATCATGGTATTGATGTGGAAATTACTTAAAGACATTCAGTAGTCTTCAAAAATATTCTTTGTGTGAAACTACAGATGACGAGCAGCCTGGCTCATCTCCCAGTGGTGGTGACGGGCAACACGGGGTTCCACTAGGGACCCTGCGGCCAAGAAGCCAGAGATAACAGAACATAACGCTACTCTGACACAAACGAGACACTTTTCTGGCTTGTACAGAGATTCTGTACAGAAGACCTGATTGAAGTATTTAAGGCTTTAAAGGGATTAAGTAAACTAAATGCCTGACACTGATAATATTTTTACCCTTTCTCAGATAACACACCCACTGAAGGAGAATTTTTTTTAATTGAAAAAGGACGTTTGCAGGATAGATATGCGAAGTTTGCTTTCAGCCAGAGACTGATTGTTGTAACAAACTTCCATCTGGGTAGCTTGAATAAATTTAACGAAGGATTAGACAAACTAAGGGCATGAACAGATGACGTGGGTATTTTTTTTTTTTTTTTTCTGATGCTGCATAAGCTTGCTTCCCTGCATCATTTTCCACTACTAACACTGATAATAACCATGCTGTAAACAGACAAAACAAACTAATATAATATTTGATTGGCATGTTGCACAGGTTATCCCGATCAAAATATGTACTTGAAATGAAAGAACTTCAAATGTGTAGGGAGAAAAACATCCGCGAAACTTATGACTTTTTGATTCTGTCAGTAATAAACTGATTCTAAACTTTTCACAGGAGAAGTGTTTTCATTTCGACTATTTAGTCAAAACGGAGTTAGAATTAGTCAGGAGACTCAAAATCCTGCTTCTGTCGCATTGACACTGCAACTTTTAACCAATGTGACTCATTCGGGTGTTGTAGAAAGGTTTAGTAAAAGTTATAATGATAAATCTAACATTAATATTAGAACACAACAGTCACAGCCTCTGTGAGCTTCATCCCGATTATCAATGGTGCTCGTAGAGAACATTCTTAGCAGGATTTGAGAGGGATTTGAGAGGGCCACCGTCACTGGTTTTCCCCCTGCTTGGATGGAACACCATATTAGAAATGTCTGATTTGCCTATTTTGTTCACTAGTGAATCTGCTAGTGCGGTTATATTTTTATCCTGGAATTTCTCGTAGTCCTCATGGCTTTCAATCAACTTCAGGCCATACGATTCTCGTTGAGTTTTTCCAATTCTTCACTAAGCCATCGAATAAATCAGTATTCCAAGTTTAGAAAATTCTTTATTACGTGTTTTGACGAACTGATTATTCACACTGTAAAACTCAAGTTGAAATAAATACTGGCCATTTCCGGTATTTCAACAAAGTATGCGCTATTCATTTTTCTTCTGATGAAATCATCTCGTGCTGATTACGATACTTAGGAGGCTTACTTGTTCCACCGACGCTGGCTGAGTCTGTTTTAATTTACTCTCAGGTCATCCGTTGCTGTACTGGTATATTTGCAGTAGTCTGATGAATATGCTTAATCAACTAAGTAATCCAAGTGCGCTGAAAGTAGACATCACTTCTCGGAAGAGTAATTTCCTTCAACAAACTTTGCTTTCACGAGAGCATACAACAGGCTAGCTTGGCAGACAACCTTCAGAATTCCTCCTGCCGCGAGATTGGTGGATGATGGAGAGTTTCTGCTCGATAAATCTTCGTTTGCCAAGTTGCGCTTGGCCATACGAAGGCCTCGAACATAGCTCGAGCGATAAATCTCCTTGCTAAACGGCCCTATCGATAAGACATTCGTCTCTGTTGCAAGCTTCGGTCTGGGATCAATTGCCTGTGAACAGAAGGTTTCATGTTGACGGCCTCGTGCGAACAGCTACGATTTCGGAGAATAATGACGGCAATAGGAGATGAAGGTGATGTTACAAAGGCAGGGATGGATTAAGGGGTTGGTGTCTGCAGGTGTGATTATGGCATCCGTATAACAGGAAAGCGTCTGCGTTACAAAAGCAAAAACGGCTGAAAATCGCTAGTTCCTCAAGGTGTTTTCAGTCTCTTTTTGATATAAATTCAGACAAATAGCTCCATATGTTTGGCTATGTTAGTTTCACCTGTTTCAGGGGTGGATAAAGAGCGAAATTGGAATTTGCATTCCTCTCTTCTTTATTTATTTTTAAGCACTATCCGGAAGGCTCCAAGGAAAATTACCATCCTACCAAAAGCCATAGGACATTTGCCCATTACTTTTTGGAGAATAGTGAACGTGCCATTAAGAATTTTTACATGTAAGAAAATCGTAGTTTTATTCCTTTTCGAAAATACTTTATTTATTAGATATAGTAACCGCATGCATTGCAGATTATGAAATGATTAATCGCATATGAACCAATACATGACTGGATGTATTATGTAAAGTTATCTAATGGAAGAATTAGAAACGAGACCTCTAAATTTAAAAATAGTAACATGTATATCATAATAAATTTCTACAGCATTTCCTTCAACTCTTATCTGCCTTAAAAATATTTGTCTCTTGATACTGTAATAGATTTTTCTCAATAATCTATTTCAACTTCTTTGCTTGCCATTTTGTTACACGTAATGGTTTTTAATGTGTAATAAATGTAAACAAAAATATGGACAGTGGAATTAAAGTGTATAAATTTGGAATTTTGGTACGCGAGATCGAGATCAAAGATTATAAGAAAAGGGAGAGGGTAATCTGCTAAGAAATCAGTTGATAAGAATGTCTGCATCACGTGAGAACATCTTAGATGACATTAGGAAGAGGCCAGTTGAAATAGCATTGGAGTACTTGGCTCACTTTCTTGTCAGAGAAGTAGACAACATTAGAAAACAGACAGAGAACGAGTGAGAGGCATAATCGATTATATGCAAATTAGGTGATTAAAGAATCCATAACGAGAAATCTGAAGAGAAAAAAAAAAAGATTTTTTAAATATACTTTAAAACTGATAATGGAAATTATCGATATAAATATTGATAAATTCAGTTATCAATTTCGATTATGCCCGTCACTAGAAAAGACGAAATCAAAGTGTATTTTCCTGGGGCATGAGAAAATATCAAAGACTTAATTTAACATCTTTCATGAAAATGAAGACGTATACAAACAGTTCCACTGTGCACCATAGCACCAACAGTCACTGTTGTTTTTTTGATTTTGAACGAAAGCAACTAAAACTACGAGGCCTTACCATGTCATATTTGTAAAAAGGGAAAAAGGAGATAAAAATTTCACGTGATATTTATTCAAAAATCATACTATAACTGAGAGTTGATGCGAAAATTAGAACAGAATGCATTGGAAGAGATACAGATAGTCGGCACCAAAAAAATAAATTCTTTTTAGTGCAGTCACATGTTTAAAGTTTAGACAGCGCCAGTTTAGTTCTTTCAAATACTGATTCACGGTACCCCCTACTCTTTATTAAGCATTCGCTCTCAAAAATCCTATAGTAGACCCTCTAATGGGCTTACGTAAAATTTTGTATATAACATTTACGACACTCGCTCAAAATTTTATTCATTATTATCAATCCAGTTTTCAACGTCGCCTAGCATAAATGGCGACCCCGCAGAATAGCTGCCCTATTTACCAGTCCGTATCAGCCCTGTACACGGTGTCAAAATGGGAGTGAATAAATCTCAAGCTATGTTTATCCTTTTTTTTTTTTTTTCTATTGTATTCACTGGCGTCGACAGAAAGAAACAGGTGGGGTTAGTAGCCCCCTAAGCCTGGAACTCCTACCCTAGGACCGTATCTTCGCAGGTTATAAAATGAGAGGACCAAATACAATGTTTGGTCCAGGGTCTGTGCTAGCTTTCAAAAACCCTGATTATATTTATTATGGCCGCGACGTGTACCAGGGACGCCAAAAGACTGCACGTCCCCTATCCCCGTGGAAAACAGTCTTAATGGGCCGATTTAT
This sequence comes from Mastigoproctus giganteus, assembly GCF_048544385.1. Lineage (NCBI taxonomy): Eukaryota > Metazoa > Arthropoda > Arachnida > Uropygi > Thelyphonidae > Mastigoproctus > Mastigoproctus giganteus. Next base: position 74,456,924 of record NC_143582.1, on the reverse strand, counting down.
TCCCCAACTTCTCTTTTGTACACTTACGTAAGCTGCCGATAATTCTGACAGAATATGATTTGTCAGTGGCCTCAAACATATAGAGTTGACTCTGATTATTTGCTGTACAATTATTTCGCTTCAAAGGTAGTAATTATGCAAATATCCGCTGTGATATTCTTTGGCAGATATTTCCTAATCTAGAATCGGCTCTGGGTTCTGGCTTAAAATCTCTCTACCTCATTGTGCCAAATTCATCTCTTGCCTCCATCGTTCTTCCAACTCTAAAAATCACTCAGAACTTTTACTTCCTCCAATCCAACTCTCCAGGCCCAGAGCAGCTGACCCACCCTCACCACTTTCACCACCTTCTCCCAACACATCAGGCTTATTATACGCAGGGCCGGCGTTAAGGGCGAGGCAACCGAACCCAAGCCAACGTGTCAAGACGTGTTAGTTTGTCATTTCAGAGGTCCTCCCTCAACATCAATGTTACTTAACACTTTAGTTGCCGTTAAACACAATAGTCTTATCCTTTGGGTTCAACGTGTACTGAGACCCACCTTCCGTTTCACACACTTTATTCATTCGGGCTCTGAGAGACAGCAGACTTCCCATAGTTCATTGTATGGCACAAACGTTTCAATTCAAGTATGTGGCTTTGAGAACCGGAATATGATTTCATCTTGCAGTTACAGGAAACTATCTAATAAATAATTAGACTGCTCTATTTAACATTCCTTTAATTTAATGTTTCAATAACATTCCTTTAAATTCTCCTCTATTTAACATGAAAGAAACATAATTTCTTTCATTATAGTCTATAGGTAGAGCTACGTGACAGTTCTGAAAAATACAGTAATGCAAATATACGAAAGCATAACCCATAATTAATAAGAAAAAAGAACTTACATGAAATTTACTTAAAATCTAAAAAGTGATGATGGGCATAATTGAATGGCATCTTTCGAATGGTATAATTCGAATGATTTGTCATAATCGAATAATTTTCCATAATTGATAAATCATTAGAATGATATAAGTAATTATTTATAAGTAATAAATAATCGATTATGTCCAACACTAGTTTCAAGTCGGTAGCCTGGCGGAACTCGAATATTATCTCACAATGCATTTACGTTGTCTTTCTTAATTAGTTAAAATAATTATTAACTATTTAACACATGATCCAGGCTTGCGTGCGCAGAAAAAAAAAGTGAGGCAGCGGGTTCGAGCCCGTACACTGCAAAAAAAAAAAAAAAAAAAAAACCTTAAAAAATCCGATGGCCATTAATTCAATATGTGTGCAGTCACGATGAATTTGTAAACACCCCTTTGGCTTTGGCTGCCCAGAGAATAAGCGGATTTTGTTTATTTATTTACTTCAGCAGGTAACGTGTTAAACCTGGCAGTGACTGTGCGACACCACATAGTGCCGCGTCACAGTTCTGTTGCAGATAGCAAGGTTATCGCCGGCCCTGTCTGAACCTAGTAATGTCACCACAGTATATTTAACAACCGGTTCGCTGTTGATAATAATATATATAACAACATAAGGCTAAATTTAGAATAGGGTTCCCCCCCCCTCCAGACTGCCTCAGTCTTAGTGTGTTTATCTCCCTCTTCCTGCTGTTTTAAAATAGGAAAACGATTCCCGATTTAAAAACAGTGGCAAGGGGGGGGGGGGATAAACACCCTTACTAACACTAACCGTAGCGGGTTAGGCATGTCAATCACTGCCCTCCTCTTCTTCTTGCCGCTATTTTGGAAGGGGGACCCTGTTCCAAAGTTTTACCCAACATAATAATAATATAAAATAATATAATATAATAATAAAAAATAATAATAATAAATAAAAATATATATATGTTATACTAACAAGCTCTAGCTTTGCAGCCAGTCGCAAGACAGGCGAGTAGATTTACGCAAATACAGAAAACACTTATACAGAAACTCCTCAAATAACTTATATATATATATATATAATTCAAATTACTGCATTGATAATGCTTAATATTTAAACTATAATATTTTTAATAAGATAAATCGCTAATGCCACTGCCTTTTGCAATTATACATCACCCGTTCATTTTAATTTAAGTTTATTGTATTTTATTATATTATGCTGTTTGCTCTAACCAATGAGCCCAATCGAAGTAAAATAAAGCCCGGCTAATCGAGCTCTGATACAGTTCGTCTGTCGGCCTTATTAGACGCTATGCTAGGCAAAACGCAGCGTCTAATAAGGCCAACAGCCGAACTATGTTAGAGCGCGATAGTAGACTTTATTTTATATCGATTGCGCTTCGTTAGAACAAAAAGCATAATAAAATAACTTATATATATATAATATTTCGATTTCAGGTTTTTACTTATTTTATTTTCATTTTATTTATTTATTTCATTATTATTATTTATTATTATTTTTTTTTTTAATATTCAACGCATGGTAACATTTATATATCGGTTCTCTCTAGTTCCAACATTCGAACGCCTACGAATGTGCTGTAATATGTAATGGGCAATGATCATGGAGCGCCAAACGATTCGAGTTCCGTTTTAAAAAGTAAATTTATCAACAGACAGGTCTCTGCTTAATTTGAGCACTGATTGATGCAATTTTTTCAAAAAATATATTAGCAGTTTTTTTTTACTAAATCCAACACCACTGCGTGTATCACTAGAATTAATAAACTCTGTTATTGTGTTTTAACTATAATTACCTCCATTCGGCTCTCTCCATAAGGAAGTCTTGAATATGGATAAAATTAACACCCTTACCTCCAAAGAAGCCTAATCCAATGAAAACAGGTCAGTTGGAATTACCTTTAGTTTGACCGATTCCTTTATCTGAGAGTATCTTCATTCTAAAGAGTACATTACTTACAGAAGTTCACGAAGTGTTCAAATATTTAGAAGCTGCTTCAGTTTAGGTTTCCAAAAACGAATTTGAAGGTTTATGTCTTAAATAAATTACACACTTTATTCACGCATAAACAACAACAACAAAAAACTAGCTTCTAATTACACACAAATAAACTCTGAAGGAATACTACTGACGATTACGGCAGCGTCTTTTGGTCAGTGATAGAAATTATTGGCTGTTGAATTATTTGCTGACACTCCAGCTGTTTCATGAATGCTTGCTCCCCCCCCCCCCCTCTAACAGCTACGTTTTCTATTACTGTACGTTTAGACTAATTTATATTTCTACAACTTTTTCTACTCTGAACGATTAAATTTTGTTTGATGTATATGAGTCTTTTATCAAGAAAAATGTAAAAATAATTTATAAATATCATAATGCATGTAAATTAATTGTTTTGTTCTTTCTTTCTGATACCGTTTGGAAATTAAAATATGAGTTTAACGTCCATAATGTAGTAATAGGTTTTTTATAACTTAGATTTGTTGGCTGATACTGTACTTAAAATGTAAATAATATTTTTAAGAGTGAGGAATTCATGTTAATAAAAGTAGAGAAGGGGTCGTTCGGTGGTCTTTGCATAGAGACCCAAAATTTCTAGCTATGTCGTTTCGGGAACCCTGCCCCCACATTTAGAGGCTATTTTAAATTTTAATAATAACTAAATGCACAAGGCATAATACGTTAAGAGTTTAATATCTATATAATATCGGTGTAGATACACGATAGATAACTCTTAAGAAACTACGATGGTAGTGTGGGACGCATTATTTGCTCTGTATCTCATATTGTGCTCTTCCTTCACAACGAGTTGCCATAGTATTGCACTACCTCGAATAAGTAACGCTTTACTAATAGAGAAGACTATTGTTACTTTTTTTTTTTTTTTTTCTGTTTATATTCCGGCACGACAACCAAGTCAGTAGAGTTTACAATAAATCGTCAATACAAATATTTATCGTATTTAGTAGTCACGGGCTTGAACCCCGGTCCACTCAAGGAACGCATGCTATGCACTCTCGCTCCTGACCACTGGGCTACGTTCTCAGTGAGTGCCACCACCACCCAGACGGTGGTGGTCTTCACAACTGGGTTGTCATGTCTGCAATACCAGGGTACCTGCCCACCCACCGATGATAGGCCAATAGCTTTGAAACGGTGCCGTCTGGGTGGTGGTACTCGCTGAGAATAAGTAAGAATAGTCTTATCTATTGGTGAAGCGTTACTTATTCGAGGTAGTGCAATACCATGACAACTCGTTGGGAAGGAAGAGCACAATATGAGATACAGAGCAAATGATGCCTCCCACACTATCATTGTAGTTTCTTAAGAGTTATCTATGGTGTGTCTACACCGATATTATATAGATTTTAAATTTTAATTCAGTATTTTGGTAAATAACATATATTTTCTAGCTTTCATTTGCAGGGTTTATGAAGCAGTGTTTATACGTAAGTTCAAACTTCCCTTTAATGTACGCTACGCTTGCTTTTTTTTCGCACCTTCAATCTTTTTTTTTTTTTTCCTGTTAAAAAGAATAAAATTTATAAAAAAAATATTAAATTAAATTAATCATAACATAACATAACATAGGAATTGAAGGTCAATCTTCCACACGTAGGTACATGATATGTTAAGAATGCAAGACAGAATACTGCCCTGTATGAATTAGAAATAATTCAGTTAAAGGCAGTTGCCGCTCTTTGAAGTACATACAGATAATGATAAATAATGATAAACGAAAATAAACATTTGTAAACACCCAAGGCTGGGCTTTAGGGTAAGGCCGAGTAGTCACTGTACTAGGGGTACCAAGGTTTAAGGGAAGCCAACGCCGCTTGATTTTGGAAGATACGATAATAAATTTTTCAGCCATAAAGGCTCGAAAAGTTTTGCTTTAAACGTCTGTGTCAAAAGTTTTAATAAATTTTGTCAACTTTTGTTAAGTGTCGAAAAGTTCTGCTTTCATATGTTGTAGGCATTATTTGTTTTGTATACTGTGTGCTTGAGAGTTTGATTTTTCTCTTTTCGTTTTTGAATTAAAAGTTTTTATAAAGAGTTTTATTTTTTATTTTAAATATAGTGTTATATTATGTATAATTTACTTTTTTTAAGTAAATAAAAAATGTAAAATTAATCATTCTAAAAAATGAAAGTCTTCGCATTGGCTGGAGGCGGCCATCAGTCAGTGTGGACTAGGGGCGCCATATACCTTTGAGCCGGCCCTGTAAAGGAGATTTTTATAGTGGATTTTTTTTTTTACTGGGGAAACTGCCCACTACATATTTACTTTCACGGAACGACTTGATGGCGGCTACAAAAGTAGAGGAAGTTTGTAATTGGTCTGAGTTGGACGTCTGCGGGAGCTATATGCTCTCAACAGTAAAACATTTAGACTTCGATAGCTTCGCGGCCTCGAAAGAGAGCCGTGTTATGCTCATTGGCTCTAGCTTGTCTGTTTTCAATATTTAGGAAACTACGTAGGATGACTGAGGATTCAATGTACGTGACTTTGTTCAGTTTGGTTGGCTAGGAAGTCTGTCTTAAGTGAATTCCAGCTTTCTCTCAAGGCCGTCGTAGTCGCAGTCTGTCCGATTCCAGGAAAGAGTACTGTTGAGAATATATGGCTTAGTTGCTCCGTGGAGGTGAATACGTCGTGCGTAATTTTCCCCAGTCTGAAAAATAAATACATAAAAATCCGCTGTTAAAGGGCGTAACACTTCAACCGAAATCAACGGTAATTTTCCCTTCCTTTTTTCTATTTCTACCTCGGATCAGACTTTACTAAAATTTTATTTTAGTTTATTATTATTCGTCACAGAGCGGCAATGGTCGTTCAATAAATTGTTTCTGATTCAGTTAGAGCAGTGTTCTATCTAATACTTAGTAAACTAAACATTCACTGGTGTTCAAAGAAAATGCATCACCCCTTAAAATTGTAATTGTCGTCCTAATAACATAAGTATATGGCAATATTTCTTCAGATTGCATCAGATAAGATTGACACGAGTAGGTGATGACGTAATATTGCATCAGCTGTTACTTTCAGAGCCGACCGGGCTAGCCGGGTGGGTAAAGTGCCTGCCTGGCAACCCAAAGGTCGCGGGTTCGATTCCCGCCTCGGGCTTGGATCAAAGTACTGCAAAAACCTTGGGAGGTGCATTATGGCCACAGAAGCCTATGCGCCAACAACTACCAAAAAAAAAAAAAAAAAAGTTACTTTCAGCTATATAAGCATTCTCTGCAGGAGTTGCAGTCATTCCTTGCATGTGTCAGGATGGCGAGTTACCTGCAGTTGACGCCACGAAGAAAGAGTGCTATTGTTGCTTTACGTGAGGAACGATGTTCTTCCCGTCATATTGCTTATAGAGTGTCTTGTAATCAGCGACAGTGAGTAGATGTCTTTCCAAACTCAAGAATACTGGTTCTGCTGATAGGAAAAAAAGGAACCGGACGCAAACGAGTCTCTACGCCAAAACAGGACTGCATTTTGAAGCGCATATACCTTAAAAACCGTAAAGCTTCTTCGTCTGAGCTGAAAAGAGAATGGAAAGAACATACAGGAGTAGTAGCAAGTGCAGAAGACGCCTCTTCAAAAATGGACTTGTACCCCTTGTCGTCCTAAGAAGAAGCCCCCTCCTCACACAAAAAATTAAAAGGGCCCGATTAATTTGGTGTAAGGAGCATGTCAAATGAGCAGTGGAAGTCAGTTATTTTCTCGGATGAGAAGAAATTCAACCTGTATGGCTCTGATGGGAGACAAATGATTCGCCGTAGACGTGGTGAAGAATACCATCCAGACTGTATGGTGTCTACAGTGAAATTCCCTACCAGTCAAATGATATGGGGGTGCATTTTGTATCACTTGCAGTTTATAAAAGGTTCCGTAAATGCCAATGGATGCCTGGCTATACTGGAAGGCAAATTACTGCCAAACATTAGAGACCATTTCAACCTGCCAAGTAACTGCATATTTCAGGACGATTCTGCTCTTTGTCATCGGGCGAAAAGTGTAAGTAGGCACTGCTGTAGTTACTTTAGCTTCATTTCTGCATTACACCTGTAATGTGTTTACATTTATTACAGGTGAAAAATTGGTTGGAAGAACGGTCCATTACAACTGTTAGCTGGCCAAGAAACAGCCCGGCCTGACCTGAATCCTATAGAGAACTGTTGGTATCGTGTGGAATCTGCAGTTGCCAGAAAGAAACCAAAGACACTTCGTGAACTTCAGGAAGCCATAATTCATGTTTGGAACCACCAACTGTCAGTTGATTATCTTCAGAAATTGATCTTGTCAATGCCTCGATGGTGTGCTGCTGTCATCAGGGCCAGAGAGGGTTCAACTAAATATTAGGTTGCACCAAGTGAACGTTTCATTTTGTTTTCCATTTAAAATGATAAACTGAAGCAAATTGAGGGCTTCTGATAAAATTCAGCCAAAATTGTCGTGTTTACCAAACCTGTTGTATAAAGGTTGCAAATGCTCAATTTGGAATATTTTGAGAGCACCTGTCAAATATTACTTAGCTTTGCTTTAACTATTAATAAATATCTTTTGTTTATATTTCTGTTTGTGATGCTAGTCATTAATGTAACATACCATCGCGAAAAAGTGTTAGAAATGAGAAATTCCTAGGTGCTGCACTCTTTGAACACCAGTATTGCTTGAGTATTACTGTATACGCGTAATACATGCAGCATTAACATAATAATAATGATAATGTCATTAATGAAATTTATTGATGCCATGTTGAATACATGCACATATAAAAGGCGCTATTTACTCAATTTAATATTAAAGATATCAAGAGTTTCTTTTAAAGTAGCTGTTTATTTGGTTAAATGATCTTTACTCAAATAAACTTCACTATCTGTTTGGTTAAATGATCATAAAAAGTATAGGTGAAAGAATTTTAAAACTTGGTTTAAAAACCGACTTATGCGTTCCGGTTGAAGCCTGCCTACTAAACCTAATAAAACTGATTATAAGTTGAACTTAACCCGATTATCGATTTACTTATTGGTGAAATCTGAAAGGAGTCTTATTTGAAGATAATATATCATATTTTGCTACATTAGTGAAGCAAAGTATATTCATTAATAATATGAAGTAAACAAACTGTACAATTAAGAGTTATTTTTTGTTTAAGTAAATATTACTTTGTAAACATAAAAAAAATATGTGTTTTTGTTACATTGAACGTTTTAGCGCATTATTTAATGTTATTTATAGAATGGTTTCACTCTGAAAAACTAGTGAACAGAAATCTAGTTTCTGACGATTGCTTAAAAACTATATTATTAATTTCACGTGGTGTACGAGTGGTATTAAATATAGTAATAATCTTAATAGAAATCTCAGTTTATTAAGTTTACAATACAATAGTGAATTTTGAAATTCTTTTAATGGACAGATGCGTCCGTTGGACAAAAATTCAAAAACGAAATATCGCCATTTTCTAATGGTGATATTGATTTTTGAGGGAACCGATTACTATTTGGTTTTAACAATTCTTGGGTCGTGTTATTTTAAGATAATCTCCAAGCCAATTAATGCTCTTGGGAAGGTGGGGAGTAAGTACGCCGTATAGACCGACTTCCATTAACGTGAGAAGATAACCACTACTTCCTCTGAGTCCATAATAAATAAATAAAACAGAAAGAGCCTTATAGAAAATTCATCCGTCTAGTCTGCAAGGGAATCAATCTTCGAGTCTTTCCCAAAACAGTGGCGATTGGGCCGAAGGACAGCAATTCCCCAAATCACTTTTATCTTATTGATTTTCTTCTGGCCAATGGCAGTCGACATTAAATTTAATAAATATACTTCTAAAATCAGTAAGTAGAGAACATTTGTCATTATTTCAATTACGGTGACCACCAAGGTTTAATAAATGTACTTCCTCGTTATCCATTTAATCATCACCCCGCCCATTTGATGTATACAGAGATGTAACGAGCTAATTTAGCAGTTCTTAAACATTAACATCCCATTTACTTCACAAATTCATTTCAAATGATTTCAGTAACCACGCTGCTATTGATATAACGGAATGGTTACTGAAACCCATTTAAGCTATAGGCGGTAGATAAATTAGGTAAGCGATAAGTATGCTCGTTTTTAACACGTTTAAAAAATAGTTATTGTTACGTTGGCATAATAATACTAATTATACCAACATAATTATGTATACACGAGTTTATATACATATGTATACTCCTTTCGAAAAATTTAAAAAGAAGAAAATCAGTATAGCAAACATATACAGTATATGAATATATGAATCCACCCGACGCTATTGTCAATGTTTTCTATTCGTTGGTAAAACTGGTTATTTTTGTTTTTACTTTCTTTTATCTTTTGAATCTATACCAGTTTTAGCGTTGGGTAAAGGAAATTTCATTCACAAGTGGCCAGTGAACCAGGAAAAATTAAGTTTCATAAGCAAATTGGGTTTTCTAGTATATATATATATATGTGTGTGTCAAGTAAAAACTGATTAGTATTAATTGTAACCATATTTAAAAGTGCTCTACTGATTGGGAATAAGGAGAATACGTTTAAGCACAGAGAATCAGAAAACAATTGTTCCATGACTAAGCACAGAAAATGGGAAGACAAGAGTTTTTCATTTTCACAGAACTGCAGCTCTTTGGCACTTTGACCTCTAAAAATATATTCCTTGCCCTTTTCGCACTTTCTAATTTAGACCTAATTTTTCGAACACTCTTCTGATTCCAAATTATATTGTTTTTGAAGAAAGCAAGAAAGAAAGAAGAAAAAAAAAGCATGCTATACAAGTGTTACAGTGAAATGTGTTGAAAGCTGAAAAGCTACTTTATTCTTAAAATGATTTGCATATCACGTTTGTAAGTAGCCTTTTAAGTTTTTTTGAGCACATAATTTAACGCTCTGTTCTGTAAACTATTTTCAGGTATTATATTTATATTACTTTTATCCTTTTATCTTTTATCCTTTTTTGACTGAACGATTCAGATCAGGAAAAGATGGACTTAAAGAGTATGCTTTTTTTACAGACCAACCTACAGGCTGCCTAGACAACGGAGCTGCAGTTCTGTGCACACGAAAAACTTGTTCTTTTGCTAACAACAAATGGGTGTCTGCTAGTCACGTTCTTCTTCCTGATCCTTAACAGAAAACGGAAAAGAGCTGTGGAAAAATTCGACTTGAGAGAATTTTCTGTTTTACAGGTGAATATGACTAAGTTTAGTTAGTTTGTTTGTTTAGTTTTTTTTTTTTAGGAACATTAGCAACTAAGGCCATATTGCTCCGGGATATGCGGTGGTCATTCCCTGACCTTTCCGCATCCTCCGTATTTGGTGGTGACGGGCTTGAACCCCGGTCTAATCAAGAAGCGTGTGCTATGCACTGCTGCTCCTTCCCACCTGGCTACGGAGGCGCCTATATATATATGACTAAGTGCAAAGCAGGCATATCTAAAGGGTACAGGTAGTAAATGCTGTAGCATCCGTGAACAGAGTATAAGCGTGGCCAGATATAATTACTCGGAGCTATCTAGTGTCCTTTAGATAGCATTATGAATATTCCGTCTAACGGTGTGGAATGATGATATTGTAGTTGAACCTGTAAGAGCCGCATACTGTTTCTAGTCGTAATTATGTCTGCTCAACATCCATACATAGCGTTGGATAGATAACGCAGCCATAATCGTGTGTCATGACTTTCTCAATGAAAATTTATATGGCACCAAATACCTTCAAAACAAATATTAGAGATAGAAGTCACGTTGTTGGACCTGTAGTAGGGAGCCACTGAAATATTCTTTGCTCTGATAACTTTCTATGTTATTTGCTAAATATGAGTAGGAGGGAGGAAAGGATTTTGAGGGTAGAACTCGGTAGTCCTCTTTACTGCTCTTTGTGTCAAACGACAGCGTTAATATGCAGGAGCAGAAGACTGATGGTCGAAGTTTGCCTCGAAAATGTCCGGTAATATTCTCTGGGGTAACACTAGGAAGTTACTTAAGCAAATAATGGTAGGCGACATGCCACTGAATTTCGAGTAGCAAATCACTGCATTTCAGCCATATTTATGGTAATGGTTAGAGCATTATGGCCAAAATTGCTCTTGAAAAGGGAAAAGAAAAGTTCACTTATTCGAAAACTCGCTTATTTGACGCCACTGGGAGTACGGAGAGACATTAAGTTGGGAAAGAGATGCTCTGAGACCGAAATGGGGTTCATTCACCTCATATAGACATTACAACAGCCATAGTTGTGAATAAGTAGGTGCATAGATGGATTAGGAGATCAGAATATTACATTTAAGCTAGTTTAAAGAATATAATGGCACTTTAAGTCCATGGGAAAATGTCTGTGGCTATTAAGGTCAATTATCGTTCTTCAAGAGTCACCTTGCGGAGAGATGACAGGAGTGATATATAACGCGCGTGAAAGGAGTGCAAGATAGTTGTTTTAGTTACCAAAGCAAGTACACCTTACAATAATATTTCATAACTACTTTTGTAACTCTGCAGCTTATTGAAATTATTTTTAAATCTGCTTTCCTGGCACAGGATTTTAATATAAAAGTTATCAAATTTCCTATCAATACGGACAACGCTTGCGATACAATTTTATATTTTAATTTATTTAGCGTATATATCATTGGTTTAAATTGCTTTTAACTATGTTTAAATATGCAATTTAATTACAAGAACCAAATCTAATAATTGAACTTAACAAAAAAATTAAGTGGATAATTTGTTTTCCAACGAAAAGTGGATTCATATGTAAAATAAAACAGTTTAAAGCTATAGACAAGTTCCCGTTAAGACACGTTGTATTAACTAATTTTCTCAGTGAATTAAACAGGGAAAAATGGAGCAGCGTGGGACGCTAATTTCATCCTGGTCTGTTGGGAAAAGATTAACTGCAATTATGTCTAAGTGAAATTGGAGGAGCCGCCGATATTATCACATTAATAAATAAAAAAAAAAAGTAGTGTTGCAATAATAATAGAAAATTTATAATGTGTAAAAATGGAAGGCTTTATCCTATTCTGTCCCTTACGTTAGGAGCAACATGGGACCAGTTTTTCCAGCTTAATAACGTTATCAATAATAAAGAGTACGTTTTGAAAACGCGATAGATTGTACGTGCAAAATAAAACAAACTCAGCAAAAAGAATCCAAAATTTTAATTGCTTAAATCATTAACTGTGACCTATTTTTAACACAAAACTCACAAACATGACTACTTGACTTATCTCTGCGATGGCACAATTTTCATGGCACCATTTATAAGCATAGTGAACATAATCCAATCCACATCACATGGGCCTTCATATTTTCACCAAAACAGATGCAATAAATAAAGTTTATGCTTGAATCACCAGTTCATTTATTTTTTGCGATTTTCTGCAAAATTTTATCTCCTTGGCTCTGAACAATAAATATTTTTCTTTTTTTTGAATTAAAATCTTTTGTTATAATGATTCAGGCTGCTGCCTGTTCCGTTTAAAAACGAAACACGTTACATAAAAACAGGTTACATTCATTTAAACGGTTACATTCATTTGAAACCTGTTCCGTTTTTAAAAAAGAACAGATTTCAAATGAATTCCTAATAATGAATTAATTCTTAATTATAATAATGATTCCTGTTGTGCTTAGAGGCAACATAAATATTGTCTTTAAGCACAATAATGTTATAAATAATAAAATTGAGGAAGTTTATTTATCACTTATTTTTACACATGATAGAAATTTCCTAGCCCACTTCACTAAAGGTAGTCGTGATAAATGCCGTTACGATCGTTCTCAATTAGTGAAAAACTGAAAATAATTTGAGGCAGAAAAAATCGTAAATCGTGTTGCTAGTCGAAAATACATTTAGACGATTTTTTTCCCTTTTTCAAAATGGGGTGGGCGGTTTAAAGTACAGTAAAATACAGAGAAAATACAGTATATTAAAATGGAAGTTTTAGTTTACTTAACTGATAAGTAAAACGTTACACCAATTAAGTAAAATTGATAAAATTCGATGTATGTATTTTTTTTTATTTATAGTCAATATGCATATTGATCGTAAAGATTTTTTGTTGCATTACTACTGTAAACCTGTTCATTTAGTCACTTTGCACATTTCTAGCGTTTGTGGGGTGATTGCTCTGTAGTTAGAATCAAAGATCAACAAATCCGGACGACATTTCAGAAGTTTCTATTAAAATTAGTGTTTTCTGAGGCGTAACTAGGAATTTAGGCACCAAAGGTCAAATATCAGAAATGCCCCTTTGATTTTAAATTTTTATTTTAAATTACTATATAATAACTATTCGTTTTAATTAAATTTAATTATTAAATTATGCTTACACTTAATTGTTATATTAATTAAATTATTAGTATTAATATTGGCATGTTTTTCAAGGAAACCAGACTTTTTCTGCAATAGCAGAAAAAAAAAAAAAAAAAAAATTCCATGTACTGATCCAAGCTGGCTAAGTAGCCGATCTCAATTACCCATGAAGATAATTTATTCCAATGATTATCAACTCCCCAGATGAAGATAATTCAAGCATTAATTAACAGTGAAAAGTTTCGCCTTCATTAACAACAGTCTGATTAACTATGAGATACAAAATGCTGATGACCGCGACAGAATCAACATAAGTTTATAGTCGCCTAAAAGCCAGGACAAATAAAAAATAATAATAATAATAAATAATAAAAAAACACGGTATTATGTGCTCTAAATATAAAACATAATATTTATATATTCATATATTTGAGAAATAATTAAGTAGTATTGCAATAAAATAAATTAGGAGACAAAGGCTCCGATTTTTCAATATATTTTATTGAACTTCTTTCTGCCCTAATCATATTTTGATCAATAAAAAGTTTTACACATCATGATGTAGCATTAACGGTTTTCACATCAAGATGGTTTCGTTCATCTGACCAATGAACACTGATAGGACGCGTTAGCATTCTAACCATACCTTAATTAATGAGGTGTGCTAAATATTCCAGGAAAATAAATTTTTCAAGACGATAAACCTTTGCTCGACGGAAAACCGAGTTTCCGAGAGGGAAAAACATGCAATTCTGTGATCGACTAACTTCGCCACGTTGTAAAAGAAAAAAAAAAAAAAAAAAAACCGTTAAAATTTTCTCGCCTTATTGAAGAGGTTCGAACATGATTAATTTTTTAGTGGCTATGAGGAAGCGGGAGATTATATCCACTGTGATGCTCGCGAGGGCTAACGTTATGTGATGCTTCAAGAAGATTTAGATAAACTAGGCAATTGAGCTTTAAAAATGACAATTGAGGTTTAACATCTTAGTAAGATATCCTTAGTAATCTTTATCGATATCCTTAGTAAAATCAACTTCAATGCTCCTTGTAGACAAGTCAGGAACCTTACACTGTTTCGCCTTGACTCTGCCACCAAGGACTTTATGAAGTTCAATCCACTGAGCAGAATCAGCAAATGACTCTCTCATTGACTTCTTTGACAACTCCCAATTAGTGATAAACTCCATCCACAAGTTTTCCTCTTCTCTTAAACTGCAAAATGACTAGCTCTCATCTAATTATTGTAGTTTATTATTATTTTTTTCTATTCTCTAACTGATTAATTATTATTTGTTTTATCGGTAACTTAACTTAATGCAATCCTCTTTTGTACATATGATTTTAATGTTTGAATCAATGTTTATCGTACTGTTGGATCTCTTATTATTGTTATTGTGTTCATTATTCTGATCTCAGATGCACTGTTAATGGTTACCTGTTGTTATCAATAAAAATAAAAATAAAACACTGATAAATGCTAGGTACTGCATTTGGGTAGCAGTAATACCAGAATAACGTGCCATTTTGGTAAAACAGAACTCAAGGTTCTTCATAAGATAAAAGATCTGGGGGTAATTGTCCTGTCTGACATGAAGTTTTGTGAGCAGTTCAAATAAGCTGCTAATACAGTTCATGAAGTTCTGTAAGTGATATTTAGTAACTTTGTCAGAACGGTAAAAGATGATCATTGCGTTATATAAAGCAGCAGTTAGGCTATATATTCTGAATTCTGTATACATGTTTGGAAACTTCATTTTAGGAAGTACTTAGATCTGTAGGAAAGAGTGCAGAAAAGAGCAACGAAATTAGTTAGGAGCACAAAAGGATATTCTTAGAGAAAGGCATGGATTTTGTTATTTGTATAATCTGAAAACTACATATCTAACAATATCAATTAAGTCGTGGAGACTTAATTGATATTGTTAAGGCTTTAAATGGGTTGAATAAATTTAGTGTTGACCTTTACTCTTTAGACAAAAGGAGACATAAATTTAAATTAGAAGAGGATGGTAGCAAGATAAATGTGCGGATTGACGTCAGCCAATGAGTACATAATTGATCTTTCATCTAGTGTGGAGTTTTTATCTAAAACTCCAGAGAGTTGTAGTCATCAAATGGCTCGGATGTATTTTAAGAAGTTTTGGACAAATTATTAGAAAGAACAGGCAAATGAAAAGGGTATTTTTTTGCTGTATAAGATTACTTCTTTGCCAATATTGGTATTAATACAAGTATCGAAAAAATGATAGCAATACTCATAATAACCGAGAAATTCCATCTGCAGCGTATTTTTTATTGATGTCACACTGCTCTGTATCATGTAAGATATCCTGTCCGTTTCGATACGAGGTGATACTGTCCTACAAACATGAAATGAAACGTTATATCAACCTCGAGGGCTTCCATTACCAAAAAAGACTTTGCCAAGAACCAAGCAAATTGAAGGTGATGCTGATCATTACTTATGTTTCTTACGGCGCCGTTCTTTGTCATGCTGTACCAGACGTAACCCACAGTGCTTGTTCGTTCAATACAATCTGTGACCCGAACTGAATTGAAAGCGAAGCAATTTGTTAAAAATTTGCCCATTATCTTGCATGATAATGCAAGGTGCCATGAGGAGGTGCCTGTCAAGTAACTCTAATTAGAAATATTGGTGGACTTTCCAATATTTTTTCACCATGGAGTTGGGTAAAAATACTGGAGGGTTCACCATAACCCCCCCCCCCACCCATTCACACAGCAGTATTGCGATGTTGAGCTCTTCCTTGAAATGAAGTTGCATCTCCAGGATTGGCATTTTGATAACGGACAGGGCACCTTACATGCAATGGACCAGACTTGGATAAAAAAAAAAAAAAACCACTCTGCAGCTGGTTATAATTCACTGAAGTTTTTCTTTTCGCCAAAATAAGAATCGCATTTGACGATATCACCTAAAACTCCAAACAGTTGGGATTTTTATTGAATGTAATGGTTAAACGGCTAGTTTTTCGCTATTAATTCCTTATGCACCATGTTTAATAAAATTCCCTTATACATTGAATACTACGTAGTAGAGTTTTAGGAGCATCAGCAACTAAGGCTATATTTCTGCGATGTACTGACTCTGTAAATTGCGTTTGTTCTGTGGTTTATTTTCTTTTTGCTTGACGAAAAACTCCAGTTTCCGGGAGAAAAATACATGCTACCCTCGCCCGAGGCCTACTAAAACTGCCCATAAAAATTCCTCACATCATCGATGGGTTTCGAACTCAGTTCTTTTCCACACGGCGTGGGAAGGACGGCGAGTCTACCAATTGTACTACATATGACGATGCGTACTGAATGTTATATTTTATTTTCACTATTGGAGCACATTATAAACTTTCAATACGTGAACAAACAGAGCTATCATTGCCTGGGCACCTTTCTGCGCGGTTTGCAAGCAGGTTTATCAGGGTTGTCGGCAGGGATCAGTTCTTGGACCCCTGCTCTGGAACTATGTCCTCGATGAATTTCTAAAAATGGACCTTGGCGAAGTGAAGACCCTCGTCTACACCGATGATCTCACACTGATTCTCACCGCAGATTCTCGGGCACAACTGGAAATTACAGCAAATCGGGCTCTTACAACCCTCCAGGACTGGGCGCACAAACACCACCTCACTATATCACCGGCCAAAACGCAGTCCATCCTACTCAAGGGACATCTCGACCCCAGGAGACTACCGTAAATTAAAATACGGGGCAGGACCATCAAACTCAGCAACCAACTTAAATACCTTGGTGATCCTTGACAAGAACCTGACATACCTTCCTCACTTAAAATACCTACAACAGAAAATCAGGAACTATGCTGCAATGGTCGCCAGGGTGATCCGTCGGGATTGAGGACTGAAAAAACGTATTCTGGCATTATTTTACAAAGCAATTTTTATCCCTGCCTGAATTAGACAGATGATTGGTTTTATTGTTTTTGAAAGGGATATGTTATTTAGTATTATGTTTATTGAACTTGGATTGCATTGCTAATACTTAGTTACTCTATATGAGACTTGGTTTGTGCATGGTTGGATTTCTCTTCCACGTATGCGACTTTGGCTCACAGAAGTATTGTAGGAACTCATGATTGGTTTGTCCAAGCTGTAGATATGGCAGTTGTGGATGAGAAAAGATTCTTAGGTCTCTGTATCTAGCTTAATGTAAGTAATAGATGTTTTTCTGTTTTGGTCTTGAGTTGATTGTAAGGACCAAGCTTAGGTTTGATTTGTTTGTGTTTATTGTTATTTTGTTGGGCAGTATGTGAAACTTGACGATTTAAGCATGGAAAGAATACATGCTGTATGTTTATGTTCTCTTTTAGGTGTGTTGTAAACCTACTTGATAGGGTTAATGAAAGTGTATCATCTAAATTGGATGGAGTTTACATGCTAAAGCTGATTTCATCATTATTGCTTTGTTGTAGAATGTTAGAGTTTCTTTACTGTCTTATTATGAGTGTTCTGATTTCTTCCCATAAGTGCAGGAGTGAAAACCCTTCCTACAAGAGTTTCCTTTAATTTAACCCTTCCTACAAGGGTTAAATTAAATTAATCTCCAAAAGTGATTGTAGTTTTGATAACCAAATTTGGTATTTATTTATTGTGTAAATAGTGATTTGTCTATTCTTCTCTAGTTGAGAGAAATGTTAAATTGTTGGCTTTGTAAATAATGTGTATATAGTTTTACTTTTATTTGGCTGTGTGGCCTTATCGAACTCTGTAAGCTTTGTCCACTAGTATCTTTTAATCTTTAATCTTTTGCTGACTTCCTCTTCTGGGGATACCTATTTCTTTCATCCCCTTGCTTTCCTTTTCTTTCCCATCCATACCATTACCCCTACTTCTCACGCTATGTTCCTTCCTTTTCATTTTTCATTATTTATTGGGATAACAGGTTTTCTTGTTAACCCCCTAAGAGTCTTTACCTGTTTGTGGTCCCTGACACGCCTCCACGTGGCATGGGATGGGAGTCAGGGGGTAGCGGACCAGGTGTTCATTGCCCTCTGGCTGCGAAGTTGCCAGGTGCCGGCATTCAACATTCAACATAACACACGCATAAACTTTACACACCAACACTTATTCACACTTGCCGGCTTTGGCAAATTTGCTTTTCAGACGCTACTGCGGTACATAGGGGAAACCCTGGAGATCGCCTCAAAAAACAAGAATACCTTAAATCACCTATGCTTCAGGTGTATGGTACCACAAGTCATCCACAGTAGTCAACCGATGCAAGCTAGACACCATCCAACACTCAATACTCCTCACCATAACACGTGCCTGCACTTCAGGTTCTGGCGGGCACCCTTCTCCTTGACCTGGAGGTGGCGTGCACCGGAATACTTTTCCAGCTTAGCAGAGGGAAATCTGCAACATATCAGTGTTATACCACGAAGTCTTTGAGCAACTATCGTGCTGAAAAGATACGGTTGACAACCCATCTAAAGCAAATGTGGAAAACAAGGCGGGCTCTGTCAACCAAAGGCGAGGTAACCCACAAATTCATCCCAGACGTCCATAAGTCTACCGAAAATCACCTATCTAATTCTCCCAGGGATTATTCACAACATATCTTCTTACCGGACATGGCGCCATCAAAAGTAAGCTTACCCTCCTGGGAATAGCAAACAAACCACTGTGCACCCGTGGCGCCCAAGAGAGCTGGGGCCACCTGCTACGTGACTGTGACCTATACGACAACCTCAGAAGCAGCTTCATTACTCGGTTTCAATTCATTCCGAAGAACCAGAAACACCTTCTCTTATAAGATAACTAGACCTACCATGCATTCTCCAATTGCACAGGAGCTATTCACCAGGCGAAAGACCCTCCCGCCTCCGCCGGATCAAATCTAAAACAACCCCATACCGTTACCTAGGACAAACTGACTGACTGACCTGAAGGCACATTATTGTGCTCATGGGTAGGACGGAAGCACAGGGCCAATGGCTTTAGACCCAGTGACCTAAGTGGACTCTGCTGAACTCTTCCGATTGGACTCACTCCATACGATAGAACTCCCACTGGATGCAGGACCAAACATCATTGACAAATGACTCGACCTGACTTGAAAACAAATTCACTGGACAGGATTCCTCCTATAGACAATATTCCACCTGAATTTCCCTACCCAAACTTCAACTGGATGGATGACTAAACATCACCGACAACCTGACTCGATACTATTTCACCGGACGGGATTCCTCCTACGGACAAACTTCAAACTCAATTCCCCTACCAAACCTCAACTGCCGGGGTTCATCCGTTCCACTGTCTGGAATGTGGACTAGGCTCCAAACCAACCATGTCTGACACACGACTGGTACAACTACACCTCTTGGACAATACCTAGCTGTCCCAGAAACGACCCCACTAGGATTGGACATGGAGATGTCAAGGATGGGATGCGGTCCCAGGAATGGCTACTGGCCTGACAAAACAGCTCCACGCTGTACATATGCCTCATTGGCGATCTGGTCCGACGCCCGTGCACGGTCCCTTTTTACTCAAAGCGCCCGGCGTGGGGGGTGACGGCCCTCCTGTCCGACGTAGCCCAGTGGTCAGGAGCGGGAAACGTAATTGGGTTTTCCTGCTGATAGTTACTGTATTTCTGAGTTGATCAATTATCTGGTTTAAAATATGGATAAGAAGAAAAATCCTAGAGGTGGGGGAGGAAGAGAAGAAGAGCCTGGCACATTCCCCCCCTCTCTTCGCGAGTTCCCAGGCTACACGGAGAGGTGGCTAAAAAGCCAACAGATCCAAAGCATAAAATTAAGAATGTTAAAGCTGGTTCATCTTCAGTTCAAGGTGCAACTTTCAGTTCTAATCCAGGAGTTAGTGGTACAAGGAATGAGGATAAAGATGTAGGTTCCATGACAGCTGTTGAGGTTCAGAATGGTGTTATAGATCAGGGAACACAGAGTGAAGAGATCAGAGAGGATATACAGGATTTACAGTTAACATCAGAGCCAAGGATATCAGATGCTTCAGAGGCTCATTCAGAATTTCTTAATGTTGATGTTGACAATTCTTCTGGGGATATTAGCAGACGAAGCATAGGTACCAATGTCAGAGAGAGCAACATAATAGTCAACAATATATACGAGCAAAGATGCAGATATGGGGATGTAAATACAGTATATGAGTTGATTACAAAGTTAAAGAAGATTGTGGTTGATTACACCACGAGCGAAGCCAACAAGGTTATAAAGACAGCATCAAATTTTATACTAGATAAATGGGTTGACATGGAGATAATTACTACAGCCTTGCTCATTGATAATGAGCGTTTGAAGGCTAGGATTGATGAGCTACAATTAAGAGCCAATCTATTCGATGATCTTATTAGAGATCAGTCCAAGCTGTCAACAATTGGAGAACAACAGGCAGTTTCTTATGCAGATAAATTGAAATCAGGTGTTGTAAAGGGGCAATTGGGTGCTCAAGTTGTTTTAGAGGATCATGAAGGTGTGTCAGATGGAAGTCATTGGCATCAAGCTAAAAACATTCAGCAAAAACAGGGCAATACTCTTATATTGCGAGCAGAAGACAATACTCAATTTACTTCCAGTCAAGAGGTGAAGGATGTTGTGGCTCAATCCCTGAAAGAAGGCTTTAAGGACATTAAAATTAGAAATTTAAAAATGATAAGAAATAAGGGAGTGCTAATTGAAACAGTTAAAAGGGAGGATTTGAATAAAATTATCAATTCTGAACAGTTAGTAAATAAAGGTTTAAAACTAGACAACATTAAACTTTCAGACCCTTCAATTTTAGTATATGATGTGCCAAAGGATGTGGAAAAGGAGGAATTTTTTGAGGACTTGTTTTATAAGAACTTTAAGGATTTTGGTTTTACTGAATTGGAAGTTAAAGAGGGTGTATTATTTAGATTTTGTACTGGATCTAAAGCCAGGTATAATAATTGGGTTATAAGTATGAATCCAAAATTATACAGGTGTATCTTAGCTTGTGATAGGTTATACATTGGGTTTGCTTCTTTTAAATTCAGAAAGTTTGTAATAATATACAAATGCTTTAAATGTTTGAGATTCGGACATTCAGCTGGTAACTGTACACATAGGACTGTGTCTTGTGGGCATTGTGCCCAGGGGGGGCATAAATATAGTGATTGTCAAGATAAGGATGGTACTCCAAAATGTGTTAATTGTAAAAGGAAGGGAAGGATTCATGATCATTCTATAAGAGATGTTAATTGCCCTGAATATATCAGGGCATTGGAAATTGCAAGTATGCGAATTAATTATGATGAATAATGCTAGTACGTATGATCATAGAGTAAATTATTTAAGAATTGTTCAATTGAATGGGCAAAAATCAAGAAATGTCATGGATGAAATTAAAGTTGGTATGATTGAAGGAGGTTATGATATTCTGTGTCTCCAAGAACCTTATGTAGGTACATTTGCAAACTCTTGTAAGGTCACTGGATTTCCAATAACTGCTCATGTTATACACACTACTGTAGTTAAACCTAAAACTGCTATTGTAGTTTTTAATAAGAGTTTTAATATCACTGTTATATCTAGTCTTTGCTCTGAACATGCTACTTGTATTCATGTTTCAACTAATGTGATATCATTTTATTTAGTATCGCTATACTGTCCACCTTCATGTAATATTGATATTTCAGTGCAATACTTAGAAAATGTAATGAATTTTGTAGCTTCTAGTAATCTTATATTAGCAATGGATGCTAATGCAAAATCACATTTGTGGTATAGTGATATGGTTGATTATAGAGGTGTTCAATTAGAGGAATTCATTTTATGTCATAATTTAAGTGTTTTG
This sequence comes from Mastigoproctus giganteus, assembly GCF_048544385.1. Taxonomy (NCBI): domain Eukaryota; kingdom Metazoa; phylum Arthropoda; class Arachnida; order Uropygi; family Thelyphonidae; genus Mastigoproctus; species Mastigoproctus giganteus. The sequence goes on along the minus strand of NC_143582.1, from coordinate 74,434,841 downwards.
AATGAACCTTTTAAACCATATACTTTTGATAACATTCATGGTGTTTCCAATATTGATATCACCGTAGTAAATAATCAATTAAATAGAAGAGTCAGTTCTTGGGATGTTGTTACAAATATGACTAACAGTGATCACAGAGCTATTGTAATAATTATAAATTTATCTGAAATTAGCAATACAGATATGTCAACAGATGATACTTTGAGATTTAATTATAAAAATATTAAGTGGGATAAATTTAAAGGTGCTGTGTTGGATAGTTTTTCAATTTATACTAGGGAAAATTTAAATTCATTAACTGCTTCTGAATATGCATTTTTTGTTCAATCCTCTATTTTTAATGCTTTAAATTTGGCTGCAAAGAGAAGAAAACAGAGAGGTCATAAAGTACCTTGGTGGTCTTTGGAGCTATCAGAATTAAGGAGGGAAGTGTTTAGAATGAGGAAGCTTTTTCAGAGGGTTAGGAGTAGAAGTAATAATGAAGCATTAAGGTATAAAGAAATGTATAAAATTAAGAGGAGAGAATACCATAAGGCAATCTCTGAACACAAATTTAATGCATGGAAAGAATTGGTTTTTACTACTGGAAATAGTGAGCCATGGGGATTGTTGTTTAAGTTAACTAGAAACAAGTTGAATGTTAATAATTTAATTAATACTGTGTATTCAAATGATACTGAGTCTACTGATTGGTATTCTACAATTGCTACTATTACTAGCACTTTATTTTTGAATGACAATTGTGGGGAAGATAGTGTACAGCAGCAACAAATTAGACAGGGGAATGAACAATACACTGGATCATCTGAGATGGAATTGTTTAATATTGATGAAGTGAAATTTGTATGTTCTAAGGTTGGGGATAATAAAACACCAGGTTTAGACTTGATTGAAAATAATTGTGTTAAAAAGTTTGTTGACTTGTGTCCAGAAATAATGGTTAATATGTATAATAAGTGTTTATTGAAAGGAGTTTTTCTAGGATTTTGGAAAATTGCTCTGCTAAAATTATTACAAAAACCTGGCAAATTGTTGACTGATCCTAGGGGTTATAGACCCATTTCTTTGTTAGCAAATTTGGGCAAAATATTGGAAAGATTGTTGTTGTTAAGGCTAGAGAAATTGTTCAACGAACAAAATCTTCATTTTAAATATCAATATGGTTTTAAGAGAAATAGTTCAACAGAAGATGCCCTACGCGATTTGATTAATTTTAGTGTAAATTCTGGTGAGAAATATGTGTTAGCATTATTCGTAGATTTTGAAGGAGCATTTGATACTGTATGGTATCAAAGTGTGCTTTTTTCATTAAGAGAATTAAATTGTCCCAATTTGTTATACCAAATTATTAAAAGTTATTTAATGGATAGACAGATTATTATAAGGTCCCAACATTTAACTTTTAATAGAATTATTGATCGCGGTTGTCCACAAGGATCTGTGTTGGGTCCTATTTTATGGAATCTGGTCTTAAACCAGTGGTTAAGTAGAACAGTCCCTAATTGTTATAAGGTGGCTTATGCTGATGATTTGGTTTTGTGCGTGACAGGAAGGTCTAGAGCAGTATTAGAAAACAGAATGGAGGTTATTGTTCAGGATTTGACTGATTGGGCTACATTAAATAAACTAAAAATTTCATCTTCTAAAACTGTCATGATGTTATTAAAAGGAAAATTAGACTACAACAGACCACCTCGATTATTAGTAAACAGTAAACAAATTCCTCTTGTTTCCCAGGTAAAATATTTAAGTTATTATTTTCACAACATTTGAATTATTTAAGTAGGAAAATAAAAAATTACACTGCTTCTATAGTTAGGGTTACCAGAAAAGATTGGGGATTAGGTAAACGCATTTTGTATCTATATTATAAAGCTATTTTTATTCCGATTGTGTCGTATGCTGCATCAATTTGGTATGTTCGTACTGTCAATGTAAAATTTAAACAAAAACTATTATCAATACAAAGAATAATGTTGTTAACTATTTTGCGTGTTTGTAAGACTGTTTCGACTAATGCTCTACAGGTGATTGCGGGGGTATTGCCTTTCGATTTAACAGTCGTGTATAGAGCTTTTTGTTATTTTATAAGAAAAGGAATACAAATTACATTTCTGGGGATTACTAATGAAGTTTCTTCTGCAGTCAGCAAACAGAAGAAAGAAATTTTGGTGAAATTAATTAAATTATGGCAGGACCGTTGGGATTCCAGTAGTACTGGTAGAGTAACTTATTTATTTATACCTAGTGTTGAATTTAATTTTAATAACAAATTGCATTGTTGGTTTTATCCAACTATGGAATGCTCATATTTGATTACGGGGCATGGTTCCTTAAAAAGTAAGTTGCATCAGTTTAGTTTAGTGGAAGATCCTTACTGTGTTTGTGGAAGGTTGGAAACATGGGATCATATCTTATATGAATGCAATTTGTATGATGAATTTAGATTAGACTTATTTAATTTGGTACCTAATTTTATTAGGGGTTCTGAATTAATTTGGCTGTCTAATGAAAGGAATTTTGTAGAATTTCAACGGTTTTGCAGGTTGACATTTAATAAAAGGAGGAGTATACATGTTGTTACTAATACTGACTAAAGACCTTTTTTTTTTTTTTTTTTTTCCCCTCCTCTGGATGGATAGGCATTCTGTCTTGGAGGCAGGGAGAAAAAAGGAAAAAAAAAAAAAAAAAAAAATTTTTTTTTTGGCTGGCCTTGTGGAATGACCATGAGGCGGGATTGTTGCACTCACTAGTAAGATGTATTCTCCTAGTTGGTGCATTTTTTTTTTTTTTTTTTTGCTGGCTTTTGGGTGTGGGCACCCCAGGAGCAGGACTGCTGGCACCCACCAGTCTTGCACCTTTACTGGTGGGTGCGGGATTTAGGTGCAATATGCACAGCCAGAGCTAATAGATCCAGGCATAGCTCCTCGTGCCAGGGATGGGCACCAGGTGGTAATTGCCCAATGGACTATCACCTGGTGGCAGAGTAGCCTGTTTCACTTATAACACATTACACACACGTGTACACACACTTACACTAACAGGCCATTATGAGAATATGTTATATGATAAATTGGTGGAGATGGATGTATGTCCGGGTGCCACCCTTCGACAGTTAAATACATACATACATACATAGTGGTCAGGAGCGAGAGTGGATAACACGCGTTCCTTGAGTGGACCGGGGTTCAAGCCCGTGACTACTAAGTACGATAAATATTTGTATTGACGATTTATTGTAAACTCTACTGACTTGGTTGTCGTGCCGGAGTATAAACAGAAAAAATTTATTTATTTATTTCCTCGCCACCGCACTTTTCCCCAGGTAGTCAGTGGAGCATGGGCATGCCCCACTGACTACCTGGGGTCGTCTTTTCTATCGTCCCCATTTTTCTGTCTCCCCCCCTACGCTGCCTGTACACTAGCGTACGCCCTACACGTCCAAATTTAATCATGACAGAATTCAACCACGCTCACAATATTTGGCCTTTCAACTCTAGAGTTATCCCCCCCCCCTTTTTTTAAACATAGCCCTAGCCACTGAAATCTCGGGAAACTAGGTGGCAGGGCCTGTCAGATTAAAAAATTTCAAACTGCTCGGTACCTGATCTGCCTCCACGGGCCAAGTGTGGGCAACGTTGGGCCTCAGCAGAGGTCAAGCGGCTAAATGACCAGATGAACAACGATACACAACACTTCACTACACATATACAAATTCCATACAGCGGCTAAATGACCAGATGAACAACGATACACAACACTTCACTACACATATACAAATTCCATACACTTAAATCTCTGGTCTTCCCAATGAAATGGTACACCTACAATGAAAGCAACGCAGAGATGGGGGAAACCCATGGTGCCGTTTGACACTAAACACACTTTACGTGAATTTCACATTCTGCTAAATTTAAATAATAATAATAATGAAGCTCGGAAAGAAGGAGGTAGGTTATGGATTGATCTCATCGAACAAGAAGAAGGCAATTAAGAACCTGCGGGATTTCGTCTAGGAAAAGCACGGTACCAATCTACCAAGCCATAAGGAAGATAAAGGGCACACAACATTCAACTTTAACAAGGAAATCCACTGACACAGACAGATGAAACAATGACAAAAAGATGGGCAAAGAAGGAACTCCATGGCAGACACTACACTGACCGTCATCAAGACTACATAGATAATATGGCTTCCATCGCATGGCTCACGAACGGGAGGCTCTTCCCCGAGACCGAAGGATTCATGTTCACCATCCAAAACTACGTAATCAACACCATGAACTATAGGAAATATATTGGCAAGGACTCCAGAGTGGTAGATGATATATGTCGGCGATACTACCCGGCCCCAGAAACAATTCAGCACATCACAGTGGGGTGCAGGGTGATGGGCTAAGGCACGGCGGAGTACACTCACTGACACGACCAGTTCGTACCGTCAGACAATTAACACACTTGAACACACGACCAGGTTAGCAAGGTAATATATCAAAAGCCAGCGAAGAAATATCATTGGACAAAGAAAGTGCACCATGTTACAAGTACGAACCTCAGGCTGTATACTAGAGACCCCAATCCACCAGCTGTACTGGGACCGGCCATAACAATGGACAAGACATCCCTCATAACATACCTGTGCCGTAGCCTAGTGGTCAAGAATGAGGGCATGTAAGTACACGTGCTTTGATTGGCTGGAGTTCAAACTCTTGCCAATACGGTTCTATTTCTGGCGTTCTCTACATCTTGTGAACTCTTCCACACCTTTATCACTATAAATAAAATAAACAAATTTATAGCGATAAGAGCTTACATAAGAACCTAGCAGCAATAGGCCTCCCAGAGAACACTCACACGGAACTCCAAAAAGTTGCAATCCTAAACATCGGTAGGATAGTCAAAGAGTTCCTCAACAAATAACAATAATAGCCGGACATAACAACCACACTGTGTACTTAGTGCCGGTACCGTCCGTAGCCGAGTGGGCAGGAGCGGGAGTGCAATAGCACACGCTCTTTGAATTAGACCGGGGTTCAAGCCCCTTGACTGCTGAATAGGGTCGATCTGCCAACCCGCACTGGACCAGCGTGGCAGATTATGGTCCATTTCCCTCAGCATGAATTGTTGAGGAGGCTACCACCCTGCAGTGGGTTGATAATGGCTGCACTTTACTTACCTGTCACATGATGAAAAAAAAAATAATAAATAAATAAACCGGCAGGAGGATTAATAAAAGAATACTAATATCTTCACTTATCAATTTCTTTAAAAAACTCGTGCGGATGAGCCGTCTTTTAAATCCCTTGCTTAATTTTGCAAACGTCGCAGGCTATTAGAAATTTGATTCAGAAGATAAGGGAAGGGAAGGAAAGGAATAAACATATTCAGTGTATTTATAAAGTGGTGGAGATAGTTGTAGAAATAGGCATTATGAATATTGACAAAATTTGTGCAACACAAAGCGGTATTCTGAACTTTTTATAATGTAAAGTACAAAATAAAAAAAAAACAACACTTTTTTTAACATTTTTTGTGGTCTGTCTACCAATACGCCTTCGTTTTGTCTGCTTACTCCCTTGCATTGATGCGTTAACATTTCCGTGTTTTAAACCTCTCTTTCTCGGTTTCTGTTTGTAACCGTTTGTTAAAAGTTTACACACACAAATGCTTTCTATAAAAAATATTATTGAAATAACTGCCTAATTTTTCATGATAAAAAGAAAAAAGAATGGAATCATTACACAAGGTTTGGAATGGAATCGGAAGTGCCGTTTCGTTATACACATAATGTCACGTACACATGTTCGTTGCCTTCTGCACTTGACGATACATTCTGTTTCTTAAAATTTTTCATTTCGTGTCTTCTATGATACTGAAGGTCTACTATGAAAATATTGTATTCTAGAAGCATTTTTTCAAAGTTTTACAGCTCAGCTGTAACTAGCTCCATCTATGTGTCAACTATGCAACTAAATTTCTTTAATACTGTGTATATAATAATAATAAAATTCTTTATTCATAGAAATGTAGGACACGATTCTCGCTACAGGCAACCAGAGGAATCTCACAATTAACTGGACACATTACATTCACCATTCAGTACATAAAAAACTACGTGGGTACACAGCAAATACATAGAAAGTGCAATAGATTATACACACACTAATATTGCATTAAATAGATTTTATAGTTATAATATATTATACAGAGTTATATTGCACTATAAACCTTGCAATCTACGCCTGAGACCGACTAACTCAGCCACAGAGTGGAAAAAAGCCCATTAAAGTTCCTCGAGTCAACCACAGGATTCGAACCCGGGCCTTTCCACCCGGTGTGGGGAGGACGATGACGATACCACTGTGCAGACTATAAATCATGTATATACTTTGATGTACATAATCTTGAGACTGTATATTGTGTGTAATTAATAAATGAATGAATGAAAATGAATGTCCCATTCCTGTCACCCCACTCTTCGCCTGGTGAGGCATGGTCCTGTGTCATTGATACTCTTGAGTCCATCTTCTCTATTGTCCCCATACTTTTGCCGTTCCCCCCCCCCACCCTTCAGTCTCACCCCAACTCTGCCTAACCTGCTGCATATGCCCCACACAAACTATCAAAATTTTAAAATGATCTCTTGCGGCCATTTAAAACTCAAGCGCTTACCCCCCCTTTTTAAAGGGGGGGTAAGCTTACTATTAGGAAATTAGGTGGCAGGGCCCGCCAGAGTAAAACTTCAAACTACTGGGTACTTGGTCTGCCTCCACGGGGCTAAGTGTGGGCAACGGTTGATTCCAATTAGGGGCCCAACGTCTAAATGGCCAGAAGAACAACGATACACAACATTGCACATATACAATATCCATACACTTTTAAATCTCTGGCCAAAACAGTGGATCTTTCAATACAAAATTGGCCGCCTTCAGTATTGTAGAATTGCCACTATGCCACTGCGGTGAGGAGCAAACCTGGAAGCATTTAATGCACGATTGCCTCCTCTACGAAGACCTCCGTTGCCATCTCATCACGAATATCCATTTCAACCCAAAGGATCAGGAGCACCTCATACTGCTGGAGGAGGACCATTACCGGGCTCTCTCACAATTTGCCCAAGAGATATTTACCAGACTAAGGACTTTACCGCGACTACCCTAGAGCCTACTGTTTAACCCTGAAAAAAGTAAAGAGACACAAAACAAAACAAGTAAAGAGACACAAAACAAACCATTGGTTACCCACTAGTGAATTTTGAACACCACCAACTCGCAGGATCGAAAACACCGCATATAACCATATTCACTATTTCACCTACATCAAGAACAAGAACTGTACTAGAAGACAACATTCCAAACTCAGACCTGCATATCAAGGAAAAAAAACAAAACAAAATACTGGACTGGACCATGAGTGACAGTGCGGCTACACTGCCCAACGCCAATATTGGCGATCTGAACCAGACTTTCTTGCCTGGTTCCCCTTTTAACTCCCCTTCCCTGGGCAGGGGAAAAAGAGACGGGCCCCCCTCTCCTTTCAGCTGGTGAGGCATTGGCCTGCCTCACTGACTCTCTGGGGTCGCTTTCCCTATCGTCCCCATATTTCTACCTTTTCCTCCCAGCCTTCAGTCTCCCCACCCACTCTATCTGTGTGCCAGTGAACAGCCTTCAAATTCTAGCGCTATTCCATGCCGCGATCACCATTCCATATGCGTGCTGTTTTTTTTTTTTTTTTTTTAGGTCACAGCCACTAAAATCTCAGGAAATTAGGTGGTAGGACCTGCCAGAGTAATCTTAAAGTACTGGTGTACTTGGCCTCCACAGGGCGAAGTGTGAGCTTCAGTAGGGGTCTGGCGGCTAAATGGCCAGATGAACAACGATACACAACGCTACACGTAAACAATATTCATATACTTTTAAATCTCATTTTACTTTTACCACATGCCACACATATTTCTGGAATTTACAGAAATATACTGAAGTATACAGAGTCCTGTATACTTCACAAGAATAAACACTATGCCATTATCACTATGGTCCTTGAGGTTGTCACAGACATTCTCTCAGATATGCCAGACAAGCTGTACTTTCTACCTGGGAGTCTAAAACGCTGATGGAACTGATATTCGGGTGACACTCAAGTCAAGTGGACCCAATTTCGGTGAAGCCCGGACGGTATGTGACATCCAAGTCCTCTGCTTGCACCTTCACGATGGTGGGACTTGAGTAATCCTGGGTATAACCTCCATGCACAAGTACATGGCGGGTGACCACCCAGGTGTGAACCAACATAAGCAGCGGTCGAGGTATGCCACCCACACCACATGGAGGAACTCCCCCCCCCTTTCTATGTTACCAGGCAGTACTAGGTGATAGATGACTCTCATGAACCGGTGCAATACCACCACTTTGCTTATTGGAGGCTTTAAATGGTGGAACCCATGTTTAGTCTCTAGAGATAAGTTCTGGTCAACCCTTCACTATCTCTTCCATCATGCAGTATAATTGATGACTTTTGAGGTTATGATGAACATCGTGGCGAGATCCAATACGTCTATTACTTACATTTCCAGGATACAGCTCTAAAACGGTGTTCGCGAGCCGCCGCTAGTTAGTACAAAGAACCGACCTATTGGTAACTCTCTAGGAGGCTACCGGATCAGCTAATGTATAATCTTGCTACCTCTACTCTACCGTGGCACCCACCGGTATAGCACTACTTCCGGTGGGTGCGGGATTTTTGTGCACGAGGCACTTAAAATAGAAGACCAGGCCCAGTACCAAGTGAATATGGGAGGTTATTAGGGTCTCTTCGCCACCGGGGAGCGGCTGTGCATGTGCCAGCTGCTCCCTGGTGGCGAGGAGACCTTCCATACAGGTCTATTTTGCAGAGGTTCTGCACAAAGTCAGCTTATCAGGTGGAGATAAACGGAAGTCTGGGTGCCACCTTAGACATAATAATAATAATAATAATAATAATAATAATAATAATAATAATAATAATAATAATAAATAACAATACCTGTACTCTTCCAGATAGTGACTGGAGGGAGTCCAAGTAGTGTGTATGCGGGGACCATTGTCGAGGCCACGTTATGTCAAGGATCTGGGTATATTCTTACCATGTGGACGCCATATCCAAAAATTTCATTACTTCATACAGCGTGTCCCACCCACTTTTTCTTAGTATTGAATACACCACGAATTGTCAAACTAATAGAGCAAGCTTATCTGCGAAAAGATGTAAACCTCCCAAGCACTTCCTAATTCATTTCACAAATATACGTGGTCTCAATTCTAATCTCATCGATGTCCATTTCCACTTGCAGTCTGTCAAACCCCATGTACCTTTTCTGACCGAATCACAGTTATCGGTTGATTCGACTACTGCTCTTCTCAGATGCCCAAATTATTCGCTGTATGATTCCGTTCGCCTCAAAGGTGGTACTTGTGCATATGTCCGTTCTGATATTCCCTGTCAGAGACTTGGCAATTTGGAATTTCCTCTCTTTGATCTTCTCTGGCTTAAAATCTCTCTACCTCATTGTGTCAAATTTATCTGTGGTCTCTACTGTTCTCCCAATTCCAATAATCACTTGGAGTTATTTGATTTCCTCTCTTTGCAACTTGATTTTTTCCAGTGCAACTTTCCTAACAGTGAAGTAATTTTCCTCGGTGATTTTAATGTTCACAACTCCAGTTGGCTTCAGTTTTCTAGTCACACCGATCTAGCTAGTCGAGATGCTGAGGCTTTTGCGATTACTAATGACCTTGCACAGTTTGTCCATTTACCTACAAGAATACCGGACAATCCTAATCATACAGCCAATACGCTTGATCTTTTTCTCACAAACAACCCTTCTAAGTACACGGTCGAAGTGAGAGGTCCTTTAGGCACTTCAGATCACAACTTGGTGATTGTCTCTTCTCCAATGGAACCTTTATCTCATGGCTATTCCCAACCTCGTATTGTTTGGCATTACAAGAATGCAAAATGGGATGACCTGCGAGACTTCTTTTCTTCTTTTCCTTGGTCGGATTACTGTTTCAAAACATCTGATGTCAACGTTTGCTCAGATCGTGTCAGTGAAATTATTCTTGCAGGAATGGAATGCTTTATCCCACACTCCACTTTAAAATCTCGTCCTTTATCGAAACCTTGGTTTTCCAATAAATGTGCTAAGGCTGCTCAAGAGAAGAATGTTGCATATCGTAATTGGCTTGTTTCTGATTCTTTAGTTTCATTTTCTGCCTACACCAAAGCTCGCAACAATTGTAAAGCAGTTATTAATCAGTCCAAACTAGAGTTTGAACAGGCTAAGAGTAGAAAACTTGCTTCTTGCCCTAATGGTAGCCGAGCATTCTGGTCTCTTGCCAAAGCTATTGGCCGCAGCTTTTACCCATCTCTTCTCCCACCTCTGTCCAAACCAAATGGTTCTGTTGTTACTTCAGCCAAAGATAAAGGTGACCTGCTAGCAGCCCATTTTTCTTCCAACTGATGTATTAATGATCTTGGTAAAACACCTCCCACCATTCCCAACACGCTCCATTCAATGCCTCCTGTGGTCTTTTGTCAAAAGGATGTCAGAAGAATTTTGACGAATCTTGATGCTAAGAAAGCTCCAGGTCCCGATGGTATTATTATTATTATTATTATTTCTCCACTTGTTCTCAAAACCTGTGCTCCTGAACGTACGCCTATTCCTTGCCGCCTTTTTTTACTTTCTTATTCCAAAGGTGTTTTTCCTTCTGCTTGGAAATTTGCTCATATCCAGCCAGTTCTTAAAAAGGGTGACAAATCCCTCCCATCCAATTATCGTCCCATTATAATTACTTCTACTCTTTCTAAAGTAATGCAGAAATCAATTAACTGCCAACTCTTAAACTACCTAGAAACCTTTCGGCTGATCAACAATCGCCAGTATGGATTCCGTCAGTGTCGATCCTCTGGTGATATTCTGGCTTATGTTACCCATTTATGGACTAATTCAATGGAAGGGTTCGGTGAAACACAAGTAGTTGCTCTTGACATCTCAAAGGCTTTCGATCGTGTTTGGCATAAAGGTCTTCTAAACAAGCTTCCATCTTATGGTTTGCCAACTGTTTTTAGTAATTGGTTATTCAGTTTTCTCTCTGATCGCTCACTGAGGGTGATGGTAGATGGCTCTCTGTCTTCTAACTTCTCCACTAATGCCGGTGTCCCCCAAGGTTCAATTCTTTCCCCCACTCTTTTCCTCTTATATATTAATGACCTTCTTCCATTGACTGGAAATCCTATCCATAGTTTTGCGGATGATAGCATATTGCATTCCACTTTCCATTTTGAGAAACCTTTTCCTGCTCAATTAGTTTCAATTTCTCGAAAATCTGCTACCAATTCCTTAAACGCCGATCTTCAGGTAATTCTCCAGCGGGGCAAAGACAACTTAGTTGATTTCAACCCTTCTAAAACTCAGTCTTGTCTTATATCTCGCAAAAATGATTCTTCTGCTCCTGTGCTTATCTTTGGTGACACTCCGATTTCTAGGCAAAATGATATATCTCTTTCGGGGATTACCCTGACTTCTAATCTCTCTCTCTCTTGGCACAAGTACATTACAAATATCGCTTCCTCTACATCTAAAAAACTTGGTTTTCTCTTTCGCTCTCGCCTTTACTTTTCTTCCAAACAGCTGCTCACTCTGTATAAATTGCAAATCCGCTCTGCCATGGAACATTGTTCCCACTACTGGGGTGGTGCCCCGAAAACCTCTCTCAGGCTTCTTGATTCCATTGAGAAGAGGGCAGTTAAAAAAAAATTATGTATCTCTAACATGCTGTTGTAGAAAACAGTCATCTAATAAATACGCAAAAGTCTTGCTAGTGTGCGAGTAATCAACCCCAAGTTCTAGTCAAAATCTGGAAAGTTAAAATCCCCCAGTATAAGACATTCTGATTTATTAGCCGCCTCTATTTCTCTGTAGAGCTGTTTGGTATACTCATCATAGCTTATCTATAACACACTCGTACTCTCATTTTTCCTTTCCCAATGCTGATGTCACACCAGACTGACTCAACATTGCACTTTCCACCCATGTAAACTGGATGCACTGCCTTAGATTTAATATGCTTCTTAACAAAGCACATAACCACTCCATACCTACTGTATACATCGCACTTCCCATATTCAAATTCAGCATCGGTTATGTCTGGGTGGCACCATTTCTCTCCCATCTCCACAATGTGTGCATTTGATGATTTAATCAGTACTTCAAATTCATCAAATTTATTTAGAATGCTCCTAATATAAGCGTACCTGCAAGTATACATGCGCATGTTCTTCTTACTCTTAGTTACTTTTACACAGCCCAGGATTCACTTGTTCCATGATGACCCACAGCAGGGCCTGAAATTCTCAATATCTTGCTTTTTAGAATGCTACACTTTCCAATTTAAGTAGTGCAAGCATCACCTTCACCTCTGCCTGTGGCTCTAGTTAACCTATTAGTCTATCTATGGCCCAAGCTAGCAGTTTTCCTACTCACATGTCACTGCTTCTGGAGCGTCAATGAATATTCTTGTATCCCTTCTATTTAAGTGTATTCTAATCCTGCGAAAACTGTCTCTCCTGTTAACAAGTACGGACCACTAGGCAAGACTCATTGGGTTGAATTTTCCCAAGAAATATTCTACGCAATGAGCCTTGTCCAGTCTCTTGAAGGCTTAATTAATTGATATGGCTCTCAACATGTACTCCCTGCTATTATGTGTAGGCAGGATTAAAGGCACTTTCAATTTTAATCCTAACTCGCTACTTTTTACTCACATTGCCTTGTATCTTTTAAATAATCCTCAGATCTCCTACTCTTCATATCACCATTTAAGGGCATAAATGGTGACACTGTACAACAATATCACCATTTACGCCCTTAAAAGATGATATATGCTCCGCAATGTCATGCAATTTTGCCACTGGTAGACATACCCTGGTCCTATTCCAAATATTTTTTTAGCACAATATAATTCCAGTTTCCCTGACAATAGTCTCTGCAATAACAACCTCCTCCGGGATCAGCACATTCTGCTTTGTAGATTGCCGCTCTGCGTTGCCTGATGCACAAATGAGAGATCTAGCATTGAGTTGGGCAATTCAGATCGGGCTCCCCAATTTAATTCCTTGGAGGCATTCACTCTGTTTTTAAAACTCTGATAAACCCCAATCATAATTCTGGTACCTGTGGAAAACGTGAAAGGCTTCTTTTTTTTTTTTTTTTGTTGGTGCGGCAATTAACTTTTTGTTTTAGTACAGGCGTTAATTCAGGTGTAGTATGTACTTTTTTTATTATCATAAATATAAAAACCCTGTATTGTTAGTCTTATGACATCGCAATGAAATTGGTCCAGAGAATAACAAGTTTTTTCGCAATGTTTCTTGTACAATAAGAATGTTGGATCACGTTTACCTTGGCTTGATCCAAAACTTTTTTATGTATCATTCTGAAAATCCAATTGCTGCATTAGTATGCTTTGTAACTTGCTTGCTTGATTGGTGTACTCAATTTATCGTTGAATGCTTCTTTGATTATCAAAATGTTGAAATATACTGGTGTGCAAAACTTAAGAACTAGTCAGGTTTTCACCTGTATCTTCTCAAAGGAGTGGTCTGGATATGGGAAAAGCATACCAAAGAAACCTCGTGAGGTACAGAAATGATGAAGGGAACAACACAGACACAATAACGGAAACAAAACGGTACAGAGGGACTTTTTTCAAAATTGGCACTGGCTGCCATGATACAGATGCATCACTGCCAAGACGGAACAAAGGGAAGAGGTGGTCCTCAGTAGAAGATATGGCCATCGCTAATGTCGATGCAGGTTTTGCAACGCCTGTTCATACTTAGAACAATGTTGTTGATAAGTTCTTGCGGTTACATCGTCCATTCTTTTGTCAGCTCCATCTGCAGCTGGTGAACATTTTCTGGTGGATGTGGACGTGCCACTAGGCGTCTCCCCAGAGCTTCCCATATGTGTTCGATGGGATTTAGATCGGAAGGAACGGGCAGGACAATCCATATGAATAATGTCCTTACTTTCCTTTTTTTGGGGGGGAGGCGAAGGATTACCTCAGTACAGTAGCGTTCACCGGTTACAGTACCGCCTTCCAGTATCTGGAGTTGTGTATATCCATCCAAGATAACGCCTGCCCAGACGATAACACCTCGACCGCCATATCGATCCCTTTCAGTGATGTTTGCGGGGTGATACCGTGTGCCAACCTCTCGCCAGATTAGTTGACGTCCAGAATCGCTGCTGAGACTGAATCTATTCTCATAAGTAAAGAGTAGATCCTTGTGTCCTTGTGTTCGATTCACCACTGTAAACGGTGTCTCCGATGGACAGGTGTTAAAGGGACACAGCGTACTGACCGTCGGGCAAACAATCCACCTTTGTGGAGTCGCCTGGCCACAGTAAACTTCGATACGCTGCGTCCTGTGTAGCTGGTTTGCAATGGATCCCGTTGTCTGGTGTCGGTCCCTCTTGGCCTGCAGGAGTATATAGCGGTCATCATTGGGCATTGATTTTCATGGACGACCACCACTGGTCCTTCGAACAGCTGTACCTGTGTTCTGAAGGGCGATCACGCACAGTGGCACTTTATTCAAAAATGGCACTGGCTGCCATGATACAGATGCATCACTGCCAAAGATAAAACAAAGGGAAGAGGTGGTCCTCAGTAGGAGATATGGCCATCCCTAAAGACGATGCTATGGGCGATACCGAGCTCTGCAGCCACACCCCTCGCACTTCGAACTTCCTCGAGCTTCCCAATTATTCGATCCGGGGTAAAGTCATCCAGACGTTGTGTACTGGCCATTTCATTGTCTGTAGCACTTTATGAAACCAATCGAACGTTTGTAACAATCGTGCTCACCATTCGGAAATTGGCATATAACTGCTGAACTGCTTGCTGCTTTTATCTGTTTATGTGAGCCCTCTCATCATGATTCAAATTTCTGCATATGCACCAGCTTTCTACTGAACGGCCACAGTTATGAAAATCACCACAGGCTGTCTTGTTTGATTTTGTGGTTGTAACCTTTAGAAATAGTGTTGGTTCTTAAGTTTTGCACACCAGTGTAACATTGAATACAATTTTCTAAGACTTCAGATTCAGAATCAGATTTACCTCTTTGATGCTGGTTTCTCCATGTGCACGTTTCCATAATGCTGACCACTTGAATATAATGAAGCATAAGACCATGAGTTGAAATCTCTCGCTTGATTCAAATTTCTTTTTATGTATCATTCTGAAAATCCAGTTGCTGCATTAGCACGCTTTGTTGCTTGCTTGATTGGTGTACTCAATTTATCGTTTAATGCTTCTTTGATTATCAAAATGTTGAAATAACATTGAATACAATTTTCTAAGACTTCAGATTCAGAATCAGATTTACCTCTTTGATATAGATCCTGGTTTATCCATGTGCACGTTTTGATAATGCCGGCCACTTGAATATCACCACTGGAATATAATGAAGCATAAGACCATGAGTTGAAATCTCTTACTACAATCTGACTTCTACTACACAAATGGAACATTCCTGGCCGTTGTCAGCGAGGTGACCAACTAAAGTGAGTATGCAGTAGTTCCATTGTTTAATTGCCACAGCCAATGTCCTACACATATATATATACTGTATATATTTTATCTATCAGAATCGTGGCAAAGTGCACTCCTAACGGATATAGTTTGGCGCCATGTGATTATTATTATTGTTATTAGCCATGTGGCGCAAGGAATCCTGAGACTTATATGATGCACCAGTCAAAAAAAAAAAAAAAAAAAAAAAAAAAAAAATTCCCGAGTTACCCTGAGAGAGAGACAGAGAGAGAGAGAGAGAGAGAGAGAGAGAGAGAGAGAGAGAGAGAGAGAGAGAGAGGAATCACCAAGAAAGAGAAGAATCATGATATCCAGATCAGGACCCTGGGTTTTCCAAGCCCATACCCACCAGGTGTGAGCCCCTGGGGTGATGGATGGTTATTTATTAATAAAGTTATTATTTTTTCCAAAGAAATAAAAGTTTATTTCAACTTTAATGTATGACTCACAAGAATCTGATTATCTGTCATATGCATGTTTAGTATTAATTAATTTTATTATTAACAAACAGATCAGTAGCGTAGGCAAAGTTAATTAATGAAAATTGCAAAACGAGGAGGCTGCCAAAGACGCCGGTCCCCTAAAGGGCCCAGGCCCGGAGGCAATTGCGTTGCCTGCCTACATGGTCGCTACGTCACTGAAACAGATCAAAGTTATGGCCGAAGAGTTGCATTACATAACAATTTCTGTATTAAATTTACATTTGTCTTGCCACCTATCGATATGGAGAAACATTATTAAATCAACGGTAGTACTACTCTGTGATTAAATTTATCGCATTATAAATTAAATTTGCATGAATGTAGGGCAGTCATTCCAAAATAACCCCGGGGACTCACATCTGGTGAGTGTGGGCTTGGCACACCTAGGGTCCTGAGTCGGATGTCATCATTTTTCTCTTTCTTAGTGATTCCCTTCTACTGTTGACTCTCTCTCTCTCTCTCGGTAACTGGGGAACTTTTTTTTTTTCCTGGTGCAGCATAAGCCTCAGGCCTCCTTGCACCCTATGGCTATTAATAATAATGGTATTCCGCTGAATCCTGGGTTTCCGAGAAGTGAATGTGCGGATTCCGCCAGAAAAATGTTAAAATTTTTGTTGTGTTTATATTAAATGTGATTTAATAAAAAAAATTAGTAATAAAGTTGATCTCACACTCATAATTTTATTAAAAGTATTAATTATTTTTATCACCCACACTTATTCTGGCCAATTTTACAGCTCCGTATATTATGTATGAATACTATTGGGGTTCCATAATTTTTTGAAGGTTATGAAAGGGTTCTGTGGCCAACTTAAATTGAGAAACACTGATATAGGGAATTTGGTAGTTGGTTTGTAATTTTCTTATGAGCATCCTGGGACATTGCATGAAATACGCATTCTACACGTGATGAATTTGGTGGGGGGAAGGCGAATGTTGAATGTAACTAACTGCGATATATGTCCAAATGAAAAAAAAAAAAGTTGAAACACTGTGCCCTTGATTCTGCCGCAGAACAAAACAGCTCGGTGGAAAATAAATTATTATTAGATGTTATTGGATTGTATAAAATTAAATATTAAATCTATAAAATGAAATCTCAACCTTCAAGCTCTGATAAACGTCGAATGGCTTGAAAGCAAAATATAATTTATTTCAATTTTTACATTATTGGGGCGAAAGTCGTTTTTTATTAATTTAAGATGGTTGTAATGTTGATCTGCATAGTACTTATGTGCCATACGTAATCTTGTCTTTTTGTGAATATTTTTAGAATTAGCAAGTAACCAAGAGTTGTAACGAAAGGAAACATGGCTTCATCGGTATCGTGCGGTTTTAGGTTGATGTTACAATTTTTGAGACCATTAGCGGATCGTTATTGTTTGCAACACGTTTCCCTGTCTCCTAAAAAGGTATACCTCAGTTTCCTACACAGTTATGCTTATTGTCTTATTTCCCGTTACATTTATTTTTATTTGGGGCAGTCAGTTTATTATTCTCACCAAAGCAACAATGATATATTCTGAAATCCCAGAATTCATACCAGAATTGCAGAATATTATTATTATTAGCCACATGGTGCAAAGAAGCCCGAGGCTTATGCTGCACCAGCAAAAAAAAAAAAAAAAAAAAAAATAAATAAATAAAAAATAATAATAAAATAAAAAATTCCCACGTTACCCTGAGAGAGAAGTAGCAGGAAATAATCAAGAAAGAAAAGATATCCAGCTCATTACCCTGGGTTTGCCAAACCCATACTCACCAGATGTGAGCCCATAGGGTTAAATTATTAGTAAAATAACATTAATAATTATTTGTTATGTTTGCACCGTTTTAATAACAGTAAGCTGGCTTGTTGATCAAAAGATATTAACCGATATTTTTATTTGCGATATATATGCGTAGTAACCCAAATATATGCTTAGTAACCTAACCCAAAAAAATAATAAATTATTATTGCAAATGCACATTCTTGCATGCTCTCCTTTTAAAAATAAAAATTTTCCTGTGCTTTTAACTCCCCTACTCTCCTTACCATGAAGTTTTATTTATCCTTATTTTTACAACTCCCCTCCTTAAAAAAAAACACCAATTTGCATCAGCTTTTATTGAAAGTTGTAATTGCTTTACACAGTTTTATTACTGGGGCATTATGTAATCTGTATTGTAATTTTATGAATTACTAATTTCGTTTTATGCAGTTTAACTCATTATCCATTACTTTGTTCTGCACATAACACAATTTTATTTATAAATATGCACCTGCCATCTGTTGGGGTCATCCATACAGTTGAAAGCTTGTTATAATGAGAGCAGTTAAAATATGGGGTAGGGGACCATAACCAAATTACAGGTGAAAAAATGCATGAAGATTGTTTGAAGGAAATTGAGAAAATGAGTTGTAAACTCATGTGTAATATTGCAGTCAAACAATAAAGTAATGCGATGAATACAGTTTATTAACACCTTATAACATTTTATTTGTATGCATATACTAATATGAAGCTTTATCTGAAAATATACATTGCATGTTTCCCATGGGTAGCAATTCAGTAGAATTTTATTGTGTTACATGTTTTTGAAGTGGACAGTTTGTCATCATATACAAAACAGGATGGATACGAATTAGCATTTGTCCATAGAATCAGACAAATGCTAACTCATTGTGATTTGCTGTTGTATAGGATCTGTGACCTCATTTTATATTAAATTTTTTAAACTAAATTTCTTAAAAAAGGCAATCTGAGAACTCAAGAGGAAATTTTTTTTTTTTTTTTTTTTAAATTGGGAATATTATAAATATAGAAATTAAGCCAGGATTCTCTTACCTTAGATTTTCAAGTATTGTTCAGATCTTCAGGAAAAGGTAGTCTATAATAACTGCTTCAAGTTACAGTATGAAACTGCACATAATTTAATTATAGAATGAAATTAACTAGTTAAACT
Source organism: Mastigoproctus giganteus (assembly GCF_048544385.1). NCBI lineage: Eukaryota > Metazoa > Arthropoda > Arachnida > Uropygi > Thelyphonidae > Mastigoproctus > Mastigoproctus giganteus. The sequence goes on along the minus strand of NC_143582.1, from coordinate 74,415,772 downwards.
ATATAGAATTAGTATTTGGAAAACCTGCCTAAAGTACATTACAGAATTTCTGACAGATGAACCTTGTGATAGGACAAAAGAGTCATTTGACCTTAAATCCTTGCATGACATACTAGAGGTATAAAGGGAGACAACTACCCAAATCATGATGAGGGCTTTTCGCTTATACCATATAACTCACCTTCATGAGTTATCGAGTAAACTTCTTAAATTTAACATTAACGAGAAGTACTGCCAAAATCAACACAAAAATATATCATAAACCGACAAATAAGGTGAAAATGGTATAAGAGAAAAGCCCTCATCAAGTTTTGGGTAGTTGTCTCCCTTTATATTTCTGGTATTAGTTGGAGATTTTGTAACATATTTTAGGCAGGTTTTCCAAATTTTATTTTGGAAAATAAAATGCCATCTATTTTAACTAGTTAATTTCATTCTATAATTGAATTATGTGCAGTTTTATATCGTACCTTGAAGCAATTATTATGGGCTTTCTTTTCCTGAAGATCTGAACAAAACTTAAATCTCAGGTAAGAGTTGTTGTTGTTATTTGGTTTTTAGGAGCATTAGCAACTAAGGCCATATTGCTCCAGGAATATGCGGTGATCATTCCCTGACCTTTCTGCATCCTCCGTATTTGACGGGCTCGAACCCCGGTCTAATCAAGAAGCGTGTGCTACGCACTGCTGCTCCTTCCCACCTGGCTACGGAGGCGCCTCTCAGGTAAGAGAATTCCTGGCTTAAAATTTTTATATTTATAATATTCCTAATTAAAAAAAAAAAAATTCCTCTTGAGATCTTTGGTTGCCTTTTTGAGAAATTTAGTTTAAAAAATTTTATTTAAAATGAGGTCAGATCCTATACAACAGCAAATCACAGTGAGTTAGCATTTGTCCGATTCTATGGATATCAGCAGGTCGTGATTACAAAATTTGTCTTGTCCACCATGTCATGGACAGTTTGTTGTGTAACAAAAATATTTACAGTTACAACTTCCTGGCATCTCCATTTTATTCTGCTATTCTCATGATGGGTGACATGGTAAGATCTAGTAATGCTCACAATTTGAAAGTATAGCTTTAAAATGGATTTTTTTCAGGCTGGTGACTAGACGTCCGAATTAAAAAAAAAAATCTCTATGTGCAGAAAGTTCCAGGTCCCAATGACATTTCTCCACTTGCACTCAAAAACTTGTGGTCCTGAGCTTACTTTTGTTCTTTGTTACCTTTTTTTTGTTTCTTGTTTTGCTGGTGTTTTTCATTTGTGTGGAAATTTGCTCATTTGTAGCCAATCCCTAAAAAAAGGGCAACAAATTCCTCCTTTCCATTTATTTTTCCATTGCACTTACCTCTACATTTTTCCAAAATAATGTAGAAATTTATCATCTGCCATTGCTTAAACTGTCTCAGAGATCTTCCATATAATGAAATATCACCAGTACAGATTCCATCAGCGTTGATCCAGCCATGGTTGATATGTCAGTTTGTTAACTTCAGTCCTTCTGAAACTCAGTTGACTTATTTTTCACAAAAAAAAAAAAGAAAAAGAAAAAAGAGAATTCCTTAGGGATTACCTGACTTCAAATTCTGCTTGGCGCATGCGGATTACAAATATTGTTTCCTCTATATCAAAGATACTTTTTTTATCCCCTTCCCCACCTTCAGTGTTACTTTTTTCTAAACAGTTACATTTTTATATTTTTAGTAGTGCAGTTGATTTTCTACAAATCCCAAATCTGTCCTACCATGGAATATTATTTACACTACCGGCATGGTGTCCTTACAACCACTCTCAATTTAATAGACTCAGTTGAAAAGTGGGCAGGCAGATTATTTAATGACCTGTTGCTTACAAAATCTCCCAACTCTTTCTCGAAGTCATTCAGTTTTTGCTGCATTCTATGTAGATACTTTATGGGTACTGTTCTTCCAAATTAGCATTTTCAATTCCATCATTCTCTTCCAAACCAGTCTGAACATGTGCCACAGCCAACCAGCCACTCGCTGTCCAACTCTAAAGAACCAACTTTTTCTCTTCCTCATTTATTCCTCCTCCTTTTTTCTCTCTGGAACAACCTTCCTTCAAATGAGTTTCTTGCAGATTACAATCTACAGAAATTCAAATCTGATGATCTGCATTTTCAATCTTCTCAACTTTCAACCCATCACAGTACTAAGTACTGAATGTCTTTTGTGTTTGGGGTTTTCATAAAAAAAAAAAAAAAAAAAAATGCATTTAATAAAATCCATCCCTTAAAATAATAGGATCTGGATTAAGAGCATTTGCTTAATACAGTCTTCATGACCATTTATAATATTTTTTTGACCTTTTATCACTTGAACCCTCAGTTTAACCCTCATATTGAAACTCAGACAGCATGCTTGCATGATGTTTGAGTAATATCTTTTTTGTATTAATTATAAAAAATTAATTTTTAGCTTTTTTTATTGAATTGAAAATGTTATCTTAATTAATCATAGCTTGCTGAAATCAGTTACAAAATAAGCAAGAGAAACCAATAGTAATAATATTCTTATTATATTTTGTATTTTTGGGGTCATTCTTCCTCCGAATTGAAACAGATGCTCACCTGGCAGATGTGATTGCTTTTTTTTAATAGTTCATTTATCGGCTAAACCAAAATTTTATGGCAAAATTAGGTAGCTCTCGTTGTCATCTCACATATCTCCTATGAGTATTGGGGTTGAGTACAAGAAACATAGATACTGTTTGCTTGCCTGGCATCAGTTAAATGCCAAACAAAAATTTATTTCATATTATTATATGAAATTAAGAACAGAATGTAGAATACTATATAGTTATTATTAGCCATATGGTGCAAGGAAGCCTGAGGCTTATGCTATACCAGCCAAAAAAAAAAATTTTTCTGAATTACCCAGAGAGAGAGAGAGAGAGAGAGAGAGAGAGAGAATCACAAAGAAAAATGATGATGTCCATCTCAGGACCCTGGGTGTGCCAAGCTCATACTCACCAGATGTGAGCTCCTATTAGAGAATATTGTTGGGGGAAGGGTGCACAGGTGGACTTAATTTTATTTCCATATTTAAAAAAATAATGAAAATTTAAAAAACGTGGTGTTTGTAAGCATTTTTCAGCAGTATAACTGAAGTATGGAGATTTTTTTTTTTGATGAATGTCTAATAGTAGTATTAGTAGTGGCAAACGATGCAAGAAGACAAGCATATACAGCATCAGCAGAAAAAAAAAAAAAAACCCCAACATCTCCCCCATATAACCTGTCCATTTCCTCTCAGTCAAGTTCTTTCCTGAATTTATGCAAACTATCAACCTCTACAATGCCAGACAGGAGTGTGTTCCAACAATCAACTGCTGAAAGAAAGTTTTGCATATCTACTCTCTAACCATCCTTCCTCAACTTGAATTTATCCTCCCCCATGTGTGTAGTCTGAGCAAGGAGAAGGATTCCATTAGCATTAAGCATGCTAGTCTGCAGACATTGCAGTTTGCAGAACTGATGCCTTTCCTGGTAAGAGCACTTTCAAACAAAACTTTGAGTACTTTGAATCTATGACATAAATACAGTTGAAAACTTTGTCAACTTTGAAAAATAAAGTTGACAAAAAGGTCTGTCAGCAATGTTAATAAGTATAAAATATATAATTCCTTATATAAAATAGTTAAGTCTTCCTTTATTAAGAAGACTAACTTTTTTTTATTTTATTTTATTATTACAAAGTAAGCTAATTTTAAAGCCATATTGAATAAGAATTTGCATGGGAAAAATTTTTCTTTCAACATTTTTCAAACTACCTCAACAGCTGGTTGTATGCTAAATGTTTTAAATTATTTTTCTATACATTAAAATAATTTTCCTCCTAGTGATATTTATTTAGCCAATGGGAGAAGAGAGAGATGTGGATTATGTGGTAATACGTAACAGAAGCTTGTTTTATTGTGGTAAAATAAGCTTCTGTTTAAGCATGGTCACGAGCTGTGTTTATCTGACATGACCATGTGGTACCATGCTTGATTTCCATACGTAACGTATTTATGTATTCTTAGCAGACGAAGAGACACAAACAATGTTGAAAGCTGCTGTAAGTATTTTATTTTACTTTATCAAAAGAAGCGAGTTCAGCCCCCTGGTTGTTATTATTAGTAGTAGTAGCATATGATGCAAGTAAGCAAGCATATAAAGCATCAATAATTTGTGTAGTTCTTCCTTGTGGCGCCTCTGTAGCCAGGTGGGCAGGAGCAGCAGTGCATAGCACACGCTTCTTGATTAGACCGGGGTTCGAGCCTATGACCACTAAATACGGAGGATGCAGAAAGGTCAGGGAATGACCACTGCATATCCCTGGAGCAATATGGCCTTAGTTGCTAATCCCAAAAAAAAAAAAAAAAAAACCAAAGTTATTCAGACTGCCCACTTTTACAACAATATATGGTAGATTTTGTTCCAACAATCAACCATCCACTGGCTGAAAGCAAGCAAACCTTTGTGCATCTATCTTCCCTCACTTTGAATTTAATACCTCTCTTGTGTGTAGTCTAGGTAAGAGGAATGCCATCAGTATTGAGTTTGCTCAATCCATTCAAAGTCTGAAACATGTTAGTCACCTCATAGTTGCATAGTTGCCAGACAGCTTCAGTTGTGCAATTTGCAGAACTGAAGCCTTTCTTGTTAAGACCACCTTTTTGTTCCCTTCATCAATCTTGTTGCTCTTCTCTGCACTCATTCCAACAGATCCACATCTTTACTAAAATGATGCTTCCAGACCAGTATCCACTGGTCTGGAAGCATCCTTATACAATGGGATAATCACTTCCTTATCTCTGCTGATAAAATTCGTGTATATCATAGACGAAAACCGCTGAGCTGTCCTGGCAGCCTGTCTGCTCTGCAGTAGGCCACCATATTTGAATTCTATCTTCCTTAGTAAAGCTTTTCCATATTGGATATTTCATGATAAAATTTTCCATGTTTGACAATGACAACATCCCGTTGTGATGGAAAAAATCTAAATGTGTATGCAGGAAATACATCTTGAAGAGCATGCTGTGTAGCCCATTTTTTTTAAAAAGGCAGTCAGCATTTCTTTAACAGTATAGCCATAAGTGTGTGCTCTAATGTTGCCAAGGAGATTGGCAGTGACCATTTTAAAAGTGTTCCAAGCTGCTTTTTCAAATGTGCTTTCCTGCATAAATTTTATAAATGTTCTGATTTTTACAGCGACAAGATTTTTGCTCAGGGTCAGGGAATGACCCTGAACAAAAGGGTCATTCCCTGACCTTATTTTAGGGAATTAATTTTTTCGAATATTACAATCCATTAACTAATTGTGAAATCATGTGAAGCATGATTGATGTGCAAGGTTAAAAGTCCAGATTCATAAATTGGGATGTTACGTATGTCCAAGTTATTGCTCGATTCTTCAGGTATTGGTAGGCTCTTGTCATATGGTATTGATTGAATAACAAGTAGCAATTTCAGTATTGTATAGACTGTTTTTGCTTTGAAGAAAATCTAGATATGAGTCACAGAAACAGCAGTCACTTATGTGATTCTTTCTCAATACTGTTGAAATGGCAGATGACCTAGTACTTGAATTGCAATTATTTGTTATTTGGATTTTTTTTAGGAGCATTAGCAACTAAGGCCATATTGCTCCTGGGATATGCGGTGCCTGACCTCCGTATTTGGTGGTAAAAGGCTCGAACCCTGATCTAATCAAGAAGCATGTGCTATGCACTACTGCTCCTGTCCACCTGGCTGGGGAGGCGCCTTGAATTGTAATGTTTGAGGGGGGTAGCCCAGCTTTTATTCTAATCATTAACTTTGCATTAAAAGTATAATGCATACACTTTCTTGATCAAAGGAGTAAACACTTGTCTTTAAGATTCAAAATAAATTATCCACACATAAAATGAATTAGCATTATTAATACTCTTTTGAGCCATTATGGGCAATGTTAATGAGCTCGCGGTTTCTGCGACACACCAGAGAACAACTAAATTGTAGTAAAAACTAATATACAGTAGTTGGTAAGAACAGTGGCAAATTAAGGCATGGGCTAGTGGGTCCCTTGCTCAGGAGTGCCAGTCTTTAAGAGGCACCAAATTTTACAAATCATGAAAAAATATATATATCCTTAGTAAAGGGGCCCCCGAAAAATCTTTCTTGCCGGGACACGAAAATACCTTGGTCTGGCACTGGGTAAGAAAGCAGTGGATAGCCAGTCTGATATGGTATCATGGAAAGCAAAAATTACTAGAAATTTTTCTTTTGTTTGTGTTGTTTAACTTTAATTCCCTTTCCTTTAGTTGTAATAATCCTCAAACTATCACATTTTCCATCTGTATAAAACGGTTAAGGCACTTTTCTTTTTAATTTACAAGGCGCCTCCATAGCCAGGTGGGAAGGAGCAGCAGTGCTTCTTGATTAGACCGGGGTTCGAGCCCGTCACCACCAAATACGGAGGATGTGGAAAGGTCAGGGAATGACCACCGCATATCCCGGAGCAATATGGCCTTAGTTGCTAATGCTCCTAAAAAAAAAAAAAAAAAAAAAAAAAACCCAAATAAATAATAAATTTTTAATTTACCCTTCGCATATTCTTAAATCTGTATCTTTGGTACTACTCACTGACTATACTACCCTCTCATTTGGTTTTCCCATTCAGACATAGTACCTGTTGGCCCATCCCATAGTCCTTAACCCTTCTACTGGTACCTATTCATTTGCCTAGATTTTCCGTTTCGTCTTGATGTGATTGGTCCATCCTAAGTAGCACTCAGCCTACTATGCTTCAGTTGTTACTATCCCAGTTCCTATACTTTAGTACCTTTGCAAGCACTTAATTATTGGATAAGCTTCTTTGTTTTTTATGAAGTTTGAATATTTTTTCTAAGTTTTTCTGCATTATTGCCATATTTCTGAGTTTTTTTTGATTTATTACTTTATTTAAATGCAACTCATTCATATGAGTTCCATTTGAATAAAGGTGTTAAGCTTTCTTGTTAAGCAGATATTCTCTCATCTCTCAAAACTCCATTTCTTTCCTATGCCCTTTACTTTTTATGCCTGTTATTGTTTTTTCCTTATCAGGTCTCTGTCCTTTATAACCAACAAGAGAGAGAGAGCACTGATACCTCTTTAATTTAATCTTGTTGAACTTCATTGTCAATTAAATTGTACTTTTAATTAAATACATATAACGACTTAGATTTTACAAATGTAACATAATTAATTAATACATAACTTGATACAGAACGTATATAAAGAAACTCAAAGATAATACTTGACACTTAAAAAATATATATAGATATATAGTGTTACAACTGCATTGGGATACAAGTTTAAGGTTATAATTTTGTACTGAAATTGAAATTTTATTGAAATTGAATCGGAATCATGACTCAGACTAGAGCAGCAAAGCAAAAGGCTCAAGTTAAATGGAGTGCTGTGGCTCAGGGGAGAACTGGGGGGGGGGGGAAGTTGCCCTCTGAATCACAGCCTTTTAAAATGCACTGCTTGCTTGATGTTTGTGGAGCAATCAGGTACGGGACATGATATTGCCAAGGGGGTCTTTGTGTGCACGTGATGTAAGGAAATGAGGCGACAACTCAGTGTTGTTATGGGCCTATATGAGAGCTTGAAGGACAGGGTGGATTCCCTCGAAGGATCTAAATTGAGGGGCCCATCAAGCTCTCAGTTGCCCACATCAACGCCAGAGCTTGCACTTGATCATCACGCAACACAGCAGCAACCCCCAAGGCAGAATGCACTGGTCCCACAGGAACTGTTGGTGACTCTATTGTCAGGGAAACGGGGAACATGCTATGTAAAAAGGATAGGTGGAACAGCACCAGGGTATGTCTGCCAGGGGCAAAGGTTGGTGATGTTGTAGAGCAGATATCATCTTTTAAGGGCACAAAGGGTGATATTGTTGTACAAAGGGTGATATTGTTGTACACGTTGGCACTAATGATATTAAGAGTAGGAAAACGGCAGAATTACTTAACAAGTCCAGGTCACTGTTGAAAAAAAGCCTTGAATTAGGGTTGAATTTGAAAGTGTCTGCAATTCTGCCCAGACATGATAGGAGGGAGTATATGATGAGAGCCTTGTCGATCAATTTGGCCCTGGATAGATTGTGCAAGGTTCGAGGGGTAGAATTTTTTTCAGCCTGGTCTGTACTTGTTAACAGGAGCGACTGCTTCTACAGGGATGAGATACACTTAAATAGAAAGGGTGCAAGAATATTTGCTGATGCTATCGAGGCAGTGTTAGGTGGGTCAGAAAACTGCTAGCTTGGGGGGATACAAGGACTAATAGATTAACAGTAGTGAAAGTGATGATTGCACTGCTTCTATTGGAATGAGCAGAAGCCTGGAAAACAAGATGCAGGGTATTTCAGAGACTGCTGGGAGTCATTGCGGTACAAGTAAACACATGGGTTGTTTTAGGGTAGCTAAGAATAGGAACAGGTGCATGTATACTTGCATTTACACCAATGCTAGGAGTTTGGAAAATAAATTTGATGAATTTGAGGTATTGCTCAAAACATCAAAGGCAGATATTGTTGGGATATCAGAGACGTGGTGTCACACAGATATAAGGAATGCAGAACTCAAATTTGTGGAGTAAAATGTGTACAGGAAGGGAGGAGAGGTTATACTATTAGTTAAGAAACACATAAAATCCAAGGAAGTGAAGCTAGTCGACATCGCTGGACAGTGCAGTGTTGAGTCAGTTTAGTGTGACATAAGCATTGTGAGATCAAAATTGAGAGTAGGAGTGTGTTATAGGTCTAATGACTCTGATGAGTATAATAATGAACTGTACATGGAAATAGAGTGGGCCAGTAAATCAGAGAGTCTTTTAACCTGGGATTTTAATTTCCCAGATATTGACTGGAATTTGTGGGTTGGTCACTCACACACTAGCAAGGCTTTTGTGGATTTATTGGATGATTGTTTTTTATATGAGCATGTTTGGGAGGCAACTAGAGGGAGTAATACTCTTGATCTGATTATCAGTAGTGATTCTTCATGCATTAAGAATCTGCAGATAAAGGAACCACTAGGTGGCAGTGATCACATTGTGCTGAAATGGGATTTACTCAAAGAGGTAACTACCATCAGGGGTAAAGGGAAGGGTTTTTGCTTTCGTAAAGGTGACTACAGTGGTCTGAGACAGTATTTAAATTCTATATGGTGGTGGGACCAACTGATGATGTTACCAACAGCAAATTCAAAATGGAAAGCATTCAAAGAATTTGAATGCTCTCCTAGGCTTTACATACCAACTAAAAAATATTGTTCAAGGTTTAGGCCTAAATGGATGTCAGATGAACTAATGAGACATGTAGCAGAGAAGAAAAATGCATGGGATACATATAAATTAATGGGTGACGTGGAAGCCTATGATAGATATAAGCTGGTTTGTAACCAAGTCACAAAAGAGATTAGGCAGGCAAAGGCAGACATGAGAAATCCTTGGCAAAGGATGCTTTTGTTTGTTTTGGTTTTTAGGAGCATTAACAACTAAGGCCATATTACTCTGGGAATATGCGGTGGTCATTCCTCAGGGCTCTGTTCTTGGCCCTGTGTGCTGGAACATGGTCCTTGATGGGTGGCTCGCGGTTGATCGAGACAACATCCTTCAGATAGCTTACGCAGACGACCTTGCTATTCTGATTTTTGGTAATTCCCGCCGGGAGCTAGAGTGCAGAGCAAATGAAGTTCTAGAGGACTTGGATATCTGGTGTCAAACACATAAACTTCAAATCTCGACTAATAAAACAAAACAAATGCTGCTAAAGGGCTCTCTTGATGTGAATAGGCCACATGTTATTAAGTTGAATGGAGTAATGATTAGGAGTACTCGGCAGCATAAATACTTAGGAATTTATCTTGACGACCGTCTTAATTTTAATTACCACGCAAAATATGTACTTAAGAAAATAAAAGCTATGACCTATAAAATTATTAAGATTACCAGGAGTACTTTTGGAGTAAAGAAATCTTCCATTAAATTATACTACTCTTGTATATTTATACCAATTGTGTGTTATGCTGCTGGGGCCTGGGGATACAGAATCGGTAACTCCCTTGTTCAAAAATATCTTACACAAGCACAAAGATTCTTTCTTCTCGCTGTAAGTAGAGCTTGTCGAACTGTCTCTACAGCTGCTCTCCAGGTCCTCAGTCATCGACTGCCAATCCAATATGAAGTAACGTTACACTATCTTTTATATTGTAGAAGAAAAAATGTTCCTGCGATTGTAAATGGTATAACGTATAATACTGACTTGCAAGAAAAGGTAGACATTAAAAGAATGAGAAATGAATGTTGTAGAGCATGGCAAAATACCTGGTCTACCTCTACTTTGGGTAGGGAGACCTTTAAGTTTTTTCCCGAGGTTGTTGATTACGACAAGAAAATGGACTGGTTCAATCCTGGTTTATATGTTACGTTTTTATATACCGGTCATGGAAGTCTCAACTTTAAATTGTTCTCACTAGGATTAAGTAACACTCCTCTCTGTAGTTGTGGTGCTCAAGAAACTGTCGAGCACCTCGTGTTTCATTGTCCTCTGTACGATGATTTAAGACTGGACTTTCAAATTCTCACAAATGTATTTGACTGCTCCGAACTGCCAAGATTGGTTAACTGTTCCGAATATTATACTGCCTTCTCCACCTATGCAGAGAAATTGTTTAAACGGAGGAAAAGAATTCTTGCTCCTGAGGTTCAGTAAAATGCTAGACTGTTTCTTTGAATTACTCTTACCTGATGTATTGATCAGTCCGCTGGACTCCGAAGCCCAGTATTTATTTATGTATCATCATTGTATATAGTCTTTATGAACCACCATTGTATATAGAATTTTTATGTACCACCATTGTATATAGTCTTTTTATGTATAATTAATCATTGTACTCTTTATGTATAACTAATCATTGTACTTTTATGTACAATTAATCATTATAAATTGTACCCAATGTATAGATTACTTTCAGCGGTGAATAGGGGAAACCCTGGAGCCCGCCAAAAAAATAATAAAATACTTTGAACTTTGAACTTGAACTTTGACCTTTCCGCATCCTCTGTATTTGGTGGTGACAGGCTCGAACCCCGGTCTAATCAAGAAGTGTGTGTTATGCACTGCTGCTCTTTCCCACCTGGCTACGGAACACCAAGGCAAAGAATGCAAAGAAAAACAACAATGAGTTCTTTACCTATGTAAACTCTAGAAGGAAAGTGATGAATTAGATTGGTCCAGTGGATATTTATGGTTCAACTGTTGATAATCCTGCTCAGGTGGCTAACAAACTAAACGAGTATTTTGCATCTACATTCACCCATGAGGAGTATTCAGGGAGCGGAAATGCCAGAGGTGAGTTAAACTCTGGCAGTGAGCTGGATGATTTTGTAATAACTGAGAGGAAAGTGGAGCATAAATTATCGAAGATAAACATAAAAAAGGCACCTGGGGTGGATGGGATCTATCCAGTTATATTAAAGGAGGCAGCAAAGGAAGTAAGCAAACCCTTAGCCATAATTATGAGAGCTTCTTTGGACTGGAGATGTGCAAATGTGACTGCAGTTCACAAAGGAGGATCAAAGGGCAACACATGTAATTATAGACCAGTTAGTTTAACATCTGTTCCAGGAAAATTAATGGAGGCACTGTTTAAAGAAGCACTGTAGGATCATCTAGACAAGACTTCAGTTATAGCTTGGACACAGCATTTTGTTAAGGGAAAGTCTTGCCTGACCAATTTGATTAGATACTATGATGTGGCCACAAAGGAACTGGATGCAGGGAATAATTTTGTTATCATATATTTGGATCTTAGAAAGGCTTTTTATACTGTTGCACATGGAAGACTGCTGCACAAATTGGAGCAGTGTGGCATTGGAGGCAAATTGCTGCTATAGATAAAGGGATGGTTGAGTGGGAGAAGACAGAGAGTGGTAATCGATGGACACTGCTCATCGTGGACTAATTTTATTAGTGAAGTCCCTCAGGGTTCAGTATTGGGTCCATTGTTGTTTTCTGTATTTATAAATTGAGCAGAAGCCTGATGCATGATATTTCAGAGACTGCTGGGAGCCATTGCGGTACAAGTAAACACATGGGTTGTGTTAGGGTAGCTAAGAATAGAAACAGGTTCAGGTATACTTGCGTGTACACCAATGCTAGGAGTTTAGTAAATAAATTTGATGAATTTGAGGTATTGCTCATAACATCAAAGGCAGATATTGTTGGGATATCAGAGACGTGGTGTCACACAGATATAAGGGATGCAGAACTGCAATTTGGAGAGTACAACGTCTACAGAAAGGATAGACAGGATAGGAAGGGGGAGGGGTTATGCTATTAGTTAAGAAACACATAAAAACCAAGGAAGTGAAGCCAGTCGACATCGCTGGACAGTGCAGTGTTGAGTCAGTTTGGTGTGACATAAGCATTGGGAGATCAAAATTGAGAGTAGGAGTGTGCTATAGGCCTAATGACTCTGATGAGTATAATAAGGAACTGTACAGGGAAATAGAGTGGGCCAGTAAATCAGAGAGTCTTATAATGGGAGATTTTAATTTCCCAGATATTGACTGGAATTTGGGGGCTGGTCACTCACACAGTAGCAGGGCTTTTGTGGATTTATTGGATGATTGTTTTCTACATCAGCATGTTCGGGAGGCAACTAGAGGGAGTAATACTCTTGATTTGATTATCAGCAGTGATTCTTCATGCATTAATAATCTGCAGATAAATGAACCACTAGGTGGCAGTGATCACAGTGTGCTGAAGTGGGATTTACTCAAAGACATTAGGGGTAAAGGGAAGGGTTATTGCTTCCGTAAAGGCGACTACGATGGACCGAGACAGTATTTAAATTCTATACAGTGGGACCAACTGATGATGTTACCAACAGCAAATTCAAAATGGGAAGCATTGGAAGCTACTAGGCTTTACATACCAACTAAGAAATATTGTTCAAGGTTTAGGCCAAAATGGATGTCAGATGAACTAATGAGGCATATGGCAGGGAAGAAAAATGCATGGGATACTTACAAATTAACACATGACACAGAAGCCTATGATAGATACAAGTTGATATGCAACCAAGTTACAAAGGAGGTTAGGCAGGCGAAGGCAGATTACGAGAAATCCTTGGCAAGGGATGCAAGGAAAAACAGCAAAGAGTTCTTTACTTATGTAAACTCTAGAAGGAAGGGGATGAATCAGATTGGTCGACTTGATATTGATGGGTCAACTGTTGATGATCCTGCTCAGGTAGCTAACAAACTAAATGAATATTTTGCATCGACATTCACACATGAGGAGTTATTCAGCGAGGGGAATGCCAGAGGTGTATTCAACTCTGGCAGTAAGCTAGAGAATCTTGTAATAACTGAGAGTAAAGTGGAGGAGAAATTGTTGAATATAAATAGAAGAAAGGCACCTGGGGTGGATGGGATCTATCCAGTTATATTAAAGGAGGCAGCAAAGGAAGTAAGCAAACCCTTAGCCATAATTATGAGAGCTTCCTTGGACTCAGGAGAGGTACCCATAGACTGGAAATGTGCAAATGTGACCCCAATTCACAAAGGAGGATCAAAGGCTGACACAAGTAATTATAGACCTGTGAGCTTAACTTCTGTTCCAGGAAAATTAATGGAGGCACTGGTTAAAGAAGCACTGCAGGATCATTTAGACAAGACTTCAGTTATAGCTCGGACACAGCATGGTTTTGTTAAGGGGAAGTCTTGCCTGACCAATTTCATTGGATACTATGATGCAATCACAAAAGAACTGGATGCAGGGAATAGCTTTTATATTATATACTTGGATCTTAGAAAGGCTTTTGATACTGTTGCACATGAAAGACTGCTACACAAATTGGAGCAGTGTGACATTGGAGGCAAATTGCTGCTATGGATAAAGGGGTGGTTGAGGGGGAGAAGACAGAGAGTGGTAATCAATGGACACTGCTCATCGTGGACTAATGTTATTAGTGGAGTCCCTCAGGGCTCAGTGTTGGGTCCATTATTGTTTTCTGTATTTATAAATGATATTGATGATGGTATATCAAGCTTAATGTCCAAGTTTGCAGACGATACAAAGGTTGGCAGGGTTGTCAAGGACACTACTGACACTATGCTACTGCAACAGGATCTGGAAAGGTTTTGCAGATGGGCTGAGAGGTGGCAAATGAAGTTTAACATTGACAAATGTAAAGTGCTACACATGGGAAACAGCAACCCCAGAGCAACGTATCAACTCTGTGGTACTTACACTGACAGTGGTAGAGAATGAAAGGGACTTGGGGGTGGTTGTGCAGGCAGATATGAAGTTCTCTGAGCAGTGCAGACGGGCTGCAAGAGTAGCTCATGGAGTATTGTCAATGATATACAGGAATTTTTCCAGCAGTGATAAGGAAGTGATTATTCCCTTGTATAAGGCAATGGTCAGGCCACACCTAGAGTACTGTATACAGGTCTGGAGGCCTCATTTCAAGAAGGATGTAGAGCTGCTGGAACGAGTACAGAGAAGGGCAACAAGATTAGTGAATGGAACAAAGGGGTGATCTTACGAAGAAAGGCTTAAGTTTTGCAAATTACAGTGTCTGGAGACTAGGCACCAGCGAGGTGATCTGATAGAGGTGTATAAAGCCTTAAATCGTTTGAGCATGCTCAATGCTGATGGGATTCTTCCTCTAGCTCAGAAAAATCACCTGAGAGGGCATAAATTCAAATTGAGGAAAGACAGATGTAGGATAGACGTGCGGAAATTTGCCTTTAGCCAGTTTGTGGTTGGTTGGTGGAACAGACTTCCATCCCTTGTAGTGGAGGTTGATAGCCTAAATAAGTTTAAGGCTCAGCTGGACAGGTATTTTGAACGAACAGAGGGGGGAAGTGGAAGTGGGTTTTTTTTTTTTTCTTTTTTTTTTGGCTGATGCTGCATAAGCTTGCTTTCATGCGTCAAATGCCTCTACTAATACTAATGCTAAATGATATTGATGATGGTATATCAAGCTTAATTCCAAGTTTGCAGACTATGTGAAGGTTGGCAGGGTTGTTAAGGACACTAATGACAGTACTTTGCTGCAATAGGATCTAGAAAAGTTGAGCAGATGGGCTGAGAGGTGGCAAATGAAGTTTAACATTGACAAATGTAAAGTACTACATATGGGAAGCAGCAATCCCAGAGTGACGTATCAACTCTGTGGTACTACTCTGACAGTGGTAGAGAACGAAAAGGACCTGGGGGTAATTGTACAGGCAGATATGAAGTTTTCTTAGCAGTGCAGACGGTCTGCAAGAGTAGCTCGTACAGGAATTTTTCTAGCAGGGATAAGGAGGTGATTATCCCCTTATATAAGGCAATGGTCAGGCCACACTTTGAATACTGTATACAGGTCTGGAGGCCTCATTTTAAGAAGGATGTAGAGCTGTTGGAACGAGTACAGAAAAGAGCAACAATATTAGTGAATGAAACAAAGGGTTGTCCTTACGAAGAAAGGCTTAAGTTTTGCAAATTACACTGTCTGAAGACTAGGCATCTGCGAGGTGTCTGATTGAGGTGTATGAAGCCTAGAATGGTTTGAGGATGCTCAATGCTGGTGGGATTCTTCCTCTTGCTCGGAATAATCATTTGAGAGGGCATAAATTAAAATTGAGGAAAGACAGATGTAGGATAGATGAGCGGAAGTTTGCCTTTAGTCAGCGGTTAGTTGGTTGGTGGAACAGACTTCCATCCTTTGTCGTGGAAGTTGATAGCCTAAATAAATTTAAGGCTGAGCTGGACAGGTACTTGGAATGAATGGAGGGGTGAAATGTAAGCGTGTTTTTTTTTTTTTTTTTTTGTCTGATGCTGCATAAGCTTGCTTTCTTGCATCATATGCCTCTACTTATGCTAATTTGCACACTACTCTCATCATCCTGGTTTTGGACTTTTTTTTTTTTTTTTTTGTGTGATGCTGCATAAGCTTGCTTTCTTGCATCATATGCCTCTACTTATGCTAATTTGCACACTACTCTCATCATCCTGGTTTTGGACTTTTTTTTTTTTTTTTTTTTTGTCTGATGCTGCATAAGCTTGCTTTCTTGCATCATATGCCTCTACTTATGCTAATTTGCACACTACTCTCATCATCCTGGTTTTGGACTTTTTTTTTTTTTTTTTTTTTGACCCTTTCTAATCAAAGTCTAATGGGTATAAAATTGTTTTATCTATCCGGCCATTCTCTATGGTACAGAAATATGGCACTCAACCATCCCCACAAACCTTAAGCGAGTGTACACCGCTGAATACTGGCTACTGAAATGGGTCCTATACCAAGCTCCGTCTGCCTCCTGCCACCACAACAGCAAAGATGGCAGAAGCACTGGAAATCCTGAGGGTGAAGTCCCTGATCATGGAAAGGAGGTTAGAACTCCTCACTGGCTAGATATCATCCCCAAACATTTGGAATGCCTGCTTTTGGAGGATACCACAGCCAAGCCTAAGATCGTCACCTGCACTTGTGGGTCACCGCAATAGGCTTGCACTCACTGACAGGTTTCTTCTCAAGAAGATGCTTGCTGCCCTGAACTGTGTAGCTGCTAACATTGATACCCTGATAAAAAATAAGAAAGATAGATTAAACTTCATTAAGTCCTTCCTCACTTGCGATCCCTCCCCTTCTAGAAGAGGATTACAATGCTCCCGTTTCCTATCCCTAGGATCCTTGAACAAAAATCAAACTGATATTTAGCACTTTTCTTTACTCATTAATCCTTAAGGTATCATTATTTAGTTTTTATATCTATATAATATTGGTGTAGATACTCCATAGACAACTCTTAAAGAAAAACTATGGTAGTACTGTGAAAGACATCATTTTATCTGTATCTCATCAGAGCAATATGGCCTTAGTTGCTAATGCTCCTAAAAACCAAATAACAATCAAACAAACTGTATCTCATATTGTGCTCATCCTTCACACTGAGTTGCCCATGTATTGCACTACCTTGAATAAGTAATTCTTCACTAATAGTGAAGATTATTGTTCTTATTCTTGGTGGCCACTGAGATGGCACCATTTGAAAGCTAGTTGGCTTTTCATCTGTGGGTGAGCAGGTACCCTGGTATTGAAAAATTACAATCCAGTTGTGAAGTTAATCCACAATATGAGAGATGCCAAAAGGTTTATGTGATAATATTTAAATAAAACTAAATGCAACCAAACGTAATATTTTAAGATTTTATATAATATTGGTGTAGATACACCATAGACAACTCTTAAAGAAAAAGTACGGTAGTAGTGTGAAAGGTATCATTTCATCTGTATCTCATAA
The DNA here is from genome assembly GCF_048544385.1 of Mastigoproctus giganteus. Classification (NCBI taxonomy): domain Eukaryota; kingdom Metazoa; phylum Arthropoda; class Arachnida; order Uropygi; family Thelyphonidae; genus Mastigoproctus; species Mastigoproctus giganteus. The sequence continues at coordinate 74,398,434 of NC_143582.1, read as the reverse complement.
ACCTTTTGGCATCTCTCATATTGTGTGATTAACTTCACAACTGGGTTGTCATGTTTGCAATACCAGGGTATCTGCCCACCCACCGATGATAGGCCAAGCTTTGAAACAGTGGCATCAGGGGGAGCCTGATATTCAGAGTTTCTGAGAATAGATAACAACAGTCTTCTCTACTGGGGAGCGTTGCCTATTCAAGGAATTTGAGTTTTTGAGTGGTGTGAGTTGAAGGAATTACTGTCCCTTTCATTCTTCTACATCGTTTATTTTCTTCTTCCACTCCTATTATAACTTTCCCTCTACTTTTTGCTTTTCTAAGTCTAATAGGGACAAGTGGATAGTAGAGTTATTATCCCACACATATACAAATAGCTTTGAAATGGTGCTGTCTGGGTGGTGGTGCCCACCGAGAATAAGTAACAACAGTCTTCTCTATTAGTAAAGTGTTACTTATTCAAGGTAGTGCAATACATGGGCAACTCATTGCGAAGGATGAGCACAATATAAGATACAGATGAAATGATGTCTTTCACGCTACTACTGTAGTTTTTATTTAAGAGTTGTCTATGGTGTATCTACACCAATATTATATAGATATAGAATCTTAAACTTAAAATATTATGCCTAGTTGCATTTAGTTTTATTTAAATATTATTTAGTTTTTGTATTTGTATGCTGCTTTTGTATGTGGAACTTTGTTTTGTATTTGCATCCTATATTTTGTAGTCTGTTTATACAAGCTCCTATATGTGAACCCCTTGCGCTGGTTGCCATGATGGGATATTGTGTTGTATGTAATTCTGTACTTCACAATAAAGATTTATTTATTTATTTATTGATTTATTTATACTAGTTAGACTTGAAATTTATTTCAGTTGAATGCAAAGTTGAAAAAACATCTTATACAGTCAATTACGGTTATTTGGGACACATCGGGACTATTGCATTTTGGCCTGATTAAGCGGCTGCCCCAATTATGCAAAGTTTCACATAAATAGTTAAAAATACAATGGTTAAAAATATAATTGGTTCACTGTACAATCAAATCATGTTACGATGCACTCGCTATAGTAAAGTAGATTAGTAGAGGCATATGATGCAAGAAAGCAAGCTTATGCAGCATCAGCCAGAAAAAAAAAAAAAAAACTTACATTTCATCCCTCCGTTCGTTCAAAATACCTGTCCAGCTGAGCCTTAAATTTATTTAGGCTATCAACTTCCACAACAAGGGATGGAAGTCTGTTCCACCAACCAACTACCTGCTGGCTAAAGACAAATTTCCGGACATCTATCCTACATCTGTCTTTCCTCAATTTGAATTTATGCCTTCTCAGGTGATTATTCTGAGCAAGAGGCAGAATCCCATCAGCACTGAGCATGCTCAAACCATTCAAGGCTTTATACACCTCAATCAGATCACCTCGCCAGTGCCTAGTCTCCAGACACTGTAATTTGCAAAACTTAAGCCTTTCTTCATAAGAGCAACCCTTTGTTCCATTCACTAACCTTGTTACCCTTCTCTGTACTCGTTCCAGCAGCTCTACATCTTTCTTGAAATGAGGCCTCCAGACCTGTATACAGTACTCAAGGTGTGGCCTCACCATTGCCTTATACAAAGGAATAAGCACCTCCTTATCCCTGCTAGAAAAATTCCTGTATATCATTAATAAGACACCATGAGCTACTCTTGCAGCCCGTCTGCACTGCTCAGAGAACTTTATATCTGCCTGCACAATTACCTCCAAGTCCTTTTCATTCTCTACCACTGTCAGTGTAGTACCACAGAGTTGATACGTTGCTCTGGGGTTGCTGTTTCCCATATGTAGTACTACTTTACATTTGTCAATGTTAAACTTCATTTGCCACCTCTCAGCCCATCTGCTCAACCTTTCCAGATCCTGTTTCAGCAGCATAGCATCAGTAGTGTCGTTAACAACCCTGCCAACTTTTGTATCGTCTGCAAACTTGGACATTAAGCTTGATATACCATCATCAATATTATTTATAAATGCAGAAAATAATAATGGACACAACACTGAATCCTGAGGGACTCCACTAATAATATTAGTCCACGATGAGCAGTGTCCATTGATTACCACTCTCTGTCTTCTCCCCCATAACTTCATTTAGCAGAGCCAAAACTTCAAATTCTTCCCTTATCATCAGTGGAGGCAACTCTGCTCTTTATCAATACCAAACCAACCATTGGGACCTTATTAACTGCACTACATATATTATAAAGTACTGGTCATTGTGATCATGTTTGTGAATTGAATTTTAATTCTATTAAACAGCGATTCTAATAAGTGAAAATAGGAGAAATATTATCCACAGGCTATAAAAGTAAAGATATATATTAAGCACAAATTTACATTTGTTTGCCCTACCAATTAAAAAATTAAATGATATGTGAAAATCGGAAGAATATGTGTGATAATTGGAATAATTAATATGTACTCTAATGTCTACATACTAACTAGTTGACATTTGTGGGAGAGGGTTAAAATTTAAAACAGTAAAAAGATAAGCAGTCAATAACAAAGAACACGGCGCACACACAAATTGAAAGTAACACGATACGCTCAAATGAGAACGGAGTAACAAGTTACGAAGCTTAAAAAATATGAATGAAGAGCAGATTCTGAAAATAAATTTTTTTATATGATTGAAGATTTCATGGGAGTGTAAACACATTTCACCATAATAACCCACAGAATTACAGCTGTCGGTATTATCACAAATTCAATAAGATTGAGTTTACTATCCGTTTATGATAGATTGCACTAACAGAAAAGCCCAATAAACATGTGACTGCTAATTTTTTCATTGTTTTTAGGTTGTGACCTCCACAAATCCGACCGAATCACGAGGTACAGTCGAAGGCAATCGGAGGGTAATCTCCTGCGCTGGGGTCTCCTGCCCCGATTAAATGGCATGTTGTCCCAATTAAGCAAAGTAAATCCTGGCTATTTTCTCGATTGGGTTCTGTTCTTTAAGATTTGTCTCAGATAAATGGCTGCCCTGATTAACCGGTGGCCCAAATACCCGGAATCCACTGTATTAAGTATGTATGTATTTCATACACAACGTACTTAATACAAGAGGTCAAGCTGTATTTTTCCCATTATCACATAGACGATATTGCCAACTTTCTAATACATTTTCACACTGTTTAATATACTTCTTGAATTATTTAATAGAAAAGCTATGGCAAACAATTAACTTGAAAGAGTGAACAGAATGTTTTTTTTTAGCAAACTCAGAGTGGAAAAAAAGTGGTGGGGCATAACAATGACCCTTGTGCAGGAACAGTTCTAGGGTTTAGACTGTGTTCAGCCCTTGTTCGTATAATTTAAACTTTTACACTGCTGACTTCATTTAGCAGAGCCAAAACTTCAAATTCTTCCCCTATCATCAGGGGAGGCACCTCTGCTCTTTATCAATATCAAACCAACCATTGGGACCTTATTAACTGCACTACATATACAGCAAACCTCATTCGCGGGGGTTAGGTTCCTGAGAAATGCTGCGAATACCGAAAATGCGAATACTGAGTTATGGCTCCCATAGTAATAAAGGGGTTCCGTTCCAAAGTATGAAATATATAAGAAAAACTAGTCTAACCTTCATAATATGACTATGTACATAGACAGTACATAGTGAAATGTAAGCATATGGCATTGAAACGAAAATAAGAAACAATTTAATATTAAATGTAATATTTATTAGAAATTTCAAACCAGCGCCTTTGCTAGCCAAAAAACTTATCCCGCCAGTGCTATGCTATCACCAGTTTCTCTAAAGTGTTGTTAAAGGAGTTTTGCTTTTTCACGAATGATGAGTGAACTTAACGGAATTTTATTTTGAATTCGGTCTTCTATCCACAGATCTTAAGCTTTTTCCATTTTTTCTAATTTAACATCACGAGTTACAGAGCAAATTTTTGAAGCAATTAGCGCGTTTTCACGGACACTATGGCGGATTTTTTTTCTTCCTATTTCTTGATTGATCGTACCGTTGACTCATTGATTTTATAATGTTTTGCCACTGAGGAGACACTTTTACCATTAGAAATTTTGTCTAATAACTCAATTTTATTTTATTATTCGCTAATGTCCTTCACCTTCTTTGATCTTTTCACATTTCCCTTGTTATTCGTAGCCATATTTTTGTACAGGATAGAAAGAACTTGTCCACAATAAAGTCACTTTCTTCCATTAACACACTCGAAAAAGTGTGTTTTGCACTGCAAAACGGTAGATTTATCACTTTTGTAAGCATATCAATTTATAAATTGATAAATTTATTCAGTTTATAAGCATATAAATTAAAGCAAACGACAAAACCTTCCATGACAAGCGCATAACACATACTAAACAAGGATTAGCGAGAAACATCCACGCTCGCGATTTTGTCACCCCTCTCCCCCCCACCGACTGAGCACTGTTTTGACCGGAAAAGATAATTTTAGCCACGCCCATGTTTTTTTATGGCGGAAAATGTTCACGGTGCTTTAAAATTCGCATTTTTTTTAGATTTCATTTTGTATTAAATCAGCAACTGCGAAACCGTGAATACAGATACCGCGAATAGCGGGGGTTTACTGTATTAATAATGAAAGCAATTTCATTATTGCTTCAATTAATAATGAAAGCAAGAACATTTATTACCATAAACTGTCAAGTAGAACTCATCACTGAGTGCCAAGCCATTTGCACGATCTATTGAATTATATTAATTAACGGAGGTAGTAGAAGAAGTAAGCAAACCCTTAGCCATAATTATAAGAGCATCCTTGGATTCAGGGGAGATCTCCTAGGACTGGAGATGTGTGAATGTATCCCCCTAATTCACAAAGGGGGGAGTCAGTAATTACAGACCTTGTAGTTTAACTTCTGTCCCAGGGAAAATGATGGAGTCACTGGTTAAAGGAGTAATGCCGGATCATCTAGACAAAGCTGCAATTATTTCAGACACATCAGTTTGTTAAGGGGAAATCATGTCTGGCCAATTTGATTGGATACTATGATGTGATCACAAAGGAACTGGATGCAAAATATAATTTTGATGATATTATTATTATTATTATTATTATTATTATTATCATCATATACTTGGATTTCAGGACAGCTTTTGAAACTGTTGTACATAAAGGACTGCTATTAAAATTGGAGCTATGTGGCATTAAGGGCAAATAGCTGCTATGTATAAAGGGATGGTTGAGTGGGAGAAGACAGAGTGGGAATCAATGGACACTGTTATTAGTGGATTTCGGGGATTGGGTGTTGGGCCAATTGCTGTTTTCCATATTTTTTCAAGGATTTTGATGATGCTGTATCAGGCTTAATGTCCAAGTTTGCAAATGATATGACTTTTGGCTGGGTGTTAATGGTAGTAATGATAGTATGCTAGTGCAACAGGATCTACAAATCACAATGGAAGTTTAATTTTTACAATTGTAAAGTACTGCATATGAGTAGCAGTAACCCCAGAGTAACGTACCAACTGTGTGGTACTATACTCAGGGTAGTGGAAAATGAAAAAGACCTTCATATCTAATTGTACAATTAGCTGGAGATAATTATGCAATCAGCAGTGCAGACAGGCTGCCAAGACAGCTAATGGGATTTTCTCAACGATATACAGAACTTTGCTAGAAGGGATAAGGAGGTGATTATCCCATTGTACAAGGTAATGGTGAGGCTCCATATTGTGTACTTGCATACAGGTCTGGAGGCCTCATTGGCAGTGAGCTGGATGATTTTGTAATAACTGAGAGGAAAGTGGAGGAGAGATTGTTGAGGATAAACATAAAAAAGGCACCTGGGGTGGATGGGATCTATCCAGTTATATTAAAGGAGGCAGCAAAGGAAGTAAGCAAACCCCTAGCCATAATTATGAGAGCTTCTTTGGACTCAGGGGAGGTACCCATAGACTGGAGATGTGCAAATGTAACCCCAATTCACAAAGGAGGATCAAAGGCTGACACAAGTAATTATAGACCTGTTAGTTTAACTTCTGTTCCAGGTAAATTAATGGAGGCACTGGTTAAAGAAGCACTGCAGGATCATCTAGACAAGAATTCAGTTATAGCTCAGACGCAGCACGGTTTTGTTAAGGGCAGGTCTTGCCTGACCAATTTGATTGGATACTATGATGTAGTCACAAAAGAACTGGATGCAAGGAATAAATATTTGGATCTTAGAAAGGCTTTTGATACTGTTGCACATGGAAGACTGCTGCACAAATTGGAACAGTGTGGCATTGGAGGCAAATTGCTGCTATGGATAAGGGGATGGTTGAGTGGCAGAAGACAGAGAGTGGTAATCAATGGACACTGCTCAACGTGGACTAATGTTATTAGTGGAGTTCCTCAGGGTTCAGTGTTGGGTCCGTTGTTGTTTTTGGTGTTTATGAATGATATTGATGATGGGATATCAAGTTTAATGTCCAAGTTTGCAGATGATACAAAGGTTGGCAGGGTTGTTAAGGACACTACTGACGCTATGCTGCTGCAACAGGATCTGGAAAGGTTGAGCAGATGGGCTGAGAGGTGGCAAATGAAGTTTAACATTGACAAATGTAAAGTACTACATATGGGAAACAGTAGCCCCAGAGCAACATATCAACTCTGCGGTACTACACTGACAGTGGTGGAGAATGAAAAGGACCTGGGGGTAATTGTGCAGGCAGATATGAAGTTCTCTGAGCAGTGCAGACGAGCTGCAAAAGTAGCTCATGGTGTCTTGTCAATGATATACAGGAATTTTTCTAGCAGGGATAAGGAGGTGATTATTCCCTTGTATAAGGCAATGGTTAGGCCACATCTTGAGTACTGTACACAGGTCTGGAGGCCTCATTTCAAGAAGGATGTAGAGCTGCTGGAACGGGTACAGAGAAGGGCAACAAGATTAGTGAATGGAACAAAGGGTTGCTCTTACGAAGAAAGGTTTAAGTTTTGCAAATTACAGAGTCTAGAGACTAGGCACCGGCGAGGTGATCTGATAGAGGTGTATAAGGCTTTGAATGGTTTGAGCATGCTCAATGCCAATGGGATTCTTCATCTTGCTCAGAATAATCACCTCAGATGGCATAAATTCAAATTGAGGAAGGACGGATGTCGGATAGATGTGCGGAAATTTGCCTTTGGCCGGTGGTTGGTTGGTGGAACCGACTTCCATCACTTGTTGTTGAAGTTGATAGCCTAAACAAATTTAAAGCTCAACTGGACAGGTATTTCGAACGAACGGAGGGGTGAAATGGGAGTGGTTTTTTTTTTTTTTTTTTTTTGGCTGATGCTGAATAAGCTTGCTTTCTTGCATCATATGCCTATGCTAATGCTAAGATGTAGAGCTGCTGGAACGAATACAGAAAAGGACAACGAGATTCTTGAGTGGAACTAAGGGGTGCTCTTACCAAGAAAAGTTTCAGATCTGCAAATTGCAGTTTGTGGACCAGGCACCTGCAAGGTGCCTGAATTGAGGTGTTTAAGGCCTTGAATGGATTGGGCAAGCTCAGTTGATAGGATTTTTCCTCTTGCTCAGAATACACAAATAAGGGCGGCACAAATTCAAATTGAGGATGAACGGTTGCAGAATCAAAGTAATAGAGGCCTGGGATGCAAGAAAGCAAGCATATGAGCTTATGTAGCAACAGCCAAAAAAAAAAAAAAAAAAAATTCACACAACCATTCCCTCTAAGAGTTTGTCCAGTCTATCCTTGAATTTATTTAAGCTATCAACTTCCACAACGACAGATGGAAGTTTGTTCCAGCAATTAACCACCTGCTGCCTGCTGGCTAAAGGCAAATTTCTGCACATCTATTCTACAACTGCTTTTCCTCAATATGAATTTACACCCCCTTAGATTTGTAATCTGAGCAAGTGGAAGAATCCTATTAGAATTCAGTGTGCTCAACCCATTCAATGTCTTATACACCTCAATCAGATCACCTTAGGCGCCTCCGTAGCCAGGTGGGAAGGAGCAGCAGTGCGTAGCACACGCTTCTTGATTAGACCGGGGTTCGAGCCCGTCACCACCAAATACGGAGGATGTGGAAAGGTTAAGGAATGACCACCGCATATCCTGGAGCAATATGGCCTTAATTGCTAATGCTCCTAAAAACCAAACAACAACAACAGATCACCTTGCAGGTGCCTACTCTCCAGGTGCTGCAATTTGCAGAACTTAAGCCTTTCTTGGTAAGAGCACCCCTTTGTTCCCCTCACCAATCTTGTTGCCCTTCTTCGTACTCGTTCTAGCAACTTTACATTCTTCCTAAAATGAGGCCTCCAGACTTATACTCTAGGTGTGGCCTGACCATTGCCTTGTATAACGGGATAATCACCTCCCTGTTCCTGCTAGCAAAATTCCTATATATCATTGACAAGACTCCATGATGTGCCGTGGCAACCTGTCTGCACTGCTCAGCGAACTTCATATTTGACTGCACAATTACCTCCAGGTCTCTTTCACTTTCCAATTCCCTCAGTGTAGTACCACACAGTTGGTATGTTTCTCTTTGGTTATTGTTACCTATATGCGGCGCCTCCGTAGCCAGGTGGGAAGGAGCAGCAGTGCGTAGCACAAGCTTCTTGATTAGACCGGGGTTCGAGCCCGTCACCACCAAATACGGAGGATGCGGAAAGGTCATTCAGGGAATGACCACCGCATATCCCGGAGCAATATGGCCTTAGTTGCTAATGCTCCTAAAAACCAAATAACAAACAAACAAATAACCTATATGCAGTACTTTGTTAAAGTTTCCACTTCAGTTGCCATTTCTCAGCCCATCTGCCCAGATTTTCTAGATCCTGTTGCAGTAGCACACTGCCATTACTATCATTAACAACTCTGCCAACCTTTATATCACCTGCAAACTTTGATATTAAGCTTGTTATACCTTCATCAATATCATTGATAAATATACAAAACAACAATGAACGCTGAGGGACTCCACTAATAACATTAGTCCACACAGCGGAGTACCCATTGATCACTACTCTGTCTTCTCCCACTCACCCATCCTTTTATCCATTGCAGCAACTTGCCCTTAATGCCATACTGTTCCAATTCGTACAGTAGTCTTCCATGTGCAACAGTATCAAAAGCTTTCCTGAAATCCAAGTATATGATATCAAAATTATTTTTTACATCCAGTTCCTTTCTAACCACATCATAATAACCAATCAAATTTGTCAGACAAGACTTTCCCTTAACAAACCCATGCTGTGTCTGAATTATTGCTGCAGTCTTGTCTAGATGATCCTGCAGTACATCTTTAACTAGTGACTCCATTAATTTACCTGGAACAGACGTTAAACTAACTGGTCTGTAATTACTCCTTTCACCCTTTGATATCCCTTTGTGAATTTGGGATACATTTGCACATCTCCAGTCTGTGGGGACCTCCCCTGAGTCCAAGGATGCTCTCATAATTATGGCTAAGGGTTTGATTAGTTCCTTTGCCACCTCCTTTAATATAACTGGATAGATCCCTTCCACCCCAGGCGCCTTTCTTATGTTTAACTTCAACAATTTCTCCTCCACTTTGCTCTCAGTTATTACAAAATCATTAAGCACCCTGCTACAATTTGTTAACCTTCTGGCATTTTCAAACCTTAATAACTCCTCATGTGTGAATGTAGATGTAAAGTACTCATTCAGTTTGTTTGCTATCTGAGCAGGATCATCAGCAGTCAAACCATCGATATCAAGTGGATCAATCTAATTCATCTCCTTCCTTTTAAAGTTTTTGTGACTGATTGCAGACGAGCTTATATCTGCCATAGGCTTCTGTGTTGCGTGATAATTTATATGCATTACATGCAGTTTTCTTCTCTACCACGAGTCTCATTAGTTCATTTGACAACCATTTAGGTCTGTGTGGAAGTTTGCCTTTAGCCAGCAGATGGTTGATTGCTGGAGCAAACCGTCATCTGTTGTTGTTGCGGAAGTTGATTGCTTAAATAATTCAAGGAATCACTAGACCTATTGGAGGGATGGATATGTAAATTGGAATTGGTTTTTTTTTTTTTATCTGATGCTCTATAAGCTTACTTTCTTGCATCATTTGCCACTGCTAATGCCCATCTTTGTCAACTTTATCTAAGCTGTTAGTGCTACATCACGTCCTAAGAATAAAAAAGCAAACTTGTTTGAAATATAGAGTTACTTAAAAAAGAATTTCTTTATATGATTGCCTTTCATTAACCTATATATCAGTTTCTGCCAGTAGCTTATGAACTGGCACAATATGTTTGTTGCAGTTTTGTGTCATTAAATTTTAATAACAACTTTTTAGTAACAAAATTCAAATATAAAATGTTGAATTTCATTTATATTTATATAATGCAGTGTATGTTTCCAAATTTTGAGTTAAAAATGAGCAAAAATGTTAATTTCAATAATCTGCTTAGTAGCTGTTACATTTTTAAAGTATTATATTAATTAAAATGAATTAAAGAAGGTATTTACTATAATTTTCATTTGTAGGGATGCTCTGCATATTTCACTACTAGTTGCAAACGAGAAGTTCAGTTTTTTAGTGATGCCACTGATGCTATCACTGATATTCCAGATGGGGCAAAACTGTTAGTAGGAGGTGAGCATAGTAGATTCTAATATCTTTTTTGTTTGGGATTTCATAGAAAAGTGACAAAAAAAAAAAAAAAAAAAAAAATGCCAGCACTGTACTGATAGATTATGCTGCTCTGTATTTTGAAAAAAAATTCGCTGATGTTTTCTCAGAAAAGGGTGTTTGAATCATTTTCTAATGCTGATTTCAAAAATGATTTTTATTTGTTTCCATCACATCAGGTTTCTTCAAGTCATGAAAGGAAATTGGATTTTTCACAAATTTTTATTAATATTGCCAAAATTTGTGCCCTGAAATTATAACAAAATACTATTTTTACGAGACATTTTATATTTAAATAAATGTTGAAAACACTATTAAAAAAAAAAGACTAATAAAAAGTCCACTAAACACTCGCCTCTCATTTCAAAAATTCATCTATGATTGGTGAAATTTTGGCTGCTTTGATTTTCTTGCAGATCCTTCTACTTTATAGTCCCTCTTCAGCATCCAGCAATAGTCAGTCATCATGTTGAAATTCCCCCTTCCCTGGTATCTCATCTCCATATCTTTCTTGGAGAGGTTTCACCAGGAAATGTCCTGGTGAAACCTCTTACCCTGTTTTTCACTAACACTTCCTAGATCTTCTGGGAAGTAGTCAATGTGGGAGTGTAAAAAATGTTGAAGCCAAGCTTCTTGGAGGTTGCCAACATATTTATTTTCAACTAAATCCTTGTATTCTGGACTGTTGTTCCCTAAGAAGGTCTCAACAACAGTTTTTCTTTTATTTATAGTTCCCTCAAAATCTGTCCTTCATCAGTTATATGAGGTCCAACAAAAATACTTTGTTTTAGCTTCTCTTAGGTGGTTGATAGGAATTTAGTACAAAGATAGTTGAAGCAGGAACCTTCCTGAAGTAAAGCTTTCACAAACCGTTTCCTCAAATCCAGTTTGAAATGCAAGGGTGGAAGGAGGACAGTTTTCAGGTCTACCAGTAGTTTATGAACTGTGGTCATCAATTTATACTCCAAAATAAGCACAATACATATTTTTCACAAAATTTGTAATATCTTGTCTTGAGGATTATGCAGCTCCCACAAATACTGTATAACAAAATGTTTGGATTATTCAAACTTTTTTTATATTTGTATTAAGACATTTTACTCAAGGTTGACACAATAATGAAGATTTGGTTTACAAATTCCCAGCATTTATTCTAACTGAATGCATTTAATAATATGCATTAAGTGATTTGTGAAAAATTGGTACATGATAGAAAAAAAAAGAGTGAATAACTTTTCTGAAATCAGCATAAATTAAAATGAGGTAAAAACAGCTATTAGTTTACAAACATCAAAAACCATTCAGCGTGGTGTTATATGTATGATGTAATGTAATTTTTTTAAAACTGATATATATACTAAACTTTCTTAAAACTGGTATATATACTAAACTTTCTTAAAACTTATATATATAGACTGAATGTATACTACACTTGTGGTATACATGTTACACCACAAGTGTCTAGTCTGTTCTTTCTTTTAGTATAAAAATTTTGATGATTTTTTTTTTTTTTTTTTGCATAAGCAACTATTTATATAAAATGTTTCTTCCAGGATTTGGCCTCTGTGGTATACCAGAAAACCTGATTAATGCTATGATTCAAAAAGGAGTTAAAAATCTTATAGTGGTCAGTAATAATGCAGGAGTTGATGATTTTGGTTTAGGTCTTCTTTTAAAAGCAAAACAGGTATTTCTTTCTCTTAAGTATTAATGACATTTTTACTAAACAACAATAGCTGCTGTCATATGATTGGTTCTGATTGAACAATGAGAACTGTTTCCTCCCCCCTCAATTCAGAGAATGATAATTTTTTTAAATTTCAGGTTCAGGAGCATTCTAGAATGCTCCTGAACATGGAAGACTATTGTACAAATTGGAGCAGAAAGGTATTAAGGGTAAATTGCTACAATGGATAAAAGGATGGTTGATTGGGAGAAGACAGAGGGTGGTAATTAATGGGTGCTGCTCTTCGTGAATTAATGTTATTAGTGGAGTCTCACAGGGTTTCGGTGTTGGGTCCATCGTTTTTTTGTATATTTATCAGTGATATTGATGAAGGTATATCAGGCTTAGTGTCAAAGTTTGCAGATGATACAAAGGTCAGCAGGGTTGTTAATGACAGTAATGGCAGTGTGCTATTGCAACAGGATCTAGAAAATTTGGGCAGATGGGCTGAGAAGTGGCAACTGAAGTTTAAGCTTGACAAATGCAAAGTACTGCATATGGGTAGAAGTAACCCCAGAGAAACGTACTACAGTTAAGGTGGTAGAAAATGAAAAAGACCGGGGAATAATTGTGCAGCCAGATATGAAGTTTTCTGAGCAATGCAGACAGGGTGCCAGGGCAGGCCATGGGGTTTTGTCAATGATATATAGGAATTTTGCTAGCAGGGAAAAGGAGGTGATTGTCCCTTTGTATAAGACAATGGTCAGGCCACGCCTTGAGTACTGCGTGCAGGTCTGGAGGCCTCATTTTAGGAAGGATGTAGATTTGCTTGAGTGTGTACAGAGAAGGCAACAAGATTGGTGAGGGGAATGAAGGGATCCTCTTACCAAGAGGGCGCCTCCATAGCCAGGTGGGAAGGAGCAGCAGTGCATAGCACACGCTTCTTGATTAGACCGGGGTTCGAGCCTGTCACCACCAAATACAGAGGATGCAGAAAGGTCACGGAATGACCACCGCATATCCCCGAGAGCAATATGGCCTTAGTTGCTAATGCTCCTAAAAACCAAATAACAAACAATCTTACCAAGAGAGGTTTAAGTTCTGCAAATTGCAGTGGCTGGGGACTAGGCACCTGCACAGTGATCTGATTGAGGTGTATAAGGCCTTGAATGGGCACGCTGAATTCTGATGGGATTCTTCCACTTGTTCAGATTACGAACCTAAGGGGGCATAAATTCAAATTAAGGAAAGACCGATGTAGAATAGATGTTCGGAAATTTGCCTTTAGCCAGCGGGTGGTTAATTGCTGGAACAAACTTCCATCTGCCGTTGTGGAAGTTGATAGGTTAAATAAATTTAAGGAGGAACTGGACAAACATTTAGAGGTTGTGGGAAAATTTTTTTTTTTTTTTTTTTTTTTGGCTGATGCTGCATAAGCTCATACACTTGTTTTCTTGCATCACATGCCACTACTACTACACTCCAATGGATCTGTCATTGTTCAGTAGTAGTAGCCAAACAAAAGTACTGGTATCAGTTATGTCATTAATTTTATCATTATTCATCTAATAAGAAATTCTCTGTTAATGTGCGTAATGGATCATAATGCTGGTACAGTGATCTGACTGGTGTCTGAAAATGTCCGAAATAATATGCAAAAACCAAACCTAGAATGAGTTTTGTTTTTACCCATCTTGGAAAACAATAAATGCTCCACCTATAATACGAATCTTCATGTGACTGTAGCTATATTTATTAGTCACTTTGATAAGTATTTTCTTTCATTGCAGTATACCCCAAATTAAATAAACATACTTCCCTGCATAAATATCTTATCTCATTGATTTTACCTCATGATCTCACTTTGTAGCATAAAGTTAACTTATGGCTAGGACAGCTCATATCCAGTTGATTTTAAATTTTGAATATACAGTAGTTCAACTATATAATTTCAACTATCCAAAAAAAAAAAAAAAAAAAACAAACCAGTCACAAAAACAGTTGAAAGTAAAGGTTAATCTGACTGGGGAGCAAACTTGTGGTTTCACCTTGGCTTAGATGTCTTTTTATGCAGGCTGTGTTATGTTGGAGATCTTGGACCCCAGTACTAATGTACAAACACCTCAAAGATTATTGTGGACCATGTCTAATTCAGCATGTTGATTGCACTCAGATGATTGTCAGAATGCAAAACTGACTCCAGGTGCATAAAGGCAAGTCTCTTATTAGCATTTGTAGGATGGGATCTAAAAGATCATATGTCATGGACATGCAAAAATACAGTAGTGTCAAATCCGAATGTCAATAAGCCAGCATTTTCTTTTTTCTTTTTTTTTTTTTAATACTTGTGCCATAAAATAATTTCATTAAGTGCCGGTTATTGTGAACACATGTTCAAAATTCAATTCACAAATTTTGTGAATTGAATTTTGATTGTATTTAACGGCAATTCTAATAAGCAAAAATTGGAGGAATATTATCCACGGGCTCTAAAAATGAAGATATAAAGCACAAATTCAAACCTTTTTTTTTACCTTTCAATTAAACAAAATTAAATCATACGTGAAAATTGGAAGAATATTATCTACAGATTAGCGAAATAAAAATAAATTTATGCTTATGCACATAGTTTAATTAATATACATACAGTACTAACAAAACATAACACTGACATTTTTATGGGGTTGTATTTTCTAAAGCAATAAAAATCTAAAACAGTAAAAAAAGATGTGTCAATGAATAACAAAGAATGCGGCACGAAGAAATTGCAACTAACATGATACAAGCAAGTGAGATACAGATTAAAAATATTCAGAACAGAGTTTTATTTTACCGTATTATAGTTTTCTTCATCTTTTAAAAGGAAGCAGAAATTTTTAACAATTGAATTGAAGAATGAGATTTTGAATAGACTTTCACAGGAAGAAAGCAGGTCTTTGTTAGCAAAATTTTACGAGGTTGGAAAGTCAATCATAACAGACATTAAAAACAACGAGAAAAAAATTTTTAAGTTTGCATCGAAAAACTATGAGAACAGCTAATGACCCATCCCTCAAAGGTGCCATTTGTTTGTGGTTCACACAGAGACAAAGTTTAGGAAAACCCATATCTGGACTTTTGTTGTGTGAAAAGGCACTGGATTTTGACAAAAAATTAGGCAGTCCCTCTGATTTTAAAGCCATTGTTTTTATTTCTCAACTTATTAAGCCTTTTTTTTTTTTTTTTTTTTTTTAAGTCTCCAGAACAGTTTGATAAGTTCGAAAATCAAAACTACCCCCGGTCCCAATTAGTTTGGATTATCGACGCTCTACTATACAGAGTAAGTTGCAGATATATTAGATACTCCAGCTGATGTTACTGTTGAACTCACTTGTTACTCTGCATCCATATTTACAGAAGAAAAACCCTTTATGTTAATGAGAAATTATGGGAGTGAAGTTGAAAAATATGTAATTAATGATATTGAAATTTCACTTGATTATTTAATGAAAAAACTTTCGAGCTTACAGGCAAGTAAGGCCCCTGTGGTTAATGGCATATACCCTATAATTTTAAGGGAGGTGGCAAGTGAGTGCATTGAACCATTAAGGCTAATTATGGGAGCATCACTCGTCTCAGGAGACATTCTGTTGGATTGGAAAAGTGCCAATACATAATACTAAGTGCCACTACTCTTAGACAGTTCTAAGAGTAGTGGGAAATTACCGACTGGTCAGTCTAACTTCAGTAGTAGAGAAAATTGTGGAGACAATGATTAAGGGTGGAATTCAGGATCATTAGATAGAAATAGAATTCTGAAGGATACACAACATGGTTTTGTAGAAAGAAAATCATGTTTAACAAATCTGGTTAGCTATTTTGATAGGGGTCACTCGTGAGCTGGATTTAGGGAATAATCTCGGCATTGTTTATTTAAATTCAGCAAAGCATTTGACTCAGTCCCGTACAAGTGATTACTTTATAGGCTGGAGCAGGTTGGAATCACAGGGAAAATCCTTAGATGGATAGCAGAAGGGCTTAAGGACAGGAGGCAGAGAGTTGTGATAAATGGTTATTCCTCAGATTGGGTTAATGTAAGAAATGGGGTTCCCCAAGGATCAGTATTGGGACCATTGTTTTTGATTTTCTTAAATGGCATCAATGAAGGGATAGAGGGCATGATGTCTAAATTTGCAGATGATGTAAAGATCAGTAGAGTAGTTAATGATGATTGCCAATCAGAGCTTCTTCAGAGGGACCTGATAGACTTCAGGGATGGTCGGAAAAGTGGCAGCTATCAAAGTCTTACACCTGGGGAACAGCAACCCCAAAATAACATATACACTTGAAGTTGAACTAAAGTCAGTAGTGGAAGATAGGTACTTGGGAGTTATGATACGGTCAGACATGAAGTTCTCCAAGCATTGTAGACAGGTTGCAAGGAAGGCCCATGGTGTCCTATCGATAATTTATCGAACACTTGCTGGTAAAGATAAAGGATTTCATAATCCCATTATATAAGGCTATTGTTAGATCACACTTGAAATACTGGGTTCAAGTATGGAAACCACACCTACAAAAAACCATTGAAAGTCCAGCGACTGATAAAGCACGTGGTGAGATCAGCAAAAGGGCATCCATATGAGGAAAGACTTCAAATATGTAGGTTGCACAGCTTGGAAACTAGGCACCTTAGAAGAGACTTGATTGAGGTGTTTAAGGTACTGAGAGGCAAAAGTAAAATGAATGAGGATGAAATTTTCACAGTTATAAATGGTTCTAGAACTAGAAGCCATAAATTCAAGTTACGGGGAGAGATGTTGAGAATAGATTTCAGCGAGTTATAAATTGCTGAAATAAGTTACCTACATGGGTGGTTGAGGCTGTCAGTTTAGAGAAATTCAAAGGTCAGTATTCTAAGTTATGTATTTCCTTTCCTTTTCTTTTATTATTTATTTATTTTATTATTATTTTACTCCTTTTTTTTTTTTTGGTTGGTGCAGTATAAGCTTTAGGCTTCCTTGCACCATATGGCCATTACTAATATATAGGATAATTCAGAAATACTGTACCTGAGTACCTGCAATGATGATGGAGGTGTTACTTCAGAAATGTTGGTGCATGTCTTCATAAACATTATTTCCTGATGTATTATAATATCAGATAATTCTATGGCAGTTGTGTGATATTTATGACAGCTCTTGTATTTCAGGTATGCTCTAACTTCTCAATTTATCTTTGAAGTTTTTTAAATAGGCATTACTGGAGATTTCTATCATTATACATACTATGTGGTTTGCTGGAGGGTGGGTACATTATAGGATATGACTATGGACATGAGTCAGGTATTTTAGTTTTACCCCACAAACATGCACTTGAAGCAGATTTTAAAAAATGTTACCTCTTTGAGATTTTTTTAAGAATGGGCACAACTATCTCATATAATTTCTGAGAGCTGGCTTAAAATGGATTAGAAAAAATTATCAGGTCATCTAAAATTTGACTGTCATAATTATACCACTTTCAGTAGACTAGTGAGATCTGCTGATGAGATGAAATTTGATCTTATATACAGGATTCATTTAATCACATTACAAAAGTCCCTGTATACCTGTAGTAACAAATTATTTTTTTTGTAATATGTTGTATGAACATATTTACTTAGTCAAGGTTACAAGAAGTGTTGATGATAGCTCCCCATCTACTTGTAGACAAGCGTTTACACAATTATTTGTTTATGAAGACATGCACCAACATTTTTGATGCTACAGTGTGTTTTTGTAGGTGCACAGGGACTTTTGAATCTGTATTGAAGCAGTGAAATGCTAATGCTCTGGATTTAGTTGAGTACTTTTTGGAGGAAGGAAATAGAGGCAACTACAAAGGGACATATACACATACCTAATTTGCAAAAAAGATTGTACTTTGATGGTGCCATGAAAATTTCATGAAACATTCAGAAAGAAGAGTATTTTTTAGGCTTATGTAATATTTGTTACTTTAATAGAAAAAAATTTAATTTAATTTTTAAGCTCATAATGCATTATTTATAAATTATGCTAGTTACAATTCTGTGATAGGTGGTAGATGACTTTCATCAACCGGTGAAATACCACCACTTTGCTTATTGGAGGCTTGAAGTGGCGAAACCCATGTTTAGTCTCTAGAGCAAAGTTTCCGGCATCCCCCTCTCCCCATACTTCTCCTTCAACCCATGCACGGTACTAAGTACTATAGGTTTTGATACCTTTCGTGTTTGGGGTTCTCATAAAAAAAAAAATAAAGATTTAAATTTCTCACTTTATTCTAATAACGTACATTCTTTTTGCATTTAAAAAAATATTGTAGCGAGTAAGTATACTCAGTTCATAAAAGATGTGAATTGAATATACTCACTAATAGTACACCACTTTCGAGAATTTAAACGTTAACTTTTTATAGTTTTAAATTTTTGTCATTATTCTAGTTTTAAATTTGGTTTAACACTTAATTTATTATGAATTTTAGATAAAGCGTATGATATCATCATATGTGGGTGAAAATGCTGAATTTGAAAGGCAATATTTGTCTGGTGAACTGGAACTGGAATTTGTCCCTCAGGTAAATGTTTGCTATCTTATTTTATGCTGTAGGTATTGATTATGAATATAAGTTGCTTATTTAAATATTAAAATGTATACAAGAATCTATAAATAACAAAGTTGTGAATAGAGTTGAGAAAATGTATAGCAACAAAAGTAAAATAAAGGAGAATTTGCATGAAAGAAGTAATGTGAATTTTGCATGTTATGCGGAGGCGCCTAATGCTCCTAAAAACCAAATAACAACAACAACATAAAGATCTTCTAAACAAGCTTCCATTTTATGGTTTGCCAATTGTTTTTTGTAATTGGGTATCCAGTTTTCTCTCTGACCACTGAAGGCGATGGTAGATAACTCTGTCTTCTAACTTCTCCACTAATGCTGGTGTCCCCCAAGGTTCAGTTCTTTCCCCCACTCTTTTCCTCTTGTATATTAATGACCTTCTTCCATTGACCGAAAATCCTATCCATAGTTTTGCTGATGATAGCACATTGCATTCGATTATCAGTTTGAGAAACCTTGCCCTGCTCAATGCTTCAACTTCTCAAATATCCGTTACCAATTTTGATAGATTAAATAAATTTAAGGATGAACTAGACTAACGTGGAGTGACCAGATGGGTGAAATGGGGTGGTTTTTTAATTTTATTTTTTTTTGGTGATGATCTGTAAGCTTGCTTTCTTGCATCATATGCCTCAACTAATGCTAGAAAGGCTAAAATGCTTATCTTTGGTGACACTCCGATTTCTAGGCAAGATGATATATTTCTTTTGGGAATTACCCTGACTTCTAATCTCTCTTGGCTCAAGCAAATATTGCTTCTTCTGCATCTCAAAAACTTGGTTTTCTCTTTTGTTCTGGGCGTTACTTTTTTTCCAAACATCTGTTCACTCTGTACAAATCGCAAATCTGCCCTACCATGGAATATTGTTCCCATCTGGGGGGTGCTCCCAAAATCTCTCTCAGGCTTCTAGATTCTATTCAGAAGAGAGCAGTTAGGTTAAATTAATGACTCCTCTCTAACAGAATCTCTCCACTCGCTGTCTCATAGATGTACTGTTTCTGCTGCATGCCTTTTCTACAGATACTTCCATGAACACTATTCTTCTGAATTGGCTTCTATAATTCCTGCTCTCTCTTTCAAAATAATCCGAACACATGCCGCCAGCAGCCAACATCCATTTATTGTCCATCTTCAAACTCACAGAATCAACTTTTCATCTTCCTTGTTTATTCATTCAGCTGCCGTTTTCTGGAACAACGTTCCTTCATATATATTTCCTGAAAATTACAGTCTACAGAAGTTAAAGTCTAATGTCAACAAACATCGTATTTTGGCTTCTCAGCCTTCAATCCATGCATGGTACTAAGTACTATAGGTCCTGTTACCTCTTGTGCGTGTGTGGGTTTCATAAAAAAAAAAAAAAAAAAAATCCTGGTCCAGTTCACGTTGGCAGGTCAACCATATTTCTCAGCCAGGGGCTTGAACCCTGGTCTACTCAAAGTGCATGTGCTATTGCACCCATGCACTTGACCACTCAGCTTTGGAGGCCTTGATGTATTTATTTATTATTTGTATAAAACTAAATACTGGCACCCCCATATAAACACGGTACTTGTACACCACAGTTTCACTCTAACACGATTGATAAATTGTGCAATCCTCACACAACATGGTACTTGTATAACATGGTTTCACTCTAACACGGTTAGAGAATTTCAGTAAACCTTATATAACACGGTATTTTTGAGCTTTTGTGTGGTGAAAATCCTGCTATTATGTTGGATGTAAATTTTCAGTGTTTCCCCTTTTTTTGAATCCCTGCTGTTGACTCACTAGTCAAAAAAAAAAAAAAAAAAAAAAAATATATATATATATATATATATATATTGAGAAATCCCTGTATTTTATTTTGTTGGGAAATTCCTGTGTTACGTTCTGTGCTATTGAACTTGTACTTGTTGAACGTGGAAAAATCTAGATTTCAAAGTTATATTGCTGTTGGATAGTACACCAGGTCATCTAAAAGATTTAAGTCATCCAAACATTGAAGTTATATTTCTACCGCCACAGTTGTATTGGGTTAATACAACTTCTTTCATTCAGCCATTAGATGAAGGCATTATATCCACCTTTAAAACTCATTCCATCAGAAAATCGTTGCAATGGATTTTGGAAAAGTTGATTCCGAATCTATTGAAGTAATGGAGACGTGGAAATATTCCTCAATTGTGGACTGTATCAGAATCATAGCTTTATCGCCGAAAGAAGTAAAACCATCAGTGTTAAATGCGTGTGGAAAAATGTATGGCCCGAGTCAGTTCATTTAGGAAATATGATCGAACGAGCAGAAAACGGAATCTGTGCAATAGTAGAACTTGCTACATCGGTAGGAGTGGAAAGTTTTAATGATATAATTACTGAAGCCCTTGTGGGTAGCACAGTTCATAGAATCGCTCTCCTCTTTCTCATACCGCCACTTTGGCGGAAAAGACCCGAGTTCAAATCCCGTCGATGAAGGGAGGAATTTTTATGGGTCTCTTTTACAATGTGGCTGAGTTAGTCGGGCTCAGGTGAGGGTAGCATGGTTTTTTCTCTCGGAAACTGGGATTTTTCATCCAGCAAAATAGAAAATCGACCTCGGGGCCCACTCAATTTATAGACAATATACACAGAGTAACATGTCCTTAGTTGCTGATGCTCCTAAAAAAATAAAAAAAGATATGATTACTGAAGACATTCAAGAATTACTGGTAGAAAAAGAAGCTGGCATAGTGGATTTAGTGCAAATGGCATCAGAAGTAAAATCAAATCAATTCAGATGATGATATTGCAGATGAAAAGCATAGGGGAAGGCATAGTTAGCCAAGCAATTAGAATCTTATTTTTTGAATACAGATTCTTCAATGAAAGGAGCCCAAAGTTCAAAAGGGAGCTTCAAAAATGCTTGGTTCCTTAAAAAGAAATTCACAAAGATTTATCAAGCAAAAGCAAACAAACCCAGATTACTGATATTTTAAAGAGAACAGAAAATTAACAAAATCTAGAATGCTGTATTTTTGTTAGCTTTTGGAATGTAACTCCCCTTTTTGTACTTTTCCTTAGTCCCGTATAATATGGTTTTGCACAACATAACATTTTACAGGAACCTGATAACCGTATTATACGAGGGTTACCTGTACTATCTTTATTTATTTAAATACGAGTAAGGAATTCATCACTGTGTTTACATTTTTTCTTATCCATGTCTACATTATATTTCATTATTTCTATGTGTAAAATTACGAAAATTTATTTCGTTTCTCAGAGCAAACTAAACTAGAATTTGCTCTGAGAAACAAAATAAATTTTCATAATGAATCCAGAGCACGTAGGCCTTTTTTACTACGTGTAAAATTTTAAATAAAGCGGGAAATTACTGACAAATTTTCTTAAAAAAGTTTTTTTTTTTTTTTCAAATATTCATGTGGTGTAATTATATTGCCCACTCAGTATTATATTTTAATATAATAGTAGGTGGGGAATCAACTAGAACTTAGAAATATCAAAAATTGTATAAGTGGAACAGTATGGTACTCTGTCAGTAGAAACAACATTTTGCATTATCATTTATGCATAGAATATTAAAAAGCTTGATTATTATAGTTACATAGTATTGAAGAAGTTTGTGCTTCTAATTAATATAGCACATAACTTCAAAATTCAAGATTTTTTACTTATTCAAGATATCTTAGGGCACTTTGGCAGAAAGAATACGAGCTGGAGGTGCAGGAATTCCAGCATTTTTCACACCAACAGCATATGGTACTCTAGTTCATGAAGGAGGAGCACCTGTGAAATATAATTCAGATGGTAGCATTGCCCTTGCAAGCGAGACAAAGGAGGTAAGTATAGTACTATGTATTATGTTGCTATTAAATAAATGATAATTTATCTTTCGTCATTTGTAGTAGGTGTGTTCTGTCTTGTGATGTACACATTTACACTGAGTGCTGGTGGCACTCTTACTAGGAAGCCTTATAACATGAATATAATTGGGTATTTTTCATTTAATTAATTTTTTTTTTTGTGGCTAGTAATGCACTAAGCACTAAAAATTAAATATTACACTTCTAATGGCAATAGTTATTTATTATATTTTATTTCATAACTTGAATAATTATATAGGCATTTTTAACCATATTATTTTATTATTCTTTATTATTATGGCACCATGCGTGGATTGAAAGTTGAAAAGACTGAAGATACTTATTAGTTTTGGACTTGAACTTCTGTACATTGTAATTTTCAGGAAATACATCCAGTGTACTTCCTTAACATGAACATTGTTAGCATGAGTACTAGTTAACACAAAATGCATATTGGGTCTGTTCTGGCATCAATACTTTTTGGTCTATATTTATTCTTTATAGGAAATAGTACTTTCAACAAAAATATTTTGTTTGTTGGAAAGTAAATATGTGCAAAATTCTTCAGGTAAGACAAAATGGCATTTATGATTATTTTCTCATTCTCTATATGCCTTTTAGTGCCTGTTTCTTGTTCCAAAATCCCAACACCCCACTGAGATATTTCTTTAATCCACAATTACTGAAAATCTTAAGTACACCTCAACTTTCATTTCTCCCTATGCGATCTCTCTCTCTCTCTTTCATTGCTCACCGCTAGTATTAATGGCGAAACAAATCTCCAGTATTAATGGTGAAACAATCTCTCTTCTATTCTGTAGTAGTATTAATGGTGAAACAGTCTCTCTTCTATTCTATGCACTTACAGTAGGATAGAATAAACTCCTTTTTTGTAGACTCATATGATAAGCCACGTGTTTATTTCTTGTGATGCCATCAATTGATGCTGAATTTGACTCAAAACATTTGGTACAAAGTTCAAAAACAAAATTTTTTCTTTTTAAAATTAAGATTACATTTTTTTTCTGTGAAACTGATTCGCTACAGTTTGGTTCAAAACTATTTCTCCAAGTAGCATTACTGTGATGGATTGGTCTTCCAAATATGATTATATTTTGGTTAAATTTAGATTTAATGCTTACAAAATAAGGGCTGTGAATGGATTAAGTAAGTAGAAAGAGTGGGTGCGAGAGAGCATTAGCATTAGTAGAGGCATATGGTGCAAGAAAGCAAGCTTATGCAGCATCAACCAAAAAAAAAAACCACTTCCATTTCACCTCTCCATTCGTCGAAATACCTGTCCTATTTAGGCTATCAACTTCCACAACAAGGGATGGAAGTCTGTTCCACCAACCAACTACCCGCTGGCTAAAAGCAAATTTCTGCACATCTATCTTTCCTCAATCTGAATTTATGCCCTCTCAGGTGATTATTCTGAACAAGAGGAAGAATCCCATCGGCATTGAGCATGCTCAAACCATTCAAGGCTTTATACACCTCTATCAGATCACCTCGCCGGTGCCTAGTCTCCAGACACTGTAATTTGCAAAACTTAAGCCTTTCTTTGTAAGAGCAACCCTTTGTTCCATTCACTTATCTTGTTGCCCTTCCCTGTACTCGTTCCAGAAGCTCTACATCCTTCTTGAAATGAGACTTCCAGACCTGTATACAGTACTCAAGGTGTGGCCTGACCATCGCCTTATACAAGGGAATAATCACCTCCTTATCCCAGCTAGAAAAATTCGTGTATATCATTGACAAGACACCATGAGCTACTCTTGCAGCCCATCTGCACTGCTCAGAGAACTTCATATCTGCCTGCACAATTATACCCAGGTCCTTTTCATTCTCTACCACTGTCAGTGTAGTACCACAGAGTTGATATGTTGCTCTGGGGTTGCTGTTTCCCATATGTAGTACTTTACATTTGTCAATGTTAAACTTCATTTGCCACCCCTCAGCCCATCTGCTCAACCTTTCCAGGTCCTGTTCAGCAGCATAGTGTCAGTGGTGTCCTTAACAACCCTGCCAACCTTTGTATCGTCTGCAAACTTGGACATTAAGCTTGATATACCATCATCAGTATCATTTATAAATACAGAAAACAATAATGGACCCAACACTGAACCCCGAGGGACTCCACTAATAACATTAGTCCATGACGAGCAGTGTCCATTGATTACCACTCTCATCTTTTCCCCGTCAACCATCCCTTTATCCATAGCAGCAATTTGCCTCCAATGCCACACTGCTCCAATTTGTGCAGCAGTCTTCCATGTGCAACAGTATCAAAAGCCTTTCTAAGATCCAAATATATAATATCAAAGTTATTGCCTGCATCCAGTTCTTTTGTGACTGCATCATAGTATCCAATCAAATTGGTCAGGCAAGACTTTCCCTTAACAAAACCATGCTGTGTCCGAGCTGTTGTTGTTGTTGTTATTTGGTTTTTAGGAGCATTAGCAACTAAGGCCATAACTGAAGCGAGCTAAAACTGAAGTCTTGTCCGAGCTAAAACTGAAGTCTTGTCTAGATGATCCTGCAGTGCCTCCGTTAATTTTCCTGGAACAGAAGTTAAACTCACAGGTCTATAATTACTTGTGTCAGCCTTTGATTCTCCTTTGTAAATTGGGGTCAGATTTGCACATCTCAAGTCTATGGGTACCTCCCCTGAGTCCAAGGAAGCTCTCATAATTATGGCTAAGGGTTTGATTACTTCCTTTGCTGCCTCCTTTAATATAACTGGATAGATCCCATCCACCCCAGGTGCCTTTCTTGTGTTTATCTTCAACAATTTCTCCTCCACTTTACTCTCAGTTATTAAAAGATTATCTAGCTTACTGCCAGAGTTGAATACACCTCTGGCATTCCCCTCGCTGAATAACTCCTCATGTGTGAATGCCGATGCAAAATATTCATTTATTTTGTTAGCTATCTGAGCAGGATCATCAACAGTTGAACCATCGATATCAAGTGGACCAATCTGATTCATCCCCAAGCTTCTAGAGTTTACATAAGTAAAGAACTCTTTGCTGTTTTCCTTTGCATCCTTTGCCAAAGATTTCTCGTAATCTGCCTTCGCCTGCCTAACCTCCTTTGTAACTTGGTTACAGACCCGCTTATATCTATTATAGGCTTCTGTGTCACATGTTAATTTATAAATATCCCATGCATTTTTCTTCTCTGTCACATGTCTAATTAGTTCATTTGACATCCATTTAGGCCTAAATCTTGAACAATATTTCTTTGTTGGTAGGAAAAGCCTTGTAGCTTCCAAGATTAATTCTTTGAATGCTTCCCATTTTGAATTTGCTGTTGGTAACATCATCAGTTGGTCCCACTGTATAGAATTTAAATACTGTCTCAGACTATCGTAGTCGCCTTTATGAAAGCAAAAACCCTTCTCTTTACCCCTGATGGAATTTACCTCTTTGAGTAAATCCCACTTCAGCACACTGTGATTACTGCCACCTAGTGGCTCTTTTATCTGCAGATTCTTAATGCATGAAGAATCAGTACTGAATGTGTACAGGCGAAGTTTTTACGGCTCCTGCAAATAGAGAAGTTTTTGCTTTTTTATTGACTTAAATTGGCATATTAATTTATTTTTTAGAGTTGCTTTATATTCCTAGTAACAATACTTTAGTTTAAATTGAATTTAGATAGCTTGATTTTGAAAGTAAATAATACCTTGTGTCCGTAGATTTACTATTCGTAACTTACCGCCATTGTTATACAATACAGCGTGTGCTAGCGTAAGGTTTAACGGGAAACTAGGGAGCGAGTATAGTAGTATCAATTAATCAGTAAAATTTATTAATTTTATTAAATTTCATTGTCAATTGAATTGTACTTTTTTAACTAAATAAATATAGCGACTTAGTTATTACAAACGTAACATCACAAATTAATACATATAAGTTGACAGGGGATAAGAAAGTCATATAACGTAATTCAGAGATAATATTCGATACCACGAATATATATATATATATATATATATATATATATATATATATATATATATATAGTGTTATAACTGCATTGGGATAATATAGGTTTAGGGTTATATTTTGTATTGGAATTTTATTGAACTTGAATAGAAATCATGACTCACACCAGAGCAGCAAAGCAAAGGGTTCAAACTAGTGGAAGTGCTGTGCTTCAGGGAAGAACTGAGAGGTACGGTTGTCCTCTGAATCACAGTTTATTGAAATGCACACTTGTTTGATGTTTGTGGAGCGAACAGGACATGATATTGCCAAGGGGAATGTCTTTGTGTGTGCGCAATGTAAGGAGTGCGAGGAAATCAGGCACGAACTCGGCATTGTTGTGGGCTTATATGAGAGCTTGAAGGACAGGGTGGATGCCCTCGAAGGATTTAAATTGAGCGGCCCATCAAGCTCTCAGCTGCCCACATCAATGCCAGAGCTTGCACTTGACCATCACGCAACACAGCGACAACTCCCAAGGCAGAATGCACTGGTCCCAAAGGAACGAGTTGTTGTAGGTGACTCCATTGTCAGGGAAACGAGGAACATATTGTGCAAAAAGGATAGATGGAACAGGACCAGGGTATGTCTGCCAGGGGCAAAGGTTGATGACGTTGTAGGGCAGGTATCATCCTTTAAGGGCACAAAGGGTGATATTGTTGTAGTACACGTTGGCACTAATGATATTAAGAGTAGGAGACCGGCAGAATTACTTAACAAGTACAAGACAATGCTGAAAAAAAGCCATGAGTTAGGGTTGAATTTGAAAGTGTGTGCAATTCTGCCCAGCACGATAGGAGGGAGTATTTGATGAGAGCCTTGTCGAGCAATTTGGCCCTGGAGAGATAGTGCAAGGCTCAAGGGGTAGAATTTTTCTCACCCTGGTCTGTGCTTGTTAACAGGAGAGACTGCTTCTACAGGAATGGGATACATTTAAATAGAAAGGGTGCAAGAATATTTGATGATCCCACGAGCCAGAGTTAGGTGGGCGGAAAACTGCTAGCTTGGTGGGTTACACGGACTAATAGATTAACAGTAGCCGCTAGCAGAGGTAAAAGTGATTATTGCACTACTTCTATTGAAATGCAATTGAGCAGCAGCCTAGAAAGCAAGGCAATGGGAATTTCAAGGACTGCTGGGGGTTCATAGTGGAACAAGTAAATACATGGGCTGTTAGGGTAACTAAGAGTAGAAACAGGTGCATGTATACCTGCATGTACACCAATGCTAGGAGTATAGTTAATAAATTTGATGAGCTTGAAGTGCTAGTCAAGACATCAAAGGCAGATATTGTTGTGATATCAGAGACATGGTGTCGCACAGACATAAGCAGTGCAGAATTGGAATTTGGGGAGTACAATGTGTACAGAAAGGACAGACAGGAAGGGAGGAGGAGTTATGCTGTTAGTTAAGAAACACATAAAATCTAAGGAACTGCATCCAATTGATGTTGGTGGACAATGCAACGTTGAGTCTGTTTGGTGTGACATAAGCACTGGGAAAGGAAAAATGAGAGTAGGTGTGTGTTATAGGCCTAATGAATCTGAGGAGTATAATGAGCAATTGTGCAAAGAAATAGAGGGGGGGGGGCAGTACATTAGAGTGTCTTTTAATGGAGGATTTTAATTTCCCGGATATTGACTGGAATTTGTGAGTTGGTCACTCACATACCAGCAAGGCTTTTGTGGATTTATTGGATGATTGTTTTCTACAGCAGCATGTTCGAGAGGCAACTAGAGGGAGTAATACTCTTCATCTGATTATCAGTAATGATTCTTCGTGCATCAAGAATCTGCAGATAAAGGAACCACTAGTTGGCCGTGATCACAATGTGCTGAAGTGGGATTTACTCAAAGTGGTAACTATCATCAAGGGTAAAGGGAAGAGTTTTTGCTTTTGTAAAGGTGACTATGGTGGTCTTAGACAGTATTTAAATTCTATACGGTGGAACCAACTGATGATGATGTTACCAACAGCAAATCTAAAATAGGAAGCATTCAAAGAATTAATCTTGGAAGCTACAAGGCTTTTCATACCAACAAAGAAATATTGTTCAAGATTTAGGCCTAAATGGATATCAGATGAACTAATTAGACATGTGACAGAGAAGAAAAATGCATGGGATATTTATAAATTAACATGAGACACAGAAGCCTATGATTATAAGCTATTCTGTAACCAAGTTACAAAGGAGGTTAGGCAGGCAAAGGCAGATTACGAGAAATCTTTGGCAATGGATACAAAGAAAAACAGCAAAAAGTTCTTTACTTATGTAAACTCTAGAAGGAAGGGGATGAATCAGATTGGTCCACTTGATATCGATGATTCAACTGTTGATGATCTTGCTCAGGTAGCTAAGAAACTGAATGAATATTTTGCATCAACATTCACACATGAGAAGTTATTCAGGGAGGGAAATGCCAGAGGTGTATTCAACTTTGACAGTAGGCTAGATAATCTTGTAATAACTGATAGTAACAAACCCATGATTGTTGAAGATAAACACAAGAAAGGCACCTGAGTCACTCTTTATGTCACTGGCCTTCCGTTTGTTTATGCTCTTCCCACTCTTCACAGTGCTGTGATTTCTTCCTTGCTTGGCTAATGCACAACTGGAGCTTCCTCATCCACCTCAATTCATGCAGCCATATCATTTGCTCCAAGACTGCCACCAAGTACGTTACAAGCAGCCCTTGCTTCTGAAAATGTTGCTAATTCAAGGTTATTATTTATGACTTTGCCTTTTCCAGTACATTTTTTCCAGCAGTTTTCATTTGCTGTTGAGCTTATTTCTCTATGCTAAATCAGTATTGTATGCAATGTCTTTCAGTGTTAATATTTTCAGAAATCCTAGAACTTGAATTTCTGAGTTCAAAACACCAGCAAGTAACTCACCACAATAATAGGCTTTTGAAGGTTCAAATAATACTCTGATCTCACCATCTTTTGATTTCAGGATATCAGCTGAAGGATGAGCTGGGCAATGATTTTTTTCAAGTTTTTTTGGAAAGGAAAATAAGTGGTGTCTCACTGATGGTACATGAATGTCATTGATAAAGTTCTTACGAATGTGGCCCAATTATATTTTTATGCATGTCTCTGTGGCGAAATTCTCTGCCTAAGCAATTTGTAGGATTGTTCGTTTGTTAAACTTCAACTGCACATATATGAGAGGTGATCATTTAATTTGCGGACTGGTGCAAGATTTTATCTGTCATCATCTGAATCTTCTAAGAATTTCTTCTTCTCAAAATACTCTCCCTTGAACTTTACACACTTTTGCCACAGTCGTACCCACACATTAAATGCTTCTTGCAAGCCATTTTTCAAAAGACTGCAAAGTGTTTCCATTATGGCCCTGTAAGCATCATTGTCAGACACAAAACACTTGCTTTTCAGAGCTTTCTGTAGATTGGAAACAGGAAAAAATCACATGGGTCTAGTCCGGTGAATAAGGGAGATGTAGCAGAACCTTGGCACCTATGGCAGTGATCACTGGCTGCACAGTATTAGCTGTACAGGGCCTAGCATTGTCTTTTGATAGAGAAATGACTTTGCACTGGGAAGTTCTTGATATTTCTCATGAATGGCATGATGAAGTTTGACTCTGAGAAGCTCAGAGTATGCTTTCTTATTCATAGTCTGGCCATTACAATTTGGCCTTTGTCAAACTTGCTTAAGTCCGCTGTCTTTCCTATCTGAAGAACAAGAGTAATACTGATTAACGGAGCTCAGTATCAGGTGTTCTTTATACCTTGTAATTGTAATGCTTCCACTCACTCGACTGTTGTTTTGTCTCTGGATCATGATGAAAAATTCAAGTTTCATTACAAGTCACTATTTGATTTAAAAAGTTTCGACCTGTGTTTCAAAATGATCAAGCATTTCTTTGCTTGAGGCTACTCTTTGCTATTGTTGTTCTGGAGTCAAACTGTGTGAAATCCAGCGGGCACAAATTCGTGACATTTTCAGGTGATCTTTCACAATATTGTGAGCACTATCATATGAAATGGACATTCTAACAGCTAATTCACAAAATGCAATTTGCCTGTCTTCATCCAAAATTTCTGGGCTTTTGCGTTGAGGAGGAAGGCTGACCAGTTCTTGAGTCATCTGCAACAGACTCATGGCCTTCATGGAATTTCTTGTACCATATAAATACACTAATGAGCCAAAACATTATGACCAGTGAGTTGTTATGCAAATTGAAGCAACTGCAGGTCAACTACGGCGCATGCGTGGGTCAGGACACTGTATAAAGAACACCTGATACCGAGCTCCGTTAATCAGTATTACTCTTGTTCTTAAGGCAGTGGACTTAAGCGAGTTTGACAAAAGGCCAAATTGTAATGGCCAGACGATTGGGTTAGAACATATCCAAAATGGCACGACTGGTGGGGTGCTCACGGTCAGCCGTGGTTAGTACCTACTGAAAGTGGTCTGAGGGGAACCCACGAACTGCCAGTGAGGTGCTGGATGACCATGGCTCATCGATGCTCAAGGTGAGCGAAGGCCTTCCCAGATGGTACATGGCTGGCAAGAGAAGGGCAACTGTGGTGCAACTTGCCAGTAATTGGAATGCTGGTGATGGGAGTAATGTGTCACACCAGTACATCGAACCCTGCTGAAAATGGGGCTGTGTAGCCCCAGGCCTATAATGGGTACACGAGCATCGAAACTGGACCTTGAGTGATTGGAAGAAGGTCGTTTGGTCCAGCGAATCACGTTTCCTGTTGCACCACGTGGACAGCGGGGTGCGAGTGCATCGTTTACCTGGGGTAGTGATGGCACCTGGATGAACCGTGGAACGAAAACAAGCCAGTGGCAGCAGTGTCGTGCTTTAGGTGATGTTCTGCTGGGATACCCTGGGTCTAGTCATCCATGTTCTGGGCACTCTGACATCTTTCATGGCAACAGTCTTCCCCTCTGGCGGTGCCATCTTTCAGCAGGATAATGTGCCATGTCACGCTGCCCAGATTGTTCGAGACTGGTTCATGGAACATGAGGAAGACTTCCAGGTATTGCGCTGGTCTCCAAATTCCCCAGATATCAGTCCCATCGAGCATCTGTGGTTTGTGTTGGAACAGCTACTCCGATCTTCAGCATCTCAACCATGGACCTTACAGGAGTTAAAGGATCTGCTGGTTACACGTTGGTACCAGATACCACAAGACACATTTAACTTGTAGCGTCCATGCCTCGCTAGGTACAAGCTGTTTTGGCTGCACGTGGAGGACCAACATCATATTAAGTAGGTGGAATAATGTTTTGGCGCATCGGTGAGTGTCTGTTCTACCAATACACTCAATGCCACACACTTCATTCTGTTTCTGTCTGACACAATAGCGAATCGCATATTGCTTTCAATTTGTATGTTTAATATGATACTTGTTTCAAAATGATTGTCAGTGACACATGGCTAAAAACTCTTCACACAACACTAGCTGGTCAAGTACTGGCCATGTACACACAGTCTGCTCAGTAGCGATCAGGGAGAGTGCCTCTAGTGGCAGTTATGGAAAGTTCTCGTGGCAAATATAAAATCTTGCACCGGTTAGCAAATAAAATGATCACTCCTTGTATTATTTATATACAGATCTGCATTTTATTGTGAAATAATTAAACATAAATAAAATTTAACACATTTACTTGTTGTTGGTCATAGGAGGGTCATTTCCACCTCTTGTGTTTTTTTTTTTTCCTGCTCTGACTTTCCTCAAAACTTCTTTGTTCATTTTGGAATAGCTCAGTACTTAGATATTTTTTGGATTTGTTTCTTTATTAAAAATTCAGGAAGTCTCTATTGAATAGTGTGAGGGTGTACTGTACAGTTAGTAAATAATGTACAATTTGCTTTTGTGTAACTGAAATTGGATTAACAATGTGGAATATTTTATTTATTCTCTTGTCAATTTGATTGTACCTGTGTTTAAATTGGATTGTTTGAAGAAAGTATCCTCTTAAGAGCCTGTAGATACCAAATCAAAGTTATTGTTATGTGTAGGTTATTTCATATGAAAATTATTTAAATTTTTAAATATTATCTTAATTTATATAATCATATTTTTTTTTTCATCACATGATATAGACTCAACTTTTCAGTGGTCGTAATTACGTTTTGGAAAAAGCTATAACAGGAGATTTTGCTTTAATTAAAGCCTGGAAAGCAGACAAAGCAGGGAACTTGATATTCAGGTAAAGTTTAAGCATTTAATGAATACAGTCAAATGTTAGTGAGAGAGAGAATTAAACCTGAAATGTGCTAACTATAGTGAGTGCTCATTGTGTTTTGGTTATTCTCTATGGACAGCTATCTTCAAATAACTCTCTTCACACTATATGAATGTAATGTGAAGAGAGTTTGTACAGCAGTGGTGTGCATCTGACCAAACTTAAGATAGGGGAAAATAAGTGTAGAGTTTAGCAGAAGTGGTCAGTTTGTTCTGCTACAACAGAACAAACTGAGTAAAGGCAAGATTGATCCATAATGAATAAAGGCTTCCTTTATTCATTATGAGCTGTTTGATGCCAGTGGTTACATTACTTTATTGTAGAAATAATGTCAACGATGTGAGATCTGTGATGACACATGTATGTATACATGTGTCATCACAAGAATGTTAATTATCAGTTTCAAAGTTACTCATGGGCATAAATGAATTCTGAAGACAAAAAAAAAAAAAAAAAAAAAACTGGACAAAGTGCACTCTAGAGAAGAAAAATCAGGACAATGCTTGGACATATATATGCATTACTGGACACATACTCCATTATCATTCGCATCCCCCCCACCTCTATGAAACACTTTACTGGCCTGGGTAGGCTTTCCACCAATGAATGATAGACTACAGTGGGTCCTCTGTTTTACTGGAGGAACAGTCCTCTGTTCCTCCAGTAAAACAGCGACCAGTTGAGCTGCTGCTGATGTGGTATGTGTTGATCTGACATCCACCTGACATTCCAGTTCAAACTGAGATTCTATTTGTACTGGAATGCATGTGTTTATTTAACACATGCTTTTCTTTGAGTTCTTAGAGACTTCTCATCTGCTTTAGCCTGCCTGACACCTTAAGTAACTTGGTTATACATTAGTTTGTACTTATTGTATGACTGTTATTCCCTGGCAATTTATATTCATTCCATACATTTTTAGCATTTTCATTGGTTTTAGCAAATGATTAAAGAAAGCAAGCTTATACAGCATCGGCGAAAAACAAAAAGGCATTTCCCTTTCACCTATTCATTCTCTCCAATAGTTTGTCTAGTTCTTTCTTGTATTTATTTAAGCTGTCAATGTCCACAACAACAGATGGAAGTTTGTTCCAGCAATCAACCACCCACTGGCTTGAGGCAAACTTATGCACATATATTCTGCAACATCCTTCCTCAATTTGAATTTTTGCCCCCTCATGTATTAGCATTAGCATTAGTAGAGGCGTTTGATGCAAGAAAGCAAGCTTATGCAGCATCAGCCAAAAAAAAAAAATAAATAATAAATAAATAAAAAATAACCACTTCCACTTCACCCCTCTGTTCGTTCAAAATACCTGTCCAGCAGAGCCTTAAACTTATTTAGGCTATCAACTTCCACGACAAGGGATGGAAGTCTATTCCACCAATCAACCACCCGCTGGCTAAAGGCAAATTTCCTCACGTCTATCCTACATCTGTCATTTCTCAATTTGAATTTATGCCCTCTCAGGTGACTATTCTGAGCAAAAGGAAGAATCCCATCAGCATTGAGCATGCTCAAAGCATTCAAGGCTTTATACACCTCTATCAGATCACCTCGCTGGTGCCTAGTCCCCAGACACTGTAATTTGCAAAACTTAAGCCTTTCTTTGTAAGAGCACCCCTTTGTTCCATTAACTAATCTTGTTGCCCTTCTCTGTACTCGTTCCAGCATCTCTACATCCTTCTTGAAATGAGGCCTCCAGACCTGTATACAGTACTCTAGGTGTGGCCTGACCATTGCCTTATACAAGGGAATAATCACCTCCTTATCCCTGCTAGAAAAATTCCTATATAACATCGACAACACACCATGAGCTACTCTTGCAGCCCGTCTGCACTGTCAGAAAACTTCATATCTGCCTGCACAACCACCACCAGGTCCCTTTCATTCTCTACCACTGTTAGTGTAGTACCACAGAGTTGATACATTGCTCTGGGGTTGCTGTTTCCCAAATGTAGTACTTTACATTTGTCAATGTTAAACTTCATTTGCCACCTCTCAGCCCATCTGCTCAACCTTTCCAGGTCCTGTTCAGCAGCATAGTATCAGTGGTGTCCTTAACAACCCTGCGAACCTTTGTATCGTCTGCAAACTTGGACATTAAGCTTTATATACCATCATCAATATCATTTATAAATACAGAAAACAATAACGGACCCAATACTGAACCCTGAGGGACTCCACTAATAACATTAGTCCCCGATGAGCAGTGTCCATTGATTACCACTCTCTGTCTTCTCCTGCTCAACTACCCCTTTATCCATAGCAGCAATTTGCCTCCAATGCCACACTGCTCCAATTTGTGCAGCAGTCAAAAGCCTTTCTAAGATCCAAGTATATAATATCAAAGTTATTGCCTACATCCAGTTCTTTTGTGACTGCATCATAGTATCCAATCAAATTGGTCAGGCAAGACTTCCCCTTAACAAAACCATGCTGTGTCTGAGCTATAACTGAAGTCTTGTCTAGATGATCCTGCAGTGCTTCTTTAACCAGTGCCTCCATTAATTTTCCAGGAACAGCAGTTAAACTGACAGGTCTGTAATTACTTGTGTCGCCCTTTGACCCTCCTTTGTGAATTGGGGTCACATTTGCACATCTCCTGTCCATGGGTACTTCCCCTGAGTCCAAGGAAGCTCTCATAATTATGGCTAAGGGTTTGCTTACTTCCTTTGCTGCCTCCTTTAATATAACTGGATAGATCCCATCCACCCCAGGTGCCTTTCTTGTATTTATATTCAACAATTTCTCCTCCACTTTACTCTCAGTTATTACAAGATTCTCTAGCTTACTGCCAGAGTTGAATACACCTCTGGCATTCCCCTCGCTGAATAACTCCTCATGTGTGAATGTCGATGCAAAATATTCATTCAGTTTGTTAGCTACCTGAGCAGGATCATCAACAGTTGACCCATCGATATCAAGTGGACCAATCTGATTCATCCTCTTCCTTCTAGAGTTTACATAAGTAAAGAACTCTTTGCTGTTTTTCTTTGCATCCCTTGCCAAAGATTTCTCGTAATCTGCCTTCGCCTGCCTAACCTCCTTTGTAACTTGGTTACAGATCAACTTGTATCTACATAGACTTCTGTGTCATGTGTTAATTTTTATGTATCCCATGCATTTTTCTTCTCTGCCCTATGTCTCATTAGTTCATCTGACATCCACTTTGGCCTAAACCTTGAACAGTATTTCTTAGTTGGTATGTAAAGCCTAGTAGCTTTCAAGATAAGTTCTTTGAATGCTTCCCATTTTGAATTTGCTGTTGGTAACATCATCATTTTGTCCCACTGTATAGAATTTTTAAATACTGTCTCAGTCCATCGTAGTCGCCTTTACGGAAGCAATAACCCTTCTCTTTACCCCTAATGGTAGTTACCTCTTTGAGTAAACCCCACTTCAGCACACTGTGATCACTGCCACCTAGTGGTTCATTTATCTGCAGATTCTTAATGCATGAAGAATCACTACTGATAATGAAATCAAGAGTATTACTCCCTCTAGTTGCCTCCCGAACATGGTAATGTAGAAAACAATCATCCAATAAATCCACAAAAGCCTTGCTAGTGTGTGAATGACCAGCCCCCAAATTCCAGTCAATATCTGGGAAATTAAAATCCCCCATTATAAGACTCTCTGATTTACTGGCCCACTCTATTTCCCCATACAGTTTCTTATTATACTCATCAGAGTCATTAGGCCTATAGCACATTCCTACTCTCAATTTTGATCACCCAATGCTTATGTCACACCAAACTGACTCGACACTGCACTGTCCAGCAATGTCGACCGGCTTCACTTCCTTGGATTTTATGTATTTCTTAACTAATAGCATAACCCCTCCTCCCTTCCTATCCTGTCTATCCTTTCTGTAGACATTGTACTCCCAAATTCCAGTTCTGCATTCCTTATATCTGTGTGACACCACGTCTCTGAAATCCCAACAATATCTGCCTTTGATGTTTTGAGCAATACCTCAAATTCATCAAATTTATTTACTAAACTCCTAGCATTGGTGTACACGCAAGTATACCTGCACCTGTTTCTATTCTTAGCTACCCTAACACAACCCTATGTGTTTATTTGTACCCCAATGATTTCCAGCAGTCTCTGAAATATCCTGCTTCTTATTTTCCAGGCTGCGGCTCATTCCAATAGAAGCAGTGCAAGAATCACTTTCACCTCTGCCAGTGGCTACTGTTAGTCTATTAGTCCTTATATCCCCCCCAATCTAGCAGTTTTCCGACCCCCCCTAACACTACCTCGATAGCATCAGCAAACATTCTTGCACCCTTTCTATTTAAGTGTATCCCATCCCTGTAGAAGCAGTCTCTCCTGTTAACAAGTACAGATCAGGCTGAAAAAAATTCTACCCCTTGAGCCCTGCACAATCTTTCCAGGGCCGAATTGATCGACAGGGCTCTCATCATATACTCCCGCCTATCGTGTCTGGGCAGAATTGCAGACACTTTCAAATTCAACTCTTATTCACGGCTGTTTTCAACAGTGACCTATCTGTATTTATATCATTTATAAATACAGAAAACAACAATGCATCCTACACCAAATCCTGGGGACTCCACTAATAAGATTAGTCCATGAAGAGCAGTGTCCATTGATAACCACTCTCTGTCTTCTCCCACTCAACCATCCTTTTATCCATTGTAGCAACTTGCCCTTAATGCCATGCTCCAATTTTTACAGTAGTCTTCCATGTGCCACAGTATCAAATGTTTTCCTAAAATCCAAGTATATGATATTAGTAGTATTTTTGGCATTCAGTTCCTTTGTGACCACATCATGGTATCCAATCACATTGGTCAGACAAGATCTCCCTTTAACAAGCCCATGCTGTGTCTTAACTATTACTGCAGTCTTGTCTAGATGATCCTGCAATGCTTCTTTAATCAGTGATTCCATTATTTTCCCGGAACGCAAGGTGACAAACTAGTTATTTGTCACCTTTTGAACTTCCTTTGTGAAGTGGTGATACATTTGCACACCTTCAGTCCATGGGGACCTCCCCTGAATCTAAGGAAGCTCTCATAATTATGGCTAAGGGTTTGCTTACTTTCTTTGCCGCCTCCTTTAATATAACTTGATAGATCCCATCCACCCCAGGTGCCTTTTTTTATGTTTAACTTCGACAATTTCTCCTCCACTTTGCTCTGTTATTATAAAATCACTTAGCTCCCTGTTTGTTTGATAAACCTCCGGCACTCCCCTCATTTAATAACTCCTCATGTGTGAATGTAGATGCAAAATACTCATTCAATTTATCAGCTACCTGAGCATGATCATCAATAGCCAACCCATCTATGTTAAGTGGTCCAATCTGATTCATTCCTTTCCTTCTAGAGTTTATATAAGTAAAGAACTCTTTGCTGGTTATTTTTTTGCATCCTTTGCCAAAGATTTTTCGTAATTTGCCTTTGCCTGCCTAACCTCCTTTGTGACCTGATTACAGACTAGCTTATATCTGCCAAAAGCCTCTGTGTTGCCTGATAATTTATATGCATCCCATGCAATTTTCTTCTCTGCCTCAAGCTGCATTAATTCATCTGATATCCGTTTAGGCCTAAACCTTGAACAGTATTTCTTTGTTGGTATGAAAAGCCTAATAGCCTCCAAGAGTAAGTCCCTGAAAGCTTTAGAATTCACCATTGGTAACATCATCATTTGATCCCAGTCTATAGAATTTAAAAACTGTCTTAGACCTCTGT
Source organism: Mastigoproctus giganteus (assembly GCF_048544385.1). Lineage (NCBI taxonomy): Eukaryota > Metazoa > Arthropoda > Arachnida > Uropygi > Thelyphonidae > Mastigoproctus > Mastigoproctus giganteus. Next base: position 74,359,715 of record NC_143582.1, on the reverse strand, counting down.
AGTCACCTTTACGAAAACAAAAACCCTTCCCTTTCCCCTTGATCATAGTTACATCTTTAAGTAAATTTCACATCAGTACACTGTGATCACTGCCACCTAGTGGTTCCTTTATCTGCAGATTATTAACACATGAAGAATCACTGCTGATAAATCAGGTCAAGAGTATTACTCCCTCTGGTTGCCTCTCAAATATGTTGCTGTAGAAAACAGTCATCCAGTAAATCCACAAAAGTCTTCTAGTGTGCGAGTGACCACTCCACAAGTTCCAGTCAACATCTGGAAAGTAAAAATCCCCCATTATAATATATTCTGGTTTAATTGCAGAATTGCTCATTATACTCATCACATTCATTAGGAACGGCCTCCGTAGCTGAGTGGTCAGGAGCGGGAGTGCAGTAGCGCACGCTCTCCGAGTAGACCGGGGTTCAAGCCCCTGACTGCTGAATATGGTCGATCTGCCAACCCGCACTGGACCAGCGTGGCAGATTATGGTCCACTTCCCTCAGCATGAATTGTTGAGGAGGCTTCCATCCTGCAGTGGGTTGATAATGGCTGCACTTTACTTTAGCCGACCGGGCTAGCTGGGTGGGTAAAGTGCCTGCCTGGCAACCCAAAGGTCGCGGGTTCGAATCCTGCCTCGGGCTTGGATCAGTGTACTGCAAAAACCTTGGGAGGTGCATTATGGCTACAGAAGCCAATGCGCCAACAACTACCAAAAAAAAAAAAAAAAAACTCATCACATTCATTAGGCCTATAACACACACCTACTCGCATTTTTCCTTTCCCAGTGCATATGTCACACCACACTGACTCAGAATTGCCTTGTCGTTAATGTAAATTGGATGCACTTCCTTAGAATTTGTGTTTCTTAACTAACAGCATAATCCCTCCTCCCTTCCTGTCCTGTCTATCCTTTCTGTACACATTGTACTCTCCAAATTCCAATTCTGCACTGCTTATATCTTTGTGGAGCCACGTCTTTGATATCCCAACAATATCCACTTTTGATGTCTTGACAAGCACCCAAATTCATCAAATTTATTTACTATACTCCTAGCATTGGTGTACATGCAAATATACGTAAACCTATTTTTACTCTTATTTACCCTAACACAACCCATGTATTTACTTCTTCCATGATGACTCCCCCTTGAAATTCCCAGTACCTTGCTTTTCAGGCTGCTGCTCATTCCATTAGAAGCAGTGCAAGAATCACCTTCACTTCTGCCTGTGACTGCCGTTACTCTGTTAGTCTGTGAATCTCCCAAAGCTAGCAGTTTTCCGACCCACCTAACACTGCCTTAATAGCATCAGTAAATATTCTTGCCCTCTTTCTATTTAAGTGTATCCTATCCCTGTAGAAACAATCTCTCATGTTAATAAGCACAGACCACACTGAGAAAAATTTTACCCCATGAACCTTGCACAATCTCTACAGGGCCGAATTGATTGACAAGGTTGTCATCATAAAATCCCTCCTATCATGTCTGGTCAGAATTGCAGACACTTTCAAATTTACTCCTAACTCGTAACTTTTTTTCAACATTAACCTGTACTTGTTAAGTAAGTCCTCAGATTTTCTACTCTTAATGTCATTGTGCCAATGTGTACAACAATATCACTCTTTGTGCCTTTAAAAGATGATATCTGCTCTACGCCATCAACTTTTGCTCCTAGCAGACACCCTGGTCACATTCCACCTATCTTTTTTGCACAGTATATTTCCCATCTCCCTGACAATAGTCACCGACAGTAACTGGCTCCTGTGGGACCAGCTCATTCTGCCTTGAAGGTTTCCGCTGTGTTGCCTTATGATCATGTGCAAGCTCTGGCATTGATGTGGGCAGCTGAAAGCTTGATGGGTCCCCAAATTTAAGTCCTTCGAGGGGATCTACCCCGTTCTTCAAGTTTCCATAAAGGCCCATAACAATTCTGAGTTGGTGCCTAACTTCTTCACACTGCTTACCTCAAGCACACATACTCTATTTCCCCGTACAGTTTCTTATTATACTCATCAGAGTCATTAGGCCTATAGCACACTCCTACTCTCAATTTTGATCTCCCAATGCTTATGTCACATCAAACTGACTCGACACTGCACTGTCCAGCAATGTCGACTGGCTTCACTTCCTTGGATTTTATGTATTTCTTAACTAATAGCATAACCCCTCCTCCCTTCCTATCCTTGGCACCATCGTGTCCCGTCCCAGAAAGGTCTGCAAACATTTCACAAGTTGTACATTTCTTTAGGCTGTGATGCATTGGAGAATTGCCCCCTTCGGTTCTCTCCTGAGCCACAGCACTCCCCTGCTTTGTGAATGTTGCTTTGCTGCTCTAGTCTGGGGCATGATTTCTGTTTAAATATGATTTAATTAATTAACATTGAAAATTAATAAGGTTAATAAATTTATTTGATTAATTTACTATACTATATTTGACTATACAATATTAATACTAAGCTAATGCAGTAATATGTATTCCACTATATAGTTTTACATTATACCTTAGCTATCATATTCAAGATATATGTTATCAAGTTACACCTTACTGTAACAATCACAATTCTAAATTAGTTATATCCTTAATTAAATACAAAAGATATATGCCCAAAAAGTGATTAAAACCTTCAAAATACTTTTTTATTACAATTAAAACCGTACTATTCTTCTATGCTATGATATTCCAGCCAAAACACTAATACGATAGTGGTAAGAGTAGTGAGTTGTAACAAAGTCACTAGCTAAATTTAAAAAAATACACTAATGAACACTACTAAACCTGTTTAATCTATTTGTAAAACACAAATTAATATGTTAACTAATCAAAAAATACAAGAGTTATATGCCCAAAAGGTGATTAAAACCATTCAAAAGACTTATTTATTATAATTTAAACCTTACTATTCTTCTGAGCTACTGGTTATGCTACAATATTCCCGCCAAAAACACTGCTATGGTAGTGGTAGGAGTAGCGAGTTATAACTTACAAAATCACTAGCTGAATTTAAAAAATAAGCTAACGAAAGCCACTAAGCCTATTTAATCTATTTGTTAAACACAAATTAATACACTAACTAATCAAAAATACAATAAATATCAATTGTCAGTGTGAAAAGATTTGGAATTAATTGTTTCCAAGGTATAGTGCAGTAATTTTCTTCACTGTCATGGTCTGAAAAATGTTTAATAAAGCTGCTTCCTGGGTTTGCTTGTTCAGTGCTGTAATATGCTTACATTTTATAAACATTCATGTGCCCTATACAATTCTCTGAACTTCATAGCAGTGTCTTTGCCCGATCCTGACATTTTAATGATTTTGATGTTGCCAAAATCATTAAAGTTGCCCAATTCACAACCACTGAATTGGTAATGGCACAAGATGGATCATTCACATATGTTTTATGAACAGTCTTGTGAGAAAATCATGTGGTGAAATGAAGCAAGTACTCTATTAACTACTAGATAATACTGAAACATAGATTTACATAGATACAATTACAAAGAGTTAGTAGTTGATTCCAGAAATTCACTTATCTACTAAACCCACATAAACAATGTTTATGGGTGAGACTGGTTCTAAAGCTGTTTTTTTTTTTTTTTTTTTTTTTTTTTTAACATTGTGCTGTATGCCTCATTGATTCTGGATTTAGAGATTCACTTAAACCTTTGTGAAGAATGATGGTGTAAGCTGAAATTCCATTTTTTATGTGTTGGTTCAATTCAACTACTGTGCACATACATGCAATTTGTCTTGTTACCAAGTAGCATTATGCTGTTAAAGAAATCATCATGATGCAAATGTTCAGATTCTAGGGAAACAGATTCATCTCTTATCTTGGGTTAGTTTTTGATACATATAAGTGTAATATAAATGTAAATAGTGTTTCAATTTTAATCTATACCAAGACAATTTAAGTACATGCAACCATTCTGTATTCTTATAATTTAATTTTGTTTCATAAGATACTTTTATTTTTTATTCATGTCCTCTATTTTCTTGGGCTTTTTTGTTTTAGGCATACAGCAGCTAATTTCAATCCTCCAATGAGCAAGGCAGCAAAGATCACAATTGCTGAGGTATTATTAGTTGATATGAGTCTTTTAATGTTTTATAAAAAGTGAATATAATTGTTTTCTTTATAACTCATGAGTGTAATATTAAGTTTCAGGTAGACTGTTCATATTAAATATATATATATATATATATATATTTTTTTTTTTATTTGTATTGTTTTTGGTTTTTTTGTAAGTTTATTCTGTTTTTTTTTTTTTTTTTTCCTGCTTTTAAAATATCTCATGTACTTTAACCAGCAAATGTTTCTTATTGATGATATGTTACTTTATTTGAAAGTGAAGGGGACAAGTATTTCATTCCATCATATCATATTATTTTATTCCATTCCATTTTTAATGTAATTGATCTCATCTGACAACAGCCCTTGTTTGGCTTTGAAATTATTGGTAGTCTTTATTTTTCCAACCATTTCTTTAATTTTATTTATTGTTTTTTCACAGGTCAAATATTGAGAATTTTATTTTATCCAAAAATAATGTAGGTAGAAGAGATTGTAGAAATTGGAGAAATACCTTCAGAACATGTCCATGTTCCAAACATTTATGTTCAGAGGATAATCTTAGGCAAAAATTATGAGAAAAGAATTGAGGTATGTTTGTACTAAAGATATTATGAGTAAAGTTTAAAAAAAAAAAAACTGTAAGCATTACATATATAACTTATAAATTTTGATCAATAGTAGCTGAGTAATCAGGAAACTTTTGTTTGCTGATTTCATCCCCAGTAATTTTAGCTAATCATTAAAATTTTTCAAATTATGTACATAACGTGATTGTATTTTTTTTTTTTTTTTTTTTTCAACTTTAGTAAACTGCAGGTACCTCAGAACTTAACTTTGTATCTTATAGTATATAATAGAGCTATGATGCTCAATATGTTCTATGTTGATATCAATATTTGTAGAAAAATAATAGAAAAATTAACCTCAACATGATAAAGTAGAACATTTCCATATGATACTCCAGAAATTAAAACTAAAGATTAATACAAAATGATTACAGTAAAAAGTCAATTAAAAACAATTAAAAATGTATTAAAAATTCAAAAAAAAATTAAAAATTAATTAAACTTCTTAAATTAATTTTTAATTGTTTTTTTTAAATTATTTTCAATTGATTTTTTACTGTAATCATTTTGCGTTAATCTTTTATTCGTTTTAATTTCTGGAGAGTATCATGTGGAAGTATTCTACTTATCATATTGAGGTAAATTTCTCGTACTGTTCTACCAATATTAACTTTATATCATATCTATTCAGTTATACCTGGAACATTCAATTCTCTCTACGGTAATGATCCCTCTTTATGAATTTGGGATATATTTGCACTTCTCCAGTCCATAGGGACTTCCCCTGAATCCAAGGATGCTCCCATAACTATGGCTTATGGCTAATGGTTTTGCTTACCTCCTTTGCTGCCTCTTTTAATATACAGTGGAATCTCATTTATACAAAATTAGACTGGGGTTTGAGCCCATGACCACCAAATACGGAGGATGCGGAAAGGTCAGGGAATGACCACCGCATATCCCCGGACCAATATGGCCTTAGTTGCTAATGCTCCTAAAAACCAAATAACAAACAAACTCGTTTATACAAAGTTCAAGGGACCTAAATTTGCACATTTTGTAATAACGAGGTTTATAGTAACGAGGTCCCCCAAAGTGTCAAAATTTTACTTTTTTTTTTTTTTGGTACATACTGTATATCTAAGAATAATAAAATAAAATAATAAAAATTAAATAAAAACAAAAGCCTTACTAACAATACAATACTAGGAATAACATATTTTTTAAATATTTTTTATTTTATTTGTAAGATAAACTAAAAGAAAAGCAATATTAACAGAAATTAAAGTATTGTACAATATATATTTTGATATATACAATATTTTAGTATCACAGTAAAAAGAATTACAATCTTAATATAAAAGGAGACATACAAACCATTAACTTTTTAATAAATTAATCCAATTTAAAAAAAGAATCCAATGTTGTTTGCACAGTTTTTGTCCTATATGCATTTTTAACTATAGCACAGACATTATGAAATGCAATAGTTGTTTATTTATCAACGTTACTGCAGACCAACGCATTCTCTATTATGTTCAATGCATTTTGGGCATCTTTTTTAAATGGCAGTGTGTGTGCACTTCTTCACTTTTGCTGTTGCTGGTAACAAAAACATCATTTTGTTTGGTACCCAGCAGCTCTTCTGGTGTTGGCGTTGCAGTGGTAGCAACTTCATCATCCACCTTCACAGAGTCTTCAAATTTGCCAACAAAATCCATATGCTCATTCAAATTCCACCTTTCCTCACTGTTGCTATCACATTCGTCTGCTGGACCATGTAGTAGTAGTAGTAGTGGCATATGATGCAAGAAAGCAAGTGTATGAGCTTATGCAGCATCAGCCAAAAAAAAAAAAAAATCACACCATTCCTTCCAAATGCCTGTCCAGTTCCTCCTTAAATTTATTCAACCTATCAACTTCCACAACGACAGATGGAAGTTTGTTCCAGCAATTAACCACCCGCTGGATAAAGACAAATTTCCGCACATCTATTCTACATCTGTCCTTTCTTAATTTAAATTTATGCCCCCTTAGGTTCATAATCTGAACAAGTGGAAGGATCCCATCAGAATTCAGTCCTTGTGCTCAACCCATTCAAGGCATGTTTTTCGATTTTCTCTCCAAAGCCACTCTTTCTGAAGCAGTTGATTATTACACTTGATGTAATACTTTCCCAAGCAATAACAAGATTACGGATAGCATCCAAGACATTCCAATTTGGTTACAAATTGTTCCCTCCTATGTTGTGGATCAAGTACCTTATCAGGAGGGGTCTATATGCTCTCTTGAGGTTATAAATAATGCCTTGATCCAGTGGTTGCATTAAACTGGTATTGGGGAGTAAAAACAACAGCCATATATTTGTCAACTTAAGTGTCTTGGCAGGATGTGCTGTACAATGGTCTAGAATCATCAAAATGTTCCTTTTTTCTGAAGCCAATCTTCTGTCCAATTTTGATGACCAAGGCTGAAAAATTTTGACCGCAAGCCAAGCTATTGGTCTCATAATCACAGGGAAATTGGTTAACTGCTTTAAAACATCTTGGCATGAAAAACTTACCAATCACAAGAGGGTGTAGTTTTGTATTGCCATCTGAATTGCAGCTTAACAGAACAAAGAGTCTTTGTTTACTTAATTTTCCACCATGACAGGACTCTCCTCGAACAGCAAATGTTTTGTTTGCCAGCAGATTATAAATTAAACCTGTCTCATCAAGATTAAAAATATCCTTTGCCTCATATTTTTCAAGGATGGACCATACAGAACACAACCAGTCTGTAGCCTTTTCTTTGTCGACTAATCCAGACTCACCACAAACATTTCGCGAAACCAAATTATTCCTGTCTTTAAATCTTTGGAGCCAGCCATTGCTGCATTTGAAGTCACTAATCTCATGTTGCTGAGCTAGATAATTTGCCTTTTTTGGAAATTCGGACCTGATACAGTATTGGTTAATTAGATGCATGCATTTGTTGGTACCACTCGAAAAATTTTGTTTCAAGCTCCTCTTGTTTTGCACCATGAATTAATTTTTCTGTTTTTCATCGCTGCTCCAGTGTCACACACTTAAAGTCTTTTTCGGTTTTTCAGTATTGTAGATAAAGTATGTAAAGGGATGTTGTATTCCTTTGCAATGACCGTTTTGCTTCTTTCCATCCTATCAGCCTCTTGTATAATTTTTAGTTTAATTTCCAGGCTTAATTCTGTCCCTCTATGTTTTGTCTAACAAGTAATTTCTAACAAATCAGTGCCATCCTTCAGGAAGCAGGGAGCCAGGTGACCGGGCGCAATAATCGGAACGCTCTGCCAAGATTTGTATTAAACATACAAAATGACAATATTTATTTCTCATGGGGTGAAAAAGAACTTTGTAATACATATTAACTGAATTTTGTAATAAACGAATATATTTACATAGAAAAGCCTATCCTTTTGCAGGGGGAATGGTATGTGCTTCATATAAACGAGTACTTTGAATAAACCGAGTTTGTATTAACGAGATTTTACTGTAATTGGATTGATTCCATCTGTCCCTTTTTTAATATCTATCCTCAACAATTTCTCCATTTTTTCTTTCTGTTATTGCAAAGTCATTTAGCTCCTAGTTACAGTTTAACATCATAAAAAACTTTTGGCATCCCTTACCCTAAAGATTTCATGCAAAGTATTTATTCAATTTGTCAGCAGCCTGAGCAGGGGCATCGACAGTTAACCCCCATAACATCAAGTGGTCCAATGTTAAAGTGACCAGATCCTTAGTATTCCACTGTGGGGCATTGGGGAGAAAGAATTTTATAACCTCCTAGAAACAGTACACACACACTTTTTTTAAATTTATTTTTTATTTATAAAAAAATTCACATACAAAATATAAATTAAGTACATATACTTCTTTGAACTAAACTACTTATAAAATATCACACTTCTTAAAAAAAAAAAAAAATATAGCCTATATATATATATATATATATATTTTTTTTTTTTTCCCTCAAAGAAAGGCTGAAATTCAGTACAGTTGGACAGACAACTTGTGTAATCGAGACCCGCTAATATTCGTAAAATCGGACAAATGCTAACTTATCATGATTTTCTCTTGTAGAGAAGCTGTCTTCATTTTGAATTTAAAACAATGTTTTGAATTTAGACCAAATAAAAAAAGGATAATAAATATAATGTATAGGATATTAAAAATTATTAAAATTTTGAAATATTATTTTTTAAGTCAGTAAAGTACCCCTCATGTTATGCTACATGATGAACAGCATGAAGATGGACATGAACTGAGAAAAATAGTTGTTATTAGAAGGGAAAAAAAAAAAACAATTATTAGAGGGGTTGTTTTTTAATTGACTTTCATTTTTGTTTAATGAAAAAGGTTGTTTTTTTTCTGTGAAATAAGACTAATAATAAAAATATACTTTTTTTTAACAGTAAAAACAAGAGAAAGTTAAATAATTAAATATATTTTTCCTTAATAACTTTTACCTTAATTTTTCTTAATAATTCATTATTTTGTAGCATTGCTTTCAGCATTTCTACGGTCAGTTTTTTTTTTTTTTTTTTTGTTGACATCCGCAACTTATTTACTACTGAAAAAACTCTTTCCATTGTACCAGTTTGCAATGCGGGGCAAATGCCCCGCATTGCAAACTGTCCTCATAATCTGCCTTAGCTTGCCTAACCTCCTTTGTTACTTGATTACAAACTAATTTATATCTACCATAGACTTCTGTATCGCCTGACAATTTATAAGTATCCCATGCACTTTTCTTCTCTGCATCTTGTCTCAGTAGTTCATCTGACCTCCATTTATGTCTAAGCCTTGGACAGTATTTCTTCATTGCTATGAAAAGCCTAGTAACTTCTTTGATTACTTCCCTAAATACTTTCCATTTAGAATTTGCTGTTGGTAACAGAATCAGTTGGTCCTATTGCACACAATTTAAAAACTATCTGAGACCCCTCTAGTCACTCTTATGAAAGCAGAAGCCTTTCCCTTTACCCTTGACAGTAGTTGTCTTTAATTAAATTCCACATTAGTACACTGTGATCATTTCCACCTAGTGATCACAGATTATTAATGCTTAATGCATGAAGAATCACTGCTGATAACCAGATCAAGAGTATGTCTTCATCTTGTTACCTCTAAAATTAAAATGCTACTGTAGAAAACTGTGTGTGTGTGTGTGTGTGTGTGTGTGTGTGTGTGTGTGTGTGTGTGTGTGTGTGTGTGTGTGTGTGTGTCAAATCCACAAATTCTAGTCAACATCTGGAAAGTTAAAATCCCCCCATTATCTGGTTTGCTGGCACACTCCATTTTCTTGTATAGCTGTTTATTGTATATACTCATCACAGTCATTAGGCCTATAACACACACTGAATTTTGTTTTTCCAATGCTTATATCACACCAAACTGACTCAACATTACATTCTTCACCCATTTCAATTTGATGCGCACTGCCTTAGATTTAATATTCTTCACTAAGATCATACCCCCCCCCCCCTCTCCTGTCCTGTTTTGCCTTCTTGTATACATTGTACTTCCCATATTCAAATTCAGCATCACTTATGTCTGAGTGACACCACGGCTCTGCTATGCCTACAATGTCTGCATTCAACAACTTATTCAGTATTTTAAATTCATCAAATTTATTTACAGTACTCCTGGCACTGCATGTGTTCTTACTCTTAGTCGCCCTAACACAGCCTGTGTATTCATTTGTTCCATGATGACCCATAGCAGTGCCTGAAATACCTGTCACCTTGCTTTCCAGGCTGTTCACACATTTGTAGTTAACACACTTGAGTTGACTGTGATTCAAGTCCATGGGATCCCTAAATGCAATTTAAAATAATATTCTTTTTAAATAATTAACTAAACTCTTGTGAACTATGTAGTCATATGGAGTTTAAACAGAATGTTATATTTTTTATGTGAAGAAAAATAATAAAAGCAAGTTTAATGCAGTGACAGTTGCACTCCTGGATTTTGTGGCCCTCAAAAATACCTTGGAAGATTTTTTTTTTTTATCTAGGAATATTTTCTGAAAAGTAAATGATAAATACTAATTGACTTATTAAATAGAAAAAATGTCAATGGATAAAATAGTCTGTATTGTTAAAATTATAATTTGAAAAGTTCTGGGAAGGAGGAATAACCTTGGAGGAATAATTATTTCATGTGTACAACTGCAAGTTCCCATGACAGTCTCCACCATGTAGTCCACAAGTTCCCACGAAGGTCCCATGTGGCTTGCAAGTCCCAATGAATATCTCATGTGGTCCAATCCATGTCCAGTGTCCACCTTCCCCCACCAAGATCTCTGTATAGCTACAGCATCAGTAGTTTGCTCATACTGCTGTAAATCATGCTGGAATACTCTTGGGAGATGTAATTATTATCTTCCAAATACATGCACAACATTAGTTAAACTTAGAAGTTGTCTCATGGACTTAATGATGGTATCATCAGCAGAATGCTGTAAACTGTATTGTAATCAGATAGGAATGATATCTCCTATTGATCTGCAGTTGAAATTCCATGTTCTGTCTAACTTATGAATGTACATTCATTGTTATTTATCATTAATTGTTATTAATAAAATTAAATGTAATTTTCTGTAATTCTTACCTAATCAAACAAGTTAGTGCATAGCATTGTGTTAGTTTGTAGTAAATCACCAAAGTAGATGAAATGGCATAATTTTTGTTATATCTCATGTGAATGCCTTCACAACAAGTTGACCTGATATTGCATTACCTCAAATAAGCAACACTTCACCAGTGGAGAAGACTAATAGTGCTTATTCTCAGTGAATACCACCCTGGTATCCACCGAGAATAAGTAATATTCTTGGTGGGTGGGTAAAGCTTTTTGGCCTCTCATTGGTGGGTGGGTACCACTATGGCAACATTGCAGTATTGCCATAGTTTGGTTGGAGCCGCAGTACACAATAAAAAAAAAAAAAGGAAAGTACTCTCTCTCTATACTAAAGTGATCACTGACCATGGGTCTACATGATTGCCTAAAAGATATCTGCCTATTCTTCTCCCACTGCTATAAAGTGGTATTTTCCCTGCTTCCCCTAGTCTTATGTCTGATTTCTAAATGTTGGAAGACATGGCAAAAACAATAATTGACTTATATGGCACAGGAGAAAGCTAAACCCTTTTTTTTTTAACTAAATTTAATTTCTCACAAGATGCTGGTTTATGGTGTCATTGTGATTTAGTACTTTCCTTTAGAAGAAATAGCAATTTTTTATAGGACTCTTCTTTCCATGGTGCCCATGAGGAGGATTCTTTTTCTTCTGATGATGGTGACATCAGAAATCTTTGTTATTGATGTCTACTGATTGATCTCATCCTAATACTTAATACCAGAATCTGCAGATAAATGAACCACTAGGTGGCAGTGATCACAGTGTGTTGAAGTGGGATTTACTCAAGGAGGTAACTACCATCAGAGGTAAAGGGAAGGGTTTTTGTTTTCGTAAAGGCGACTATGATGGTCTGAGACAGTATTTAAATTCTATACAGTGGGACCAACTGATGATGTTACCAACAGCAAACTCAAAATGGGAAGCATTCAAGGAACTAATCTTGGAGGCTACCAGGCTTTACATACCAACTAAGAAATATTGTTCAAGGTTTAGGCCTAAATGGTTGTCAGATGAATTAATGAGACATGTGGCAGAGAAGAAAAATGCATGGGATACGTACAAATTAATGGGTGACATGGAAGCCTATGATAGATATAAGTTGGTCTGTAACCAAGTCACAAAGGAGATTAGGCAGGCAAAGGCAGGCTACGAAAAATCCTTGGCAAAGGATGCAAAGAAAAACAGAAAAGAGTTCTTTACATATTTGAACTCGAGAAGGAAAGGGATGAATCAGATTGGTCCACTGGATATTGATGGTTCAACAGTTGAGGATCCTGCTCAGGTGGCTAACAATCTAAACGACTATTTTGCATCTACATTCACGCATAAGGAGTTATTCAGGAAGGAGAATGATGTAGGTAAAGTAAACATTGGCAGTGAGCTGGATGATTTTGTAATAACTGAGAGGAAAGTGGAGGAGAGATTGTTGAGGATAAACATAAAAAAGGCACCTGGGGTGGATGGGATCTATCCAGTTATATTAAAGGAGGCAGCAAAGGAAGTATGCAAACCCCTAGCCATAATTATGAGATCTTCTTTGGACTCAGGGGAGGTACCCATAGACTGGAGATGTGCAAATGTAACCCCAATTCACAAAGGAGGATCAAAGGCTGACACAAGTAATTATAGACCTGTTAGTTTAACTTCTGTTCCAGGTAAATTAATGGAGGCATTGGTTAAAGAAGCACTGCAGGATCATCTAGACAAGAATTCAGTTATAGCTCAGACGCAGCATGGTTTTGTTAAGGGCAGGTCTTGCCTGACCAATTTGATTGGATACTATGATGTAGTCACAAAAGAACTGGATGCAGGGAATAACTTTGATATTATATATTTGGATCTTAGAAAGGCTTTTGATACTGTTGCACATGGAAGACTGCTGCACAAATTGGAGCAGTGTGGCATTGGAGGCAAATTGCTGCTATGGATAAGGGGTTGGTTGAGTGGCAGAAGACAGAGAGTGGTAATCAATGGACACTGCTCAACGTGGACTAATGTTATTAGTGGAGTTATTCAAGGTTCAGTGTTGGGTCCGTTGTTGTTTTCGGTGTTTATGAATGATATTGATGATGGGATATCAAGTTTAATGTCCAAGTTTGCAGATGATACAAAGGTTGGCAGGGTCGTTAAGGACACTACTGACGCTATGCTGCTGCAACAGGATCTGGAAAGGTTGAACAGATGGGCTGAGAGGTGGCAAATGAAGTTTAACATTGACAAATGTAAAGTACTACATATGGGAAACAGTAACCCCAGAGCAACGTATCAACTCTGCGGTACTACACTGACAGTGGTGGAGAATGAAAAGGACCTGGGGGTAATTGTGCAGGCAGATATGAAGTTCTCTGAGCAGTGCAGACGAGCTGCAAGAGTAGCTCATGGTGTGTTGTCAATGATATACAGGAATTTTTCTAGCAGGGATAAGGAGGTGATTATTCCCTTGTATAAGGCAATGGTTAGGCCACATCTTGAGTACTGTATACAGGTCTGGAGGCCTCATTTCAAGAAGGATGTAGAACTGCTGGAACGGGTACAGAGAAGGGCAACAAGATTAGTAAATGGAACAAAGGGTTGCTCTTACGAAGAAAGGCTTAAGTTTTGCAAATTACAGAGTCTGGAGACTAGGCACCGGCGAGGTGATCTGATAGAGGCGTATAAGGCTTTGAATGGTTTGAGCATGCTCAATGCCAATGGGATTCTTCATCTTGCTCAGAATAATCACCTCAGAGGGCATAAATTCAAATTGAGGAAGGACGGATGTCGGATAGATGTGCGGAAATTTGCCTTTGGCCAGCGGGTGGTTGGTTGGTGGAACCGACTTCCATCACTTGTTGTAGAAGTTGATAGCCTAAACAAATTTAAAGCTCAACTGGACAGGTATTTGGAACGAACAGATGGGTGAAATGGGAGTGGGGTTTTTTTTTTTTTTTTTTTGGCTGATGCTGAATAAGCTTGCTTTCTTGCATCATATGCCTCTACTAATGCTAATGCTAATACCATTTTTTCTTAGCATTGTAATATAAGGTCACATTTTTTTGTAACTAATTCTAAGTATTATAATGGATGGAAAACCATCCTTGTTAATCAGTTAATGGAAGAATTTCCTCCATTAACTGATTTGTCTCCTTTAGATGTTACTGAAGCCTCACAAATTCACCTCTCTTGAAATCTGCTTGCAGAGAATTTATTCTGCTGATAATACTCTCAAGGACTGCTAAAGAGGACTTGGAGTCCTCTTGCCAAGGACTCCTCAAGTTAAAGAGAATCTTTTGGAGTCAATTGTTTCTTCAACTCCATCTCCCTTTTTGGACACCTGACAGAAGGCATATTTACAAACAAATTAATGAATTCCTAAATAATATGTAGAATGGAGTTACTAAAGCTCTCATAAAGTTTGTTACAGAGAGATGGTGTAAACTTGAAATTGTCATTTAATAACCGACAATGAAGTCTACAAAAAACTTGTGGAAGAATTACAAAAACTGTCGGTATTCTTAATTTCTCTTCTTTGCAAGCTGTTCATAATGTGCCATGCAGCGGTACTTATTTGGATAAACTTGGGCAAAAGTCTGCCACCATTTCATCTTCAAGGTTGGATGTTGAACATACTGTTCGGTCTCCAACCCTCGTTGCTGATTCTATCAATGCTGATACTGATCCTAATACTGCTGTATCAAAACCTTAACAATTTCTTTAATGTCAACACTAAAATCCAGTGTCGATGTTAAAGAAGTTAAGGTTTTGAAGTCATCTTTGAAGGATATTTGTGTAGTCTCCCAAGTTGATTAAAAACAAGGGCATTTTTGTGGAGACTGCTTCCCAAAATGACATAATTTCAACAGGTGCTATACCATCTGACAAAGGAATTAACACTGAAATCCCTAGACAACTTAAGGTAAGGTAATTTTTTCCCCCAAATGCCCTAATAAGGATCAATCACCTGCTTGCTGTAATTGTGTGAGGAAGAAAAAGAATTTATAAACATTCTGTCAGGGATATCAGTTGTCCTGAATACCTTCGAGCCTTAGACAATGTATAATCTAGAACTCAATATGACTCATAGGTTACTCCATCCTCTCCAAGCATTCAATTTATTCCGTCGATTTCCAATGACAGTTAATTTAATTAGTTACAAGAAGTTAAGGGCAAAAGCGCGGTTCATTCACAGGCAAGCCAAGAAAGATTCTTGGACTCGGTTTGCATGTACTATCAACAGAAATACCGACTCCAGATTAATATGGAAGAAAATTAGACAGCTTTCTGGGAAGTTTCCAAACATCCCTTCCCCAATTCTTTCATACAATGGGCAAGAACTCTCTTGTCGTCTAGATATAGCGAATGCCTTGGGTAAAACCTTTGCCGAAGTCTCTGCTGCATCAAATTACACTCCGAAATTCCAAAAAATTAAGACCTGCACCGAACAGAGGCCCATCAACTTTAGAACCTCACTATCACTTCCGTATAATCAGCCTCTTGAATATTGTGAACTTTTACAAGCCATCAGAACAACACGAAACAGTGCAGCTGGGCCAGATGGCATATATTATGTCATGCTGCAGCATCTCGATGAGCAAAACTTACAAATGCTGCTAGTCTTCTTTAACCGGATCTTCCTGGAAAATATTTATCCAACCTCTTGGCACCATGCTACAGTTTTGCCTTTTTGAAACCTGGAAAAGATTCTTCCAATCCTAACAGTTACAGGCCAATCTCTCTGTCAAGTTGCCTTGGTAAAATTCTTGAAAAAATGATCCACAGTCGACTCAGCTGGATCATTGAAACTGAACAACTACTGAGTAATTGTCAACATGGCTTTCACAAAAATAGGTCCTCTCTAGATCTGATGATCAAGGCCGAATCTGAAATTCGCAATGCATTTGTGAAAAACGAACACCTTGTCAGGTCTCCATTGATATAGAAAAGGCATTCGATACTACCTGGCGGTATAGCATTCTCAGTGACCTACATAATCTCGGTCTACGAGGCAACCTGCCTATATTTATTAGGAACTTCCTCCAGAGCCGTTCTTTCCAGGTTCAATACCAAAACTCCCTTTCTTCTACATTCTTGCAGGAAGAAGGAGTACCACAGGGGTTGGTTTTGAGTGCAACCCTATTTGCCCTTAGAATTGATTCCATTTCAAAAGAACTTCCAAATACTGTAGAAGCCTATCTTTATGCTGACGATCTATCCATTTCTTGCCATTCTCAGAGCATGAGATCTATTGAACGGCAATTGCAAATGTCCCTCAATAAAATTCAAATATGGGCTGATTTCAATGGATATCGGCTTTCCCATCAGAAAACAGTTGCAATCCACTTTTGTAATCAACGTAAATTACATATAGACCCTGAACTTCAGTTATCAAATTCCACCATCCCGATTGCCAACAATATTAGATTCTTGGGATTAATATTAGACAGCAAGTTAAATTTCTTTGAGCACATTAAAGTAATACGTACTACCTGTCTGAAAAAGCTGAACATGCTAAGAGCTCTATCTGCCCAGTCTTGGGGAGCAGATCGTACAACTTTGCTGCTCTTATACAGAGCACTGATTAGATCTCGGTTGGATTACGGTGCCCCAGTTTATGATTCTGCCCGAAAGAGTGTATTGTGCTGGCTCGATCCTGTACAACACAATGCACTGAGGATTGCTCTTGGTGCTTATAGGACTTTACTAACCTATAGTCTATATATTGAAGCCCATGATCCCCCTCTGTACCTCCGCAGAAAAATGTTACTTACTACTTAAATATGCAGCCAGAATACAAAACTGTTCTCTGCACCCCATCCAACCATATCTCTTTAATCCACCATTTCATAATCTCTATAGAAATAAACCAAATAAAATACGACCAGCAGGCCTACGGCTCCTTGAAATAGCACAAAATTGGAATGTCCCTCTCCAGAATAGGCAGCACAGAAAGAATTATTCTCACCCACCATGGATTCCATTTCCTCAACCAGCCTATGATAATTATTTTCTCCAATGGGGAAAGAATTGCTTACCGACTCTGAATGTGCAACAACTACATGCTAGCCATATTCAAAACTATTTTGACTTCTTACTGATATTATACTGATGGTTCCAAATCTCATTCAACTGTTGGAGCAGCAGCAGTGTTTCCCTCTGCTATCATATCAGCCTCTCTTCCACCTGAGTACAGCAGCTTTTCAGCGGAATTATATGCAATACAATTAGCTCTTGAAAATTTGACTCTTCACCCCTCTGCAAAATATTTAGTTTACACCGACTCTCTCAGCTCAATTAGAGCAATGCAGAATCTCTCTCATAAGGATCACCCTGTATTAAATCAAATCAAGAATTTGCTGTTAAAAATTAAAGATCATCAGCAACGAGTGAACTTTTGCTGGATTCCAGCACATTCAGGCATCAAAGGGAACGAGCTGGCTGATATTTCTGCTAAAAATCCGTCAACATTAGACTTAACCTCTGTCTTTATTCCAGTTTATGATTATAATATTATAATTCAAACAGCATACCATGCACAATGGACAGAGCTATGGCATAAACAAACAAATAACAAACTTTTCCAGTTGAAACAGGACCCAAAATTTTGGCACTCATGCATTCAGACATTATGGCGAGAAGAAGTGGTACTTGCATGGATTAGAATAGGACATACCCATCTAACACACCTCCATCTACTCACAGGCGATGATCCCCCTCAGTGTTCACACTGCTCTGAACATCTAACCGTCAAACATATTTTGATAGATTGTCCACATTATCAACAACATCGAACTTCAACATTTCATTATCTGGCAAATCTCCGAGAGCGGATAACATTAAATGATATTATTGGTGAAAATGCAAATATTAATGAACTTTTCTGTTATTTGAAACAAATAGGAATGTATGAACGACTATGATTAGTTTCTGACATGAAATGAGATTGAACTGTCTTCACATTAAATATTTATTTATTTGTATTTTTTGAACATTCCTATGAATAGGCGCAATATAGCCACAGCAGCTTGTGCACCATTAAACACCCATGCCACACATACCATCCCCTCCAATGAGCTAGCAGTTCTGACTCTCATTGTGATCCTTCTTGTTAAGGTGATTCAAACTAACACTCACTGAGCTTGTATTATTACTGATGAACTATGACAGTATTTCTTGAAGAATCTGTTGATATGGCTTTGATTCAAGAACCCTATACTTTGCATGGCAAAGTTTCTGGTTATTCAGTCACTGCCAGGATAATTATGGTTGACCATCCTGCAATTCTTTCTTCTATTATCATTTTCAGCCAGTGCATGGTTATTACTGGTGCCTTCATTACTGGTCCATTTTGATTCTGCTTACTTTTTTTCTGTCCACTGTCTGCTGATTTCTGATCTGGAAACTAATCTCACATTTCTTGATTGTGATTTAAGAACTCTTGAGTGCTTCAAAGGTTTTTATTGGCAGTAACTAAGTCCCCATCCTTGCCCTATTCTGATTCTCACAGTAAACTTTTATACAATTTCATTCTCCAGCTTCAGTTAAATATCCTTAATATTCCTAATATGTCATTCACATTCCAAATGTTACAGGGTTCATCTAACACTGATGTTTCTCTCTCCTCTTAATTCTTTTTATTCATTTATCACTTCCTGGGACATTATTAATAACAAAACTACCTCTGATCACTATATTATTGATTTACTTTTTGGTAATCTAGACGTTTCTGTACCTCTACTTTTGAAATTCTTTTCTCATTACTCTTTGAACAGTGTGGACTGGAACAAATTTTCTAGAGTTCTTGCAACCAATTTAGTTAGCACTCAATCTTTTGGTGAATTATCTGCTACTGAATTGGCTTTCTGCTGTTCAGATTGCTCTAATTGAAACTGCTAACTCCACTTCTAGATTAAAAACACTTCTCTCCAAAATGAATTGCTGGTAGATTCCCAAACTTTCAGTTGCCAGGTGTGCTTTTCACCATGCACAAAACTATCAACAACGTAGAGGTACCTGGTCTTCTCATGATGTTCAAGGATTGAAAGACATCTATCATGATAAAAAAAAAAAAAAAAAAATTATGTAAAGGCTGTTACTAGAAGTAAAATATCATCATGGAAAAAATGAGTCTTGAATTTGGGTGACAAGGAGTATCCCTGGGGTTTAATTTATAAAACTCTGAGGTTGATCTCCCCTGAGGTTGATTACAGTGTTATTTATAACACTGTAATCTCCAATGATATGGAACTTTCTGCAATATAGTAAACATTATTCTTGACTCTCATTTTCCCTTATAATGATCAATCTATAGATGAACCAGAACATCTTATAATCAGACAGCTTAATATCCAATATTTTCCTGAATTGTCTTCAGATCTGTTCTCAATTGATGAGGTCAAGTCTGCAGTTCAAAAAATCAAACCCAGTGAGTGTCCAAGTTTTGATGCTATAAAAGGAGAATTTATAGTTCAACTTTTCTCTTTGTCCAACTATTTTAGTTCTGTATAACAAATGTTATATAGAAATCTCTATAACAAATGCTTCAGCCAGGATCCTTTCCAATATTTTAAAAATGTGCTCTACTAAAGATATTACAAAAACCTGGCAAACCTCTTTCACCTCATGCTTATACATCCTTTAAGCTTTCCACACTTCTGAACAACAGTTGCCTTGCTGTTAATCAGTACAGTTACTTTCCTGGTCTTGGCACTGAAGTTTCTCTTGTTGAATGTACGAGACTCATCCATCTCACCACTCATACTTACCCTATTGTTGTTTTTGTGGATTTTGATGGCACCTTTGATTCCCTTTGGTGGGAAAGTGCCCTCGAATATCTCCATCTTCTTCAGTGGCCTAAGTAGCTTGTCTAACCATTAGGGATTTTTTTTTCAACAGATTTGTCACTGCAGCCTCCAGTTATCATTCCATGACTAAACCTGCTTTTTGTGGCTGTCCTCAGGACTCCATTTTATGTCCCTTCTTCCTGAAACTAATCCTTAATTAGTGGCTTTGAGGTATTGCTCAAAACATCAAAGGCAGATATTGTTGGGTTATCAGAGACATGGTGTCACACAGATATAAGGGATGCAGAACTGGAATTTGGGGAGTACAACGTCTACAGAAAGGATAGACAGGATAGGAAGGGGGGAGGGGTTATGCTATTAGTTAAGAAACACATAAAAACCAAGGAAGTGAAGCCAGTAGACATCGCTGGACAGTGCAGTGTTGAGTCAGTTTGGTGTGACATAAGCATTGGGAGATCAAAATTGAGAGTAGGAGTGTGCTATAGGCCTAATGACTCTGATGAGTATAATAAGAAACTGTACAGGGAAATAGAGTGGGCCAGTAAATCAGAGAGTCTTATAATGGGAGATTTTAATTTCCCAGATATTGACTGGAATTTGGGGGCTGGTCACTCACACACTAGCAGGGCTTTTGTGGATTTATTGGACGATTGTTTTCTACATCAGCATGTTCGGGAGGCAACTAGAGGGAGTAATACTCTTGATTTGATTATCAGCAGTGATTCTTCATGTATTAAGAATCTGCAGATAAATGAACCACTAGGTGGCAGTGATCACAGTGTGCTGAAGTGGGGTTTACTCAAAGAGGTAACTACCATTAGGGGTAAAGAGAAGGGTTATTGCTTCCGTAAAGGCGACTACGATGGACTGAGACAGTATTTAAATTCTATACAGTGGGACCAACTGATGATGTTACCAACAGCAAATTCAAAATGGGAAGCATTCAAAGAACTTATCTTGGAAGCTACTAGGCTTTACATACCAACTAAGAAATATTGTTCAAGGTTTAGGCCAAAATGGATGTCAGATGAACTAATGAGGCATATGGCAGAGAAGAAAAATGCATGGGATACTTACCAATTTACACATGACACAGAAGCCTATGATAGATACAAGTTGATATGCAACCAAGTTACAAAAGAGGTTAGGCAGGGGAAGGCAGATTACGAGAAATCCTTGGCACGGGATGCAAAGAAAAACAGCAAAGAGTTCTTTACTTATGTAAACTCTAGAAGGAAGGGGATGAATCAGATTGGTCCACTTGATATTGATGGGTCAACTGTTGATGATCCTGCTCAGGTAGCTAACAAACTAAATGAATATTTTGCATCGACATTCACACATGAGGAGTTATTCAGCGAGGGGAATGCCAGAGGTGTATTCAACTCTAGCAGTAAGCTACAGAATCTTGAAATAACTGGGAGTAAAGTGGAGGAGAAACTGTTGAAGATAAACACAAGAAAGGCACCCGGGGTGGATGGGATCTATCCAGTTATATTAAAGGAGGCAGCAAAGGAAGTAAGCAAACCCTTAGCCATAATTATGAGAGCTTCCTTGGACTCAGGGGAGGTACCCATAGACTGGAAATGTGCAAATGTTGACCCCAATTCACAGAGGAGGATCAAAGGCTGACGCAAGTAATTATAGACCTGTGAGCTTAACTTCTGTTCCAGGAAAATTAATGGAGGCACTGGTTAAAGAAGCACTGCAGGATCATTTAGACAAGACTTCAGTTATAGCTCGGACATAGCATGGTTTTGTTAAGGGGAAGTCTTGCCTGACCAATTTGATTGGATACTATGATGCAGTCACAAAAGAACTGGATGCAGGGAATAGCTTTGATATTATATACTTGGATCTTAGAAAGGCTTTTGATACTGTTGCACATGGAAGACTGCTACACAAATTGGAGCAGTGTGACATTGGAGGCAAATTGCTGCTATGGATAAAGCGGTGGTTGAGGGGGAGAAGACAGAGAGTGGTAATCAATGGACACTGCTCATCGTGGACTAATGTTATTAGTGGAGTCCCTCAGGGCTCAGTGTTGGGTCCATTATTGTTTTCTGTATTTATAAATGATATTGATGATGGTATATCAAGCTTAATGTCCAAGTTTGCAGACGATACAAAGGTTGGCAGGGTTGTCAAGGACACTACTGACACTATGCTGCTGCAACAGAATCTGGAAAGGTTCAGCAGATGGGCTGAGAGGTGGCAAATGAAGTTTAACATTGACAAATGTAAAGTACTATACATGGGAAACAGCAACCCCAGAGCAACATATCAACTCTTGGGTACTACACTGACAGTGGTAGAGAAATAAAAGGACCTGGGGGTAATTGTGCAGGCAGATATGAAATTCTCTGAGCAGTGCAGACGGGCTGCAAGAGTTGTTGTTTTTGGTTTTTAGGAGCATTAGCAACTAAGGCCATATTGCTCCGGGAAATGCGGTGGTCATTCCCTGACCTTTCCTCATCCTCCGTATTTGGTGGTGACGGGCTTGAACCCCGGTCTAATCAAGAAGCGTGTGCTACGTACTACTGCTCCTTCCCACCTGGCTACGGAGGCGGCGGCTGCAAGAGTAGCTCATGGAGTATTGTCAATGATATACAGGAATTTTTCCAGCAGGGATAAGGAGGTGATTATTCCCTTGTATAAGGCAATGGTCAGGCCACACCTGGAGTACTGTATACAGGTCTGGAGGCCTCATTTCAAGAAGGATGTAGAGCTGCTGGAACGAGTACAGAGAAGGGCAACAAGATTAGTGAATGGAACAAAGGGGGTGCTCTTACGAAGAAAGGCTTAAGTTTTGCAAATTACAGTGTCTGGAGACTAGGCACCAGCGAGGTGATCTGATAGAGGTGTATAAAGCCTTGAATGGTTTGAGCATGCTCAATGCTGATGGGATTCTTCCTCTAGCTCAGAATAATCACCTGAGATGGCATAAATTCAAATTGAGGAAAGACAGATGTAGGATAGACGTGTGGAAATTTGCCTTTAGCCAGCGGGTGGCTGGTTGGTGGAACAGACTTCCACCCCTTGTAGCGGAGGTTGATAGCCTAAATAAGTTTAAGGCTCAGCTGGACAGGTATTTTGAACGAACAGAGGGGTGAAGTGGAAGTGGTGTTTTTTTTTTTTTTTTGGCTGATGCTGCATAAGCTTGCTTTCTTGCATCAAATGCCTCTACTAATGCTAATGCTTCTTAAGCAGTATGGATGTTATTCCTCTTTAGCCTTTACTGATGATATAGCCTTATTTTTTTATGGTAATTCAAGAGCTCAATTGGAAGTTAATGCCAACAATGTTTTAAAGGATCTTTTTAATTGGATGGGGGTCATGGGGCCAAAAATTCTGCCATATGTGGAACTATGTTGTACTTAAGTTATTTTCCTTTTGTCTCCATTTTAACAAGGCTACTTTGCAGTGGTTCACTCCAAGCACACTCACTTGTTAGCCTTTGTAGCTATGGCTAATTCAATACCAAGCTATTTTAGTTCAACCTTTCCACAACACGGTTTTGTGGTGCTCCTGAGGATCTAGCTTACAAATCCTCTACAAAGGTCATTTACAAGCACTGGTCACATCTTACCTGGTCAAAAAAATATATTTGTCTTCTAAAAATAACTTTCAATCACTGCAAGACTTTTCCCTCAAGATTCTCTCATTACGGAAGACTATTTCTACCAACCAATAACCTACAATCTTCATAAACTGCAAGTGGAATTGTAGCTTAAACTGAAAATACTTACACCGTGATGACCGTAATTCCTACTTGATTGATTTAGACTTAATGACTTTATTTGTTTATTATACTGTACTGTATATGATTACAAAAATACCAAAATCGTGTCTGTCATGTCTCTCTTGGAAGGTATACTGAAATTTTAGTAACTTAATGAATGACTAATTTCAGATATTATACAATAATACAGTGGTTCTCAATCTTTTTGTCATCCAAGTCACACTTGAAGTTAAAAAATGCATATTCACAGCACACCTTAATAGTGATTGTCATTGAACTCAAGTGTACTATAGCATACTAATGTTGCTGGGCACACACACTGGTTGGGAACCACTGCAATAATATACATGCTATCTTAAAAATAAGTGTTATTCATTTTAAAATACTTTAATCTAACATAGTGTACTATATACTTTATTACTTTAGAAATGTTTGGTACTTAGAGAATTTTTCGGCCCATTTTGCTCACCCTCTTACAAAACCATCCGTAATCTCCAGTCATGGCAGTATCTTGGCGACCTTGGTACCATTTGTAGACATGTCCTGATGATATCTTCTTGCTCATCACTTCCATCTCTCAAATTTCGAGGGGAAAAACTAAGAAAGGAATGAAGAAAATGAATTTTCAATGATATTTAGCAGTCCATGTCTTTATAACATTGCAGTATAGTTGACATCAGAGATTCATAATTATCTTTCTTTTTTTCCAAGAAGTTCATGCACAACTGCTTATATATTGGTTTCAAACACATTGTCGTTGCAGAGTTTGTTTATTTGAGGCTCAATGAAAATTCCTTCTTTCAGTTTTATATCTGTTAAATTGGGTACACCTCCCTAAGGTAGCAGTATTCACTTCTTTATCCAGAGCCTTAACAAAATTCTTCATTAATCCAAGCTTTATATGCAAAGGTGGAAGAAAAAAATTTTTTTTTGGTTTGATCAGTGGAACGTATTTTGTATTACTCCCTCTTTTCCCACTGCTTCATACTACTTTTCTGTTGTACAACTGTCCACAAACATAGAAAACAACAGCATTCTTTGAAACCTTCCTGTAGACCAGTGAGTAATTCAGTTGTCTTAAGATAGCCACAGATACTCCAAGAAGCAAAGTCATGGTACTTCAATGTGCTCGAAGTAAAGGAACTGATGCGGATGCGTTTCCATTGTGTAGCGAAACTGCTTTTAAACTTAATTTTGAGGCATCAATTAATATACACTGTTGATTTTAGGATAGTATTATATTGCCCAGTTCATTCTGAAGACACTGATATCATTACAGAAACACTTCCCATCTTCCACATAATCAGTGGGTGGGAACTGTTCTTCATGGACTAATGTTATTAGTGGAGTCCCTCAGGATTCACTGCAGGGTCTCTTACTTTTTTCAGTATTTATTAATGATATTGATGATTAATGTCTAAGTTTTCTGATGATATAAAGATTGGTAGGGTTGTTCGTGATAGTAATCAGAATATGCTACTGCAAAAAGACCTAGAGAAATTAGACGGGTGGACTGAGAAATGGCAATTCAGGTTTAACATTAATAAATGCTAGGTACTGTATATGGATAGCAGTAATCCTGCAATAACATACAAATTGGTATATTATTCTGGAATTACTGATGCTGCTATCCAAAAATATCTGCTTTATACTGGTGTCTCTATCATTACTACACCCAAGATGGGGTAATGGATAGAGACATGAAGTTGTCTGAGCAATGCATTCGGGTAAAGTTGATAAAGGAGCACATTACTTCAAAAGCTTCTTTATGTGTAATAAGAATAAAGAATAAAAGCACTAAAAATGATAAAAATAAAATTATTTTTATCACTTTTAGTGCTTTTATTCTTTATCCTTATTTTATTATCATTCTTATTTTTATTCATATAGTTTAGATTTTGTTATACAGTCGAAGCACTTTATAGTGATCCTCTTTTTAACATCCCACACGTTATAATGTCCTATGTGGTTGGTTCCGGCCAATTTCTGATTAACCTAATGCTATTTTATGAATAGTTGATATAATGTCTTCTGATGTAACAAATGTTTTCTCATTCCTCTGTGGGGGGGGGGGGGTTCATATAGAGCTTCGACTGTATAAAATTTTTCATTATGCTATGTTTATTTTTTCAATTACTATAATGAAGTTTTATTTCTTATGTTTGTCTTTGGTGGTAGTGTTTATTTTAATATAGTATAAGGTTGGTTATTATTAATATTGATTGTAGGTTAAGCTAGAAATTGTAATATAAACATTGTTATCCCTCATAGATAATTTTTGAGCATCAATAGAAATTACTGCATACTGCTTTTCTTGGAGTATCAGCAGCATTAATTCCTTTGAAACAAACTGCACAATAGCCATATATACATTTTTTAGTTACAAAATGCCTCCTTGAGCTGATTTTTTTTAAATATTTTTTAATTATTATTCTTAATTTTGTGGATTATCTAATGTTTTTTCTAAGGTTGGTATCAGAAGTAATGCACTCTATGGTATTATTAATGCATTAAAATTTCCTACTAAAATGATGTAAATTCACTGATCAGGCCCATTGTGAACTATGCCTTAGTCAGTGAACTAAGGGGCTTTTTTCCAATGAATATGATCCATTGAATTGTTACAGCTTGTTAGTTGTGGCTGTCAACGTTGTATTGTTCATGGTATCTTTCAGCATGATCAAAAAAAAAAAATTCTCATTTGCAGATAAACTAATTCCTCAGAACTTTTTTTTTTTTTTTTTTTAAGGATTTTTTAGATGAGAACTTAAAATTTTGTTTAAGTTGATAGCTCCAAAACTCATCAGTAGTTGAAAGAGTTGTTGATGTTTGAGAGATTTGCTGTGATTTGAAGAAGTATTTCATTGGTCCAAGCACATATAGTCATCACAGTTTGTAGAGATTATAAGGGAAGGCTTGATTAATCCTTTTTTAATCATGGGTTCTTTATATGAGTCATTTCTCAGAAGATATCAAATTCCTAACCTATATTTTCCTTTCAGCATAAGTCACTGGAAGCTCTTTTAAGAGATTTAACGGAGAGATTTGTCAAAGAGGAAGCTAATGGGTGAAACACAAATTAGCTTCAGGTTGAGGCAAATTGACATTACAAGAGTGACGACATGCTATCTATATCTATAGGTTATTTTGTAATAGGCACCTAAAATTCTTTAGAACTAGAAGCAGAGATATAGCTGCAGAGAATTTTTGCAACCAGCAACACAGAAGTTGAATACGTGCTGTCCTCTGAAGTGTCATTTTGTTAGAGCTTCCCCATGACTTGGTTCTATACTGGATTATTCAGTCTCCAGCTTGCTGCATTCATCATATGAAAGTACTAGCCCAGGAACTTGAGAAAATAAAAATAATTTAGGCTCCTTTTTCAGAACAGAAAATGCCATTTGGCAGTTTTTAAGCCAATCTTGAATATTATAAAGATTAAAAAGAATTGAGTGACAAATTTGCAAAGTTTTCAGTTAAAGTGATAGATGGATTCTTTTTTTGTCCAGATTTTCAAAAACAAGACTAATTTTAGTGAACTTTGTTGCATTATGAATTATGTATGTTGAAAATGACTTCTCTCTAAATAAACAGGTTCTGTTAGAATACCTAAAAGAAGGAACTTTAGTAACATTGCATACAGCTTATAATGCCGTTACAGTTGTGGGAGATAGGGATGGTTTAGCAGACACAAGTACAAAAGACATGGTATAAGTTAAAAGGGTACTTAGCTAATATTTTCAGAATTGTCAAAGTTATTAACAAGAATTCTGAAGCAAAAGCAGAAAGAAAATGCAAAGCTAATGAAATTTGCCTCTTACAAGGCACAGAGAGAAAAGATAGGAAAAGATGCCAAAACAGTTCATGCAAAAATAAATGGGATCACATAATTTACTATAATTTTGATGAATGATGAAACCTAGAAGGATTAATGAATTAATGTACAGTTAGTGAGGGAATGAGCAGTTTCCAATGTAGAGGCATGTAAACATATAAGCAGAATGCAGATATTTTTTTCATCTATATAGTAGAATAATTTAATAGTAGAGATAATGAACCAGATATTTTAATGAACCAGATATTTAGAGGGCTGGGTATTCAGACTGATGCTGGGAAATCAAGAAGAAAGATAGTTGGAGCTGTGTGGCAGTAGATTGTTGGCAAAATAAATTTTAACTTGAAAATGGTAGTTAGTGATTGTTGCAGTAGGAATATGTAATATTTGCTACTTTGCTTAAAATATACTTGTGCTTAAATTAATTTAATTAAATTGTGCTTAAAGTACTTAAACTACACAAACAGTACTTAAACTTAAATTACACACTGAAGAAATTTTTCTTCAGTGTGTAATTTAAGAATTTCAATCATCTATTGTATATAACTTACAACCTCTTTTGTGGAACTTTCAGAACATTTAATTTTTTAGTAATGGCGATTCAGAAAATTTTACAATAAATTTTAGTCTTTTTTTTCTTCTGCAAGGAAAAAATTCCTTCAATGCTTCAAAAATTTTTAATACCCAAATGATTGCTTAGTATAAATTTAACTAACCAGTGTTTTTACTTCTCAGCTTATTATATATTACATCTTTTAAAGAACAAAATTGGAATGTTTGATGAACTAGTAATGAAAATAACATTGTCCTTGTGCAAGATAAATGGAGATTGAAAGGTAGATTATCTGTCTGCTGTCCATGGATCCTGCCTCTTATTGCGTAAGAGATGCATTGCAGGATGACACAGTGGGTGCACTCAGAATGTGTACTGCTAAGACCACCATAGATGGAAGAGTAGGAAGGGAAATAATTGCCCATCTGTCATCCTTATTTTCTTAGAATAAGGTTTTGATTCACTAAGAATTGATGTTTAAAATTTTGGAAAATAGAGATATTTGTTCCAGTATCCTGGAAAGAACCATTTCAGGACACTGGGACAAAACATTGTAAACTGGTCTCCATATGGTAGAAACATGCAGCTAATATTTCCTTCTGCAAGGAGGAGGCACCACTTTTAAACTATAACTGATACCAAGTGGAGCAACTACCAAGCCACACGGGTGTGACGTGCATTACTTTTGGAACGCGCCTCCGTAGCCAGGTGGGCAGGAGCAGCAGTGTATAGCACACGCTTCTCAATTAAATCAGGGTTCGAGCCCATGACCACCAAATACGAAGGATGCGGAAAGATCAGGGAATGACCACCGCATATCCCTGGAGCAATATGGTCTTAGTTGCTAATGCTCCTAAAAACAAATAACAACAACAACTTTTAGAACCACCCTCATATACTAAAAATACCAGACAGAACCAGGCAGACTTTAAATTACTGCTACTTGATTAAATTTCCTAATATGATTTAATGAAATCTGTCATTTAAGATAATGCTCTCTCACTGTAGAGATTAACTTTGTCCAGAGAAGAAGATAAGCTTACCAAAACTAAAAGTCCTGCTCAACTGATGAGAGAGAGAATTATTAGAAGAGCTGCTATAGAATTTCAGGATGGCATGTATGGTATCCTTTTTCATAATTAAACCTCCAACATATTTTCATGTTCTGATTTATTTTTGCATAAGATTATTATTGAAATTATGATTATTCATTAATAATTGATATTGGTATTAATAATAATATATTTAGAAGAATAACAGAAATTTACTTAAATATGTCCAGAGAAGAAGAAATATAATAATATACTAATTATCATAATTATGATATGATTAGATTGAAATTATGATTACGAATATTAAAGATAAGTTTTAGAGAGTTGCAAAATTTGTTCAGACTAAATTTTTAGAAGCACATTCATAAAATATGCTCTGCTCTCTATATTTTTCTGCAAACCAGTGTTGTTATAATTTATTTAACTACAAAGCAAGCATTATTAATTATGCAGAATAACCATTTATGTATTACTGACCATTTTATTTTCTGAATAGAATCTCTTTATTTATTGTGCTCTGTTATATTTTTGTTGTGAATTAATATTAGTAGTGGAAAATGATGCAAGGAATTAAGTAAACAGCATAAAACAAAAAAAAAAAAAAAAAAAAACACATCATTTGTCCATCCCCTCTAATAGTTTGTCCAATTCTTTCTTAAATTTATTCAAACTACCCACTTGAACAACAATGAAAATTTGTTCCAACAATCAGTTAATTTGTCTGAAAGCAAATTATGCATAGGTATCCTGCAGCCATTCTTTTTCAATTTGAGTTTGTCCCCCATTGTGTGTTGCCCCAAGGAGTAAGGACACCATCAACATTTAGTTTACTCACTCACTTCATATAAAGCCTTGAGGTGCCTGCAAGGAGACCTCATTGAGGTCTCCTTGCAGGCACCCCAGTTTCCAAATGCTGCAATTTAGTGATCAGTGCTAAGCAGAGCTTCTTTGTGGTAACTTAGATAGACTTCAGGGATGGTCAGAAAAGTAGCAGCTATATTTTAATGCAGAAAAATGTAGTAGTCTTACACTTGGGAACAGTAACCCCAAAATAACTTGCACACTTGGTGTGGTTGAACTAAAAAAAGAGTATAGGAAGAAAGGAATTTGGGAGTTACAGTATGGTCAGACATGAAGTTCTCCAAGCAGTGTAGACGGGTGATAGTTAATAGCCGTATAGTGCAAGGAAGCCACAGGCTTTTGTTGCACTGGCTAAAAAAATAAAAAATAAGTAAATAATAAAAAAAAAAAAAAGTAGATAAAATTATTATTTATCCAGTTTACCTTTGAATTTATTCAAATTGTCAGCCTCAACTACTTGCAAAGACAACCTGTTCTGGCAATCAGTGACTAACTCCTCTCAGAGCCTTATAAACTTCAATCACGTCACCTCTGAGGTGCCTGTTTGCCAAGTTCTGTAGACCTCCATAATTGGAGTCTTTCCTTGTACTGTCACCCTTTTGCTCATCTCGTCATGTGAGTTGCCCAACTTTGGACCCTTTCAAGAAGCTTAATGTATTTTTTCAGATGATTATGGTCTTCATAATAGGACATATTCTAATATGTATCCACAATTACATTGATCAAAAAATTCACATCTTTTTTTTTTTTTTTTTGCATATTGTAGTATTTTTCAGAAATTGACAAAAAGAAAAATACAACCCTATTAGACTGGAGCTGAGAAGAAGGTAAGGCTCCTGGGGTTGATAGCATTTTCCCTATAATCTTAAGGGAGGCGACAAGTGAGTGCATTGAATCATTGAGGCTAATTATGAGAGCATCACTGGACTCGGGAGTGATTCTGTTTGATTGGAAAAGTGCCAGTGTATCTCCAATACATAAGGGCAGTTCTAAGAGTGAAGTGGGAAATTACCGACCGGTTGTCTAATCATTGGTAGGAAAAATCAATGAGACTATGATCAAGGGTGGAATTCAGGATCACTTAGATAGAAATGGAATTCTGAAGGATACTCAGCAAGGTTTTGTAAAGGGAAAATCATTTTGACTAATCTGGTTAGCTGTTTTGACAGGGTCACTCAAGAGCTGGACTAGGGGAATGATTTTGACGTTGTTTATTTGGATTTCAGCAAAGCATTTGACTCAGTCTCTCATATGTGCGGTTACTTTATAAGCTGGAACAGGTTGGAATCGCAGGGAAAATCCTTAGGTGGATAGCAGGGTGGCTTCAGGGAAGGAGGCAGAGGGTTATGATAAATGGTTATTCTGCAGATTGGGTTGATGTAAGAAGTGGGGTTCTTCAAGGATCAGTATTAGGACCATTGTTGTTTTTGATATTCATAAATGAAATCGATGAAGGGATAGAGGGCATGATTTCTAAATTTGCAGATGATGTAAAGATTGGTAGAGTAGTTAATGATTGCCGCCAAGCAGAGCCTCTTCAGAATGACCGAGAATGACTTCAGAGATGGTCAGAAAAATGGCAGCTATGCTTTAATCCAGCAAAGTATAAGCTATTGCACCTGGGGAACAGTAACCCCAAAATAACTTATACATTTGGCAGAGTTGAACTAGAATTGATAGTGGGGGAAAGGGACTTGGATATTACGATATGGTCAGATATGAAGTTCTCTGAACATTGTAGACTGGTTGCAAGGAGGGCCAATGGTGTCCTATTGATGATTTATTGAACAATCGCTAGTAGAGATAAGGTTGTCATAATCCCATTATATAAGGCTATTGTTAGATCACACTTGGAATACTGTGTTCAGGTATGGAGACCACACCTAAAGAAAGACATTTTGCTTCTTGATAGGGTCCAAAGACATTTAACTTGCCTGGTGAGATCGGCAGAAGCGTATCCATATGAGGAAAGACTTGGAATATGTGGGTTGCAGATCTTGGAAACTAGGCACTTTAGAGGAGACTTGATTGAGGTGTTTAAGACTCTGAGAGGCATAAGCAAAATGAATAAGGACAAAATTTTCATGGTTATAAATGATTCTAGAACTAGGGGCCATAATTTCAAGTTACGAGGGGAGTTGTTTAGACTGGATTGCAGGAAGTTTTATTTTACCCAGAGAGTTATAAATTACTGGAATAAATTAACTACCGGAATAAATTAATTATCCAGCTGATCTTTGAATTTCCCCAGACTGTCAGCCTCTACCATGGATGGTAGAGGCTGACAGTCTGGGGAAATTCAAAGATCAACTGGATAATTATCTAAGGGAGGAAGGAAATGCATAGGTTGTCCATTTCCTTTTCTCTTATTAATTTGTTTTTATTCTTATTATTTTATTTTGTGTATTTTTTGTTATTTTATTTTATTATTATTATTTATTTATTATTTATTTTTTTTGGTTGGTGCTGCATAAGCTGCATAAGTTGGTGCTGCATGGCTTCCTTGCACCATGTGGCCATTACTAATACTATATATATATGCTAAGCCCCTATTGTCTTCACCATGTTTGACTGTCTGTAACACACCAGCAGAATCATCCATAACTCCGAGCAGATGGATTTTCATTATATTTGGACTATTTAAAACTATTTATTGAGCCAAACCAGATTTCATTAAAATCAGACAAATAGAAATCTGGAAATTTGTCATTTCTATTTTCCACACAATTTGTATAGGGGTGGATAGAAATTCATAGATTAAATGTTGTTAGCTATAGACAGTCCATGGTTGCTTCACATGTATTGTTATACAAGATTCGTGAACATGATGTTACATGTGTCAAAAGACACACACACACACACACACACACACACACACACACACACACACACACACACACACACACACACACACACACACACACACACACACACACACACACACACACACACAGAAGTGTGTGTGTTTAAAAAAAAAAAAAAAAAAAGAGTAATACAGGAAGAGAGTTATAATCTTAGTAATTAGTTGATAAGGAGATCACTATATTTACTTTTCATTTATATTAAAGAAAATGGAAAAAAAAAAATCATTTAAGAAAAAAATCAAATGTGCTGCATACATTAACTAACTTATTTTTTTTATATTTTTGACTAATTCAGCAAAAGGTTAGGGCCTCCATTCACCATATGGCTAATACTAATGTGCAGAACTGAGGTCTTTTGTGGTAAGAGCACCCTTTTGTGTCCTTGACTAATCTTGTTTCTCTTCTCTGCATCTGTTCCAACAGATCCCTAACCTACTTAAAATTGAGCCTTCCAGACCTGTATACAGTACTCAAGAGCATCCTAGCCACTGTCTTATATAACAGGATAATCACCTCCTTGTCCCAGCTATCAAAATTCTTGTATACCATTGAGAACCCCATGTGCTGCCCTAGCAGCCTGTCTGCACTACTTAGAGAACTTCATGTCAGATTGTATAATTATTTCTCGGTCTCTTTTATTCTTCCCCACCTTAAGTGTAGTACCACCTAATTGTTGTGTTATTCTGGAATTATCTGCCATATGCAATACCTTTGCATATAATAATGTTAAATCTCAATTGCCACTTCTCAGCTCATCTGCCTAATTCTCCTAGAACTAGTTTGCAATTCTGTGCCTTGATTACTGTTTTCTGCAAATTTAGGCAGTAAGCTTGATATGCCTTCATCGGTATCATTAATAAATATATAAATATGGTTCTTCCCATGACAACAAATGAACAAACAAGGTGAGACAAAGAAAAGTCATTTGTGTACTCCAGCAAATTCTATACTGATTGTGTACTTTTATTCATACTTGTTGGTAGTGTGGTGAAAGTGCCTTTCTGATGATTTCAATAGCCAAAATGCTTATGGGAGCAGGCTCAGAATCATGATTTCTCAAAGCACAATGTGGAGACCTAACTCTTGTAATTCATTGTTGGTAAGGGACTCGACATGTGAAGCTAGCAACTACTCTTTGCCATCCTCATTGACTCCCTTGATCCCTGATGTGGTTGCCAGGTATTTACTTGTTCCATGATGACTTCCAGAAGTTCTTGAAATCCCCAGCACTTTGCTTTCCAGAATGCTGATCATTCCAATAGAAGCAGTGCAAGAACACTTTCACAGCTGCCTTCAGCTACTGTTAATCTATTCACAAACTAATAGATCTATGTTAATCTGTTAATCTATTCAGAGACTAATAGATTAACAGTAGCTAGAGGCAGAGGTGAAAGGATTCTTGTACTATTTCTATTGGAATGAACAGCAGCCTGTAAAGCAAGGTGTTGGAAATTTCTACAACTGCTGGGAGTCATGGAACAAGTAAATACATGGGCTGTATTAGAGTAATTAAGAGTAAGAACAGGTGCATGTACACCAATGCTAGGATTATTGTAAATAAATTTGACGAATTTGCAGTGCTGGTCAAGACATCAAAGGCAAATATTGTTAGGGTATCAGACACATGGTGTCACACAGAGATAAAGAATGCAGAATTTGAATTTGGGGAGTACAATGTATACAGACAGCATAGGAAGGGAGGAGGGGTTATGTTGTTAGTTAAGTAAATTAATAAGAGGAGTTTACCTCAATATAGTACGTAGAACACTTCCGTATGATACTCTCCAGAAATTAAAACGGAAAAAACGAAAAAATCGACAACTTACCGGTACATTAAAGTAAAATATAAATAATTAAATAATCAATTTAACACAATTCAAAATCAATTTAAAACAATTAAAATTCAAATTAATGCAATTGAAAGAATCTAACGAAAATATTCAAAACGATTTTCCTTCCTGAAGCTGACAATGCTTTTCGACCGACTGTCGTGATCACAGGAATGAAAATTACCGAATCAGGCTAAACCTGCAACTTAAATAGTGATTATATGTCTTCGCGCATGCACGTAAAGGTCCACGCATCGGAGATCAAATATGGCCGCCGAACATTAACAGAATTCTCGTGTAATTTAATTTCAACGGTTTCTGCAATTAATAGTCGCGTATAATTACGTTGAACGTTAAGTATTTTGGCCTCGTTAAATAAAAAAGTATGTTTTTCGTTAATGGCATGAAAGGCTAATTCTGACGCTGTTGAACGAGAAGCCCGAACTGAGGCTTCGTGTTGATTTACACGAATATTAAGAGAAAACCACGTCGAACCTTGGTAAGACGAGTCGCAATCACCGCAAGAAATGTTGTATACCAGATCATTAATTTGTGTTGCGAACGCGGAAAGAACCGAGCGATTGTTCAGTATAGTGTGTAACTTCCGTATAGGCCTAGCTATAATTTTAAATTCAGTATCTTTAAAGAATCTGTTAAGCTGTTTGTGCCACTGTTCAACATATGGGACAGAATTAAGTATTTTTTGATATTACTATTGTTGATTGGTGTAGTATTTTGTATCCTATCCTTAGCTTGTACCCTAATTCGATTTATTGTGTTAATGGAATAACCCCTGTTTAAGAATCTGCTAGTTAATATTTGTATTTCTGAGTCCAAAGCAGAATCCGTCGTTGAATATTTATAGGCATTTAGAAATTGATTAAAGATAATCGATCTTTTGTAGGTGAATGGGTGATAGCTATTATAATGTAGAAGCATACCGGTGTTTGTGGGTTTTCGATAGATGCTAAATTGTATTTTGTTCGAGTCCCGGGTAAGCGTGAAATTTAGAAAGTTTAATGACTTTGTATCCGTATCTTCCCTTTCCAATGTAAATTTGAGTCTAGAATGAATATTATTAAACGAATGTAAAATGTCTTGGATAGTACTACTATCGGTAATAACTAGAACATCGTCTAGATACCTCCCATAGTATGTGATACGGGGACGAAAAGGTGTCAAATGTATCTGCTCAATCGTTGAGAGATAGATCTCTGACATTAAGCCACTCAGGCTCAAACCCATTGGTAATCCAAAAATTTGTTTGTACACCTTGTCTCGAAAGGTGATGTAGTTAGCCTCAACTAACAGTTTAATTAAGTGAAAAATTTCCTTAATAGGCAGCTTCGTATAATTAATCGGTGTCGAGTTTTTATTTAACATATCCCAAATAATATCTAATGTGTATTCAACGTTTACATTCGTGTATAATGAGGTAACATCTAGTGAGAATAAATTGTCATTGTCGCCGAGTCTACAGTCTTTAAGATTATTAAATAATGTATCGTAGTTCTTAATCCCAAATTGTATTACTTGTCTAAAGGGTTTTATAATGTTATGTACATGTGTGGCTAAGGATGAAAATGCCGAGTTCCTGTAGGAAACAATAGGTTGAATAGGAAATCCAATTTTATCCAATTACGAATAGGAAATGTGTAATTTTACCTGACTGAAAAGTGCAGGAATATTGTATGTTCTGGACTTCAATTCCTTCAACTGAACCATAGTAATGTAGTCGTTTTTACGATATGTGGTTAACGTTTTATTGTATTGATTTACCAAATTGGTAAACAGTGCCGGGTCTACTTCACGATAAGTGGAGGTATCAGACACAACTGACTCTAACTTATTAATATAATCATGTTTATCTAGTATTACCACTGTATCTCCTTTATCTGCCCTCTGTATAATAATGTCCTTATTTTCCCGAAGTTCTCGTAAAGCTGAACTGTCATGTGTATTCAATTTAGGAAATCTCGTTTCTTTTATGTTATTCACTACTTGGTTAACTTGTTGAATAAATACATCTTTTTGTGGAACATTACGAAGTCCAAATTCAATATCAATTACGCATTGTTTTTTTGGCAGTTTTCGAGGTGGTAAATTATAATTTAATCCTTTGGATAAAAGTGAAATCTGGTCCTGCGATGGTGTACACGAGGAAAGATTTGTAACCTGTTGATATGTCGGTTCGTTGGATACTGGGTGAGGGGGTGTTCGTGAACTAGTTAAAAAAACATGTAAAATTTAAGGGAGTACATACAGTTGGCATAGATGGACAGTGCAATGTTGAGTCGATTTGGTGTGACATAAGCACTGGGAAAGCAAAAATGCTAGTAGGAGTGTTATAGGCCTAATGACTCTGATGAGTACAGTGAACAACTGTACAGGAAAATAGAGTGGGCCAGTATATCAGATTTTCTTATAATGAGGGATTTTAACTTCCCAGATATAGACTGGAACTTGTGGATTGGTCACTCGCACACTAGCAAGGCTTTTGTGGATTTATTGGATGACTGTTTTCTACAGGAGCATGTTTGAGAGGCAACCAGAGGAAGTAATGCTCTTGATCTGGTTATCAGCAGTGATTATTCATGCATTAAGAATCTGCAGATACCACTTGGTGGAAGGAACCACTAGGTGGCAGTGACGGCAGTGTATTGATGTGGGATTTATTAAGATGTAACTACCATCGGGGTAAAGGGAAGGGTTTTTGCTTCCGTAAAGGTGACTACAGTGGTCTCAGAGAGTTTTTAAATTCTGTACAGTGTGGACAAGCTGATGTTGTCACCAACAGCAAATGCTAAGTGAGAAGCATTCAAGGAACTAATTGTGGAAGCTACTAGGCTTTTCATACAGAATAAGAAATATTGTTCAAGGTTTAGGCCTAAATGGATGTCAGATGAACTAATAAGACTCGTTTTTTTTTTTTTTGGTTTGGTAGTTGTTGGCGCATCGGCTTCTGTGGCCATAGTGCACCTCCCAAGGTTTTTGCAGTACTTTGATCCAAGCCCGAGGCGGGAATCGAACCCGCGACCTTTGGGTTGCCAGGCAGGCACTTTACCCACCTGGCTAGCCCGGAATGAGACTTGTGGCAGAGAAGGAAAATGCATGGGATGCATATAAATTATCAGGCAACACAGAAGCCTATTGTAGATATCAGCTAGTCTGTAATCAAGTCACAAAGGAGGTTAGGCAGGTGAAAGCAGATTACGAGAAATCTTTGGCAAACAATGTAAAGAAAAACAACAAAGACTTCTTTACTTATGTAAACTGTAGAAGGAAGGGTATGAATAAGATTGGTTCACTTAATATCGATGGTTTGACTATTGATGATCCTGCTCAGGTAGCTGACAGACTGAGTGAGTATTTTGTGTCTGCATTCACACGTGAGGAATAATAGGGACGTGGAGGCCAGAATTTTATCAAACTCTGAACGGGGAACTAAATTATTTTGTAATAACTGAGAGCAAAGTGAAGGAAAAATTGTTGAAGTTAAAAATAAGAAATGCGCCTAGGATGGATGGAACTATCCAGTTATTAAAGGAGGATCAAAGGAAGTAAGCAAACCCTTAGAAATAATTTTGAGTGCATCCTTGGATTCAGGGAAGATTCCCACAGACTGGAGATGTGCAAATGTATCCCAAATTCACAAGGGGGGGGGGGATTAAAGGGTAACATGAGTAATTACAGACCTGTTAATTTAATTTATGTTCCGGGTAAAATAAAATAGTTACTGGTTAAAGAAGTATTGCAGGATCACCTAGACAAGACTGCAGTAATTAAGTAAGTCTTAGGTATTTACCTAAGATTTACTTAATTTAATATCTGGTTTCTATTGTAACAATAATTCAAACTTAGAATTGTTTATTAGCAAAATTGTAATCAAAAGATTGGTAATTGTAATTATGGCAATTGTAATATTGGTAATTATATTTGTAATACAGGCACTCATTGACTTACGTTCCTGATTGGCTTTTTTCATGTATGCAAGTCCATTTTGTATGTAAGTCCAACTTCGGTCTTGTAGATACAAAATACATGTACAGAACAGCACAGTACAATGCCGAGATTATAACCTCCAACAAACTTCATCACGTACAGTATTTTGCAATTTGTAACAGAGTTAAATGGGGCTGAAAAAACATACAATAAATACAAATACAATAATCTAAATATGATACATAATTTAATTTAATCTACGATCAAGTCACTTTACGATGGACTCTCCAAAATAAAATAGCGTTCGCTATACGATATGTAGTAAGTGCTGGTCATTGTGATCACATTTGCCAACTGAATTTTAATTGCATTAAATAGCTATTCTAATAAGCGAAAATAGGAGAAATATTATCTACAGGCTATAAAAGTAAAGATATAGAGCACAAATTTACATTTTGCTTTCTCCAATTAACAAAATTAAATGATGCGTGAAAATTGGAAGAATATTTCCCACAGTTTAGCAAAATAAAAATAAATTTACACTTATGTACATAGCTTAATTAATAGTGTAACTAATTGATATATCTGTTCACTGACTTTTTTTTTTTTCCGTAAAATTTAAAACAGTAGGAAAATCAGCAATCAATAACAAAGAACATGGAATGCACAAATTGCAACTAGCTTGATACGCGCAAGTGAGATATGGAGTAACAACTTTGTGAAGCTCAAAAAATAGAAAGATTTTGAAAATTTATTTATGTTTTTTTATATGATTGATGATTTCAGTGAAGGGGAAGCACATTTCATCATAATAACATAATTCCAGCCATCAGTACCATTGCAAATGCAATAAGATCAAGTTTACTACCCATTTATAATTACATTGCACTAACTGAAAACCTCAATAAACAGAAACTGCTAATTGTTTTATGGCAGTGATCTCCAGAAATCAGCTTTATTAAAATATCACAAAGGTGTCCAAATTCATTCTTATAACCGAACATAGCAACAGCTTTGTACTTTGTATGTTTCTCCGAGTTGTATGCAAGTCATTTGTATGTAGAGGAGTGCATGTATATTCAAATTTGTAACCCTTTCTATTTTTTGTCCCCCCAACAGCATGATCTGAAACATCAGTCTGAAACATCACCTTAATGTATAGTAGTTTGGGTGAATAGCTTAATAAACTGTATTATCATTGACATACGATGCAAGAAAGCAAGCTTATGCAGCATCAGCCAACCCTCCCCCCCCCCATTTCACCTCTCCATTCTTTCCAAATGCCTGTCCAGCTCAGTCTTAGATTTATTTAGGCTATCGACTTCCGCAACAAAAGATGGAAGTCTGTTCCACCCATCAAATATCCACTGGCTAAAGGCAAATTTCTGCGCATCTATTCTACAACTGTCTTTCCTCACTTTGAATCTGTGTCCCCTCAGGTTCTTAATCTGAGCAAGAGGAAGAATCCCATGCTCAACCCATTCAAGGCTTTATACACCTTAATCAAATCACCTCACATGTGCCTACTCTCCAGGCACACTGCAATTTGCTTAAGCCTTTCTTGGTAAGAGCACCCATTTGTTCCCCTCACCAATCTTGTTGCCCTTCTTTGTACTTGTTCTAGCAACTCTACATCCTTACTAAAATGAGGCCTCCAGACCTGTACACAGTACTTTAGGTGTGGCCTGACCATTGTCTTGTATAATGGGATAATCATCTCCCTGTCCCTGCTAGCAAAATTCCTATATATCATTGACAAGACTCAATGATCTGTCCTGGCAGCCCTTCTGCACTGCTCAGTAAACTTCATATTTGACTGCACAATTACCCCCAGATGCTTTTCACTTTCCACTTCCCTGACTGTAGTGCCACACAGTTGATACGTTTCTCTTGAGTTATTGCTACCCATATCCAATACTTTGCATTTGTTAATGTTAAACAAACTTCAGTTGCTACCTCTCAGCCCATCTGCTCAACCTTTCCAGATCCTGTTGGAGTAACATACTGTCTTTACTGTTGTCAACAACCCTGCCAACCTTTGTATCATCTACAAACATTAAACCTGATATACCTTCATCAATATCATTGATAAATATACAAAACAACAATGGGCCCAACACCGAACCCTGGGGAACTCCACTAATAACATTAGTCTACGAAGATCGTGTTTATTGATTACCATTCTGTCTTGTCTCCCACTCAGTCACCACTTTATCCGTTATAGCAACTTATCCTTAATGCCATACCTCTTCAGTTTGTACAGCAGTTTTCCATGTGCAACAGTATCAAAAGCTTTCCTGAAATCCAAGTATATGATATCAAAATTATTTTTGGCATTCAGTTCCTTTGTGGCCACATCATAGTATCCAGTCAAATTGGTTAGACAAGACCTCCCTTTAACAAATCCATTCCATTATTTTCCCTGGAACACAAGTTAAACTAACAGGTGTATAGTTACCTTTAGAACCCCTCTTTGTGAATTTGTGATACATTTGCACACCTCCAGTCCATGGGGACCTCCCCAGAATCTAAGGAAACTCTCACAATTATGGCTAACGGTTTGCTTACTTTCTTTGCTGTCTCCTTTAATATAACTGGATAGATTCTATCCACCCCAGGTGCCTTTTTATGTTTAACTTCAACAATTTCTCCTCTACTTTGCTCTTAGTTATTATAAAATCACTTTTAGCTCCCTGTTAGAGTTTGATAATTATGAAATACCACATGAAATTATTAATTTCATGTGCAAATGAGTTATTTCCTTTTGAGCAGATTATTTTGGCATTAAAAAGTGTATTTCAAATTAAATTTCGGATAGTAACTTACCATTCACCAGGCAGGTGTTGAGATTTTTAATCAGCAGACAGTTAAATTAAATGTATGTGAAGATGCCAGACTGGTAATACAAAATTTTTTTCTAAAAATTTTTATTTTTAGTAAAAAGCTTGTATTCTTATTAGAAACACAACATTGTATTATTACATTGGAGACATTGTGCTAATATTGGAGGAGCTTGCGGAAACAGATGAATAGTAAGGCAAAACGATCAATGCAAGAAAGAAGAAGAATTGATGGAAAAGATGAATGAACCGTTTTGATATTGCTCATGCAAATGCACTGGATGTGTTGAAAATACTGGAGACAAGGAATTGTTGCCTGTACAAAGAAAGGCTGTCCACAGACGACACATGGGTGCAATTATACAATGTTGTCTGGAAAAGAAGATAACGGCTATGCTAAATGAGATTGAGTTAATGAAAAGGAAGCAAACTCTGAAGGAACTCCATACAGTAGACTGTCTAAATAACAGCACCCCAAATAATGGAACATTTGAGCTAATGGCACATTGAGATCTGATTTCCATACAGCACAGATGCCTTGCAGTGACAAAAAAAGAAAATGGTGTCATCACGTGATTACTGTATTTGTTTATATGCGCCATTTTGAAAGTGAATTATATACTGATATCAGCGGTATAATCCAATTTCATGGATTATACCGCTGTTTTACATTTATTTTAAATCAAAAACCCCTCACTATGGCTCCTATAGTTGATAAAAACCTTATACATAGAAGAAAAGAAGAACAACATTAAAGCTTAGTGACAAACTTGATATAATCCAAACTATTACTTAGAATTAGAATTACTTAGGGTCACCCAGAAAGCTAATTCATATACCCATGTGTATTGTATCTGTAAATTGCATGTGTTCTCTGGTCGATTTGCCTGTTTTTCTGGATGAACCCCCCCCCCCCAGTTTAAGATTTTCACCTGGCCTTTTTCACCTGTCATGTGGAGGACAGTGACAATACCACTGTGCTACCAGTGCAGACCAAATGATATAATGAAGAAAATAGAACAGGCGTAAGTAGGAGTGTATTAATGGCAGAATATAACATTGGATTGTCAGCATGTTATTGTTTTTTTATGTGCAGTTAATAAAACTGCATTCTTAATCTCATT
The DNA here is from genome assembly GCF_048544385.1 of Mastigoproctus giganteus. Taxonomy (NCBI): domain Eukaryota; kingdom Metazoa; phylum Arthropoda; class Arachnida; order Uropygi; family Thelyphonidae; genus Mastigoproctus; species Mastigoproctus giganteus. Next base: position 74,316,986 of record NC_143582.1, on the reverse strand, counting down.
ATTTCTGCATTAAATATATAAAGAATAAAACTTTCTAGATAATGAAAAAATCTAAATAACGGCACCTTGAATCCCCAAAGGTGCCATTATTTTGAAAGTCTACTGTAAATATAATGTTAGGAATATTTACATATTTATATACAAAGGTATTGTACATTTCAGTAGTAACTGTCACTTTTGTTCATACTTGTTAAAAACACATTTTTATTAATCTGTCTTATTTTGTACATTTATGATATTTTATTTCCATAATGTCATTTACTTGAATACATCTTATTGGAAATTTTCAGTTTTTATCAGTTAGATTTTATGATGAAAAGTTATTGTGAGTGTGGGGGAAAGATCTTGAAATAAAAACAGTTAATCTTGGTAAAACAATATAATTTCACTGAATGGTTTGTTTTTTAAGTAATTGTGAAAAGTACACAAATTCGTTGCATTTGACCATGTCTGAAAGTATGAAAAATAATGACAACGTATGAGTATTTTGAGAGTTGCAAATTCCATATCTCACGAAAAAAAATTCACCTGTAACTGGAACTTGACTGATAACTTGAGGATCTTATGACAACAGTTTTTGTTAAATGGGTACAATTGCTGGTTAGTGTAACAACCTCCATATGCTTGCAGATCAGACATTTACGTGACCTGACAACTTTTGGTATTTGGGATGGGGAATACTTGTATATAGCACAAGGTTCTTCATTATTTGTAGTTCATAAAATCTCTCTTTACCAGTGTTTACTCCTCACGGTGTCAGAGTACCTGTTTCTCTAAATCACCTCTGCATAGCAACAAATGTTTTACAATTTGCTACTCATTCAGATGGAGATTTTTTGACATATCTGTAGACAGAAGTGCAGAATTCTTTTGAATCTCTTCATGAATTAAAATCATACCAGTTAACTCAGCAAAAGTAAACATATTTGTTGTGTAACCAGTTCAACAAATTCTGTTCTATAAATAACAATCCTGCTGTCATTGTGGAACCTGAAGCTGAAGTAGCAGACACATTGGCCCTGTTAGTATGTACTGGTTACTCACAACTGATTATTTGGGTGTGGTTCATGTAGTAGAACAACACAATTCATGTTAGCATTAGTTGTATTTGTTCTGTACTGTTTAAGCCCATTTTAAACAGTCATACGTTTATGATATAAATTTAAACATAATGGTTTGTAATTTATTATTAGTGTTTAGCATATAAAGAATATGCTCTTATTTGTTCTGTGCAATTTCAAAACACAGTTTCAAAATTGCACAGAACAAATGTATGCTGTCCTTCCATTAATAATCTGGACAGCCTTCCATTTGTAGTGGTCACATCCTGCCCAAGTACCACGTGTCAGAAACAACTATAAATATGCTTGTAGGCCTTTGAGGAGACGTATGATTGTGAATGCAAGATGCCACAACTGAAGAAGTTAAGAGACGTGCAGAATGAAATGATAATAGAGGCCACATAAGCAATCAATCTGCATGTGACATTTCAGTGGAAATGAAGATCCCTAGGTGGACATTTGGTGATGGTATCTGTAGATGGAAGTGGACTGGTGCTGAAACTGTCATGAAATGACTGAGAAAACTCCAGAGCTGATGGAATATAACAGGAGAGTCTGGCAAAGAAATATCTGCTTATAATTCAGGTTGAAATTGTCGTAGCATTCACAGGACCTCAGTGAGATGATTTGGATACATGTCGGCACAGGACACTGTATAAAGAAAAAAAAAAAAAATTGCGTTAACTGGAAATTTGCATCGTGAAAAGTGGTATAAGTTTTCAAATAGCGTTAACTGAAAATCGCGTTATGCGAGGCCTGGTTGTACCACTTGTGACTTTACACGATGCAAAATTCCAGTTAACATGATTTTTTTTTTTTTTTTTTTATGCGATAGTTGAAAAAGATTTGAATCACACGTTAAGCTTACCGCGAGTCGTACAGTCAATAAACAAACGTTTGCTTGCTGTCCGCCTCGGTGTGTTCCATCAACCATCGGAAGAAGACGTGTTACTTGTTTGTCTCCTGCTAATAAAGTCAGTGCACACTTGCATAAAAATTCAAATTTTTAAATGAGACAGATGAAAATGTTACCGCGAAGGAGATAACGGTAAAAGAATTAGATGAAATCTTTCGTATCGCATAGAACCTCAAACAAAAGGTTTGAGGTTCTCTGCGATATTTATTTCGCCAGGGCTCAGATAAGATTGTTGTCGGCTATTGGAAATTGATTGATGAAAAGAGAAAGTCAACGCTGTCCAAATATTTCTGCAACAGTCATTTCTTCGTTGTGTATTTTATGTCAGACGTTCCCAAACTTTCTCGGTTCATGGCGCCCTTAGTGTCTCAGTAATTTTTTCAAGGTGCACCCAGACCAAAAGAAATACCTAACAGTTCCATTTAGTAGTTAGGTCCAAACAACTTAATAAGAAATGCTGAAACTGTGAACTACCTGATCTAGTAGTTTGCGCGGTGTCTGCCAGATGCCGAGTATCGCTGTGTTTCCCTCGTAAATTTAAAATATTCCGCTGCGCACAGTTTGGGAACTGCTGTTTTATGCAATAAACATTTAATTCCATAATTATTTTCATTATCTTTTACATTGTATACAGTTAAAAAGTTATTTAAAAGGTATTTTTAAAATTCTTTATGGACATTCCAGAAGGTCTAGGGCCAATTATAATTTTCCCTATTGATTATTATATTTGATTAATGCGTTTCCGTTTTGTGCGATGCGCTCACGGGATGAATTAATCGCGTTAATCAAGGCGAGCCTGTATAATGGACCTTAATGAATTGGGAATTGTATATGTAAATAAATACAAAAATTCAGTTTTTTTCCTCTTTTTTATTGTTTTCCCCAGTATTTCATGAGAAATTTTATGCTATGTACATAATATTTTTTGTAACTAGAAGGATAATGTAAAATTAAAGAAATTTACCTGGTATTTGCTATATACTCATAACTCTACAAGTACCAGTAATATGTTTAAATTCTATATATAAACAAATTTTGTGATAAATTATATAGTAAGCCTTAACTTCATTTTAGTCAATTTGGGCATTGGAATGCCAATGTTGGCCAGTAACTATATTCCTATTTCAATGAAAGTGCATTTGCATAGTGAAAATGGCATTTTGGGAATGGTGAGTACATTTTTTTAATATACAATCAGATTTTTAAATATTTTGGAGATTGGCTGAGCAAAAAATGTTTTTGATAATACCTTTTCCTTGTACAAAGTGAGCCAATCAAGGACTGCAGTAATAGAAACAAATAATAGAGACAATTGCTTGCAATTGTCTTTCATGGGTAGTCATAACTCCTATCACAGTTACCACAGTTTTTATTAATAAAAAAATATATTTTAAAACAGTGCTTGAATGTTAACCAAATTATGTTTATTTAGATCATACAGCAGCAACACCTGCACTGTGAATTGTTAATTCATTTTGTTAAAAAATCATGTTTTTATTGGTTTAGCATATGTAAAAATGGTCAGTTTCAAAAAATTAGGGAAAGCAGGATAATTCATTGTGCATAGCTGCCATCTCTCTAGATTTACAATGGAGACTGCCTTTTTGACCTATACAGCTTTTACTATCCTAACATAGTTTTCTCTTTTCTGTATAAAAAAAATTGTAAAACCATTGGTTTGCTGTTAAATTTGGAACTTTAAAATAATTCTGTTAATTTCTGCTTAATTTTGTTTTTGATTAATGAATTTCTTATGTTTTTGGTTAGTGAATTTTTCACCACGTGTGTTACTTTGTGTGTTATTATTATATGTCATAATGTTGAACTCTTTTTCGTGTGTGTTTGTTGCTAAGCTAAATTTGATTTAACAATTTCCTTCCTAAATATTATGTAGTATTTAAGAAGTGTGATGGCCCCGGGTGCCAGGCATTATAGTGATCAAGCAATTCCCTGAGTGATTTCTAGAGCGTTTTTGTCAAAGCTACAGTTATATTGATTTGTAAAAGTTTTCTTACGTTCCCATTAATTATTCGTTAACTTAGTATTACGAATTGTAACTAAGTTACAGGAAGGAAAACCACCTTTCTTTTTTTCCATTACATTAACTTACTAACCTTTACACCGCTTGGTCACTCTAGTGGCATTGCTCCTGCCTCCCCGTGGCGGGGCTGGTAACCTGGGAGAAGAAATCCACTCTCCCGGGGCTGAAAGGAGCAAAGATGGAAAACAGTTCTTTTCCACCTTTAGAGCCATCGAGCTCAAGACTAGAAAATGACACTGAAAATGACTATTCTCAACCAAAGAGGTTGAAAACAACTCCACAAGAGGAAATACCAGCATTCCTCACACTACACTCTCTATCAGAGCTGCCTCTGAGTAAACTGTCCCCATTCCTTGACCAAAAATGCATCAAATCTGCTGCAGGTTTACCAAAAACAGTAAAGCGGCTCCAGTCTGGGGATCTTCTTATAGAGACCATGAAATCCCAGCATTCCGAAAAATTATTAAACATGACTACTTTTGGCGGACAACCAATAAAAGTTACTCCCCATGCCGCCTTAAACTCTTTGAAGGGAGTAATCGCAGAATGGGACTTGTTAACTGTATCAGAGGAGGAGATAGTTCAAGAGCTACATAAACAAAAAGTCATACAAGCAAGGAGAATTCTGACTCGGAAAGATGGTGTTCTTGTTCTCACTAGGAGCATAATTCTCACTTTCAGCTCTCCCATCCTACCATCATCTGTTAAAGCAGGCTATCTCCATTGCCGTGTCTGTCCTTACATCCCAAACCCAATCAGGTGCTACGTGCCAAAAATATGGACACTCCCAAACTGCATGTCGAGGTGAGTCAGTATGTCCAATTTGTGGATCGAAGTAGCACAATCAAACTGAATGCACTGCTAACGACTTCTGTTTGCCCAAACTGTAAGGGTGATCACCCAGCTTTTTTCCAAAAGTTGCAAACTTTGGAATCAAGGAAAAAAAATCCAGAAGTATAAAGTTGAGAATCAAGTGACATATTCAGAGGCGAGAAGGGAAATACTAAAAACAGATCCAAAACGTACATATGCAGCAGCTGCTAAACAATTTCGGTCAATAGGTACACAAACAGATGTTGCCGTACCCCCAGATATGTCCATCGCTAATTGGGCATGCTCTCTGCCCCCAAACAGTGTCCTTCACAACAAAAAACTGAACAAGCCTGTAATACACCAATTACCATTCCAGCTAATGTAAACCCAACAGCAAAACAAAAAGTGACAGAAACCATGGTACTGAAACCACCAAATTCAACCAGAATGGATATTGACCAGCACAATGACTCAGAAGATGCCATATTAGAACTTCATGCGACTGATGAAATGGACGTAACACGTCCCTACTTTCCAAAGAAAGACAAAGGAAAATTGGATCGATGCAAACAAGTCACAACTAAAAAGCAGTCAGAAACAAAAACAACCAACAAAACCGCTTAATGGAAAGAATTCTTCAATGGAATTGTAGAGGGTTTCGCAGTATAAAAGATCATATATGTGATCTCATCCACCATTATGATCCAGCAGGCATTATATCCCTACAGGAAACTTATTTAAATTCACAAGTGTGTCCTACTATAAAAAATTACTCTATCTTTAGAAGAGATAGAAATATCGACTCGCCAGCCTGTGGATGAGTGGCAGTTCTTATAAGAAACAATGTACCATCCAAACATATTGCTCTTCAGACTCCTTTTGAAGTAGTGGCAGGATGCATTGAAATTGGCATCACTCTTACAATAGCATCTATATATATTCCTCCTAATTTCTCATTTTCTTCAGATGACCTAGAAAATCTAATAGAACAGCTGCCGTCTCCTTTCTGCTTACTTGGAGACTTTAATGCTCATCATCCGATGTGGGGATCTTTAACAATTGACAAGAGAGGCAAGTTAATAGAATCCCTTCTGGACTCTTATCAACTTACCCTTCTGAACACTGGTGAACCTACCTATATTCATTTTTCGACAGGATCCACGAGTGCAATAGACCTGTAAATCTGTTCTCCCTCCGTATATAGTATTATGGAGTGGTCGGTTCTTGAAAATCCACTAAACAATGATCACCTTCTGATTCTCTGCAAGCTGCAAACACGGGTAAACTCTCCTTCACTACATCGCTCCATTTGGAAATTTCGTAGGGCACACTGGTATGAATATGCATCTCATGTACAGTTAGACAATAAAATAATCCAATCTCAACCCATAGACAATGTCACAGAACATGTAACTAATCAAATATTACAAGCTGCTACCTCTGCAATACCAAAATCTTTCCCCGGGGAAACGGAAACATAGTAATTACTGGTGGAATCAAGATTGCACACATGCCAAACAGTACAAAAATAGAGCTTGGAATTTATTTCGTAAATTTCCCACAACTACCAATCTAATTAACTTCAAAAGACTTAAAGCCAAATTCCGCCAAATAAGAGGAAAAGCAAAGAAAGATGCCTGGATTAACTTTTCCTCGAGCATAAACAAAGATACAGACAGCAGAATTATCTGGAGGAAAATACAAACGCTTAATGGCAAATGCATTCAATCCCCAGCTACAATACTAAACTGGGAAGGGAAAGAGTTGTCATCCCCGGAAGAAATAGCAAATGCCTCAGCTGAGTCATTTGCCAGTATATCAGCAATAGCCTCCTACAAACCAACCTTTCAGCGAATTAAAAAAACTGCAGAGCAGCATAAGATTAATTTTTCCACGAGAGTTTCACATCCATATAACCAGCCATTCACATTAACAGAACTTTTTGGAGTGCTCAATAAAACATCAAATAGCGCTGCTGGTCCAGATGGGATCTACTATATAATGCTAAAACAACTGAACAACAGAGCGAAAAGACATTGTTAAACTATTACAACCGAATATTCTTAGAAAACACTTACCCAATCTCCTGGTGTCACTCAATAGTTCTAGCCTTCCCAAAGCCTGGAAAGGATTGTACCTTTCCACATAACTATAGGCCAATTTGACTGACCAATTGTTTAGGCAAAATCCTGGAAAAAATGGTTCACAGGCGGTTAATCTGGTTCCTGGAAACTAATAACTTGCTAAATAGTAATCAGTACGAGTTTCGAAAAAACCGTTCCACCTTAGACATAATGATAAAAGCAGAGGCAAATATATGTAATGCCTTCATAAGGGGACAGCATCTGGTCATGATTAATCTAGATATCGAGAAAGCCTTTGATACCACCTGGCGATATGGTGTTCTTCAAGATCTTCATTCTTTTGGCTTGAGAGGTCATCTATCCCAATTTATACAAAGCTTCCTATGCCATAGAACTTTCCAGTTCAGATACATGAATAATTTATCCAAAACATTTCAACAAGAGGAAGGTGTACCACAGGGTTCCATTCTGAGTCCAACATTATTTGCAATAAGAATCACCAACATGACAAGGAATGTACCAAATACAGTACAATCGTACATGTTTGCCGATGACCTCATTATCTCTACTCGATCCCAGACTACGAACACCATCGAAAGGCAACTTCAAATTGCTATAGCTAGAATAGAATCATGGGCATTGTGGAATGGTTATTCCCTAGCAGAAAAGAAGTCTGCTGCTATTCATTTCTGTAAAAAACGGAAACTACATCCGGATCCAGAAATATTTTTAAATAACAGTCTGATTCCTGTCATTAACAATTTCCGTCTGTTGGGGTTACGTTTAGATAATAAACTTAATTTTGCTTCCCATATGGTGTACCTCCGGAAAAAAACTGAATATCTTAAGAGCTGTCTCTGCTGTGTCCTGGGGTGCTAACAGAAGCTATCTCTCCTACATCTCTATAGAGCTTTAATAAGATCGCGCTTGGATTATGGAGCACCTGTCTACGACTCCGCCAGGAAAAGTTCTCTTTTATGTCTAAACACCATCCAGCATAGTGCCCTTAGGATAGCTATTGGAGCCTTCACAACATCTCCGGTTCACAGCCTATATATTGAGGCAAACGAATCCCCTCTGCATCTCGGGAGAAAAATGTTATTGTTAAATTATGCAGCAAAGATTGGAAGTACTCCAGCCCATCCCAGCTGGCAGTATCTGTTTGATCCTCAACACATCCTGCTATATCTCAATAAATCTAATGAAAACTGCCCCACAGGGATTCGACTGCAAGAACTCATGATCAGTTGGAAAATTAACTTTAAGAATATATTCCAAGACCTTGCTACTCCTGAACCTCCCTGGACTGAATTCATACCTCTCTGTGACAATTTCTTTTCAAGATGGGGAAAATCCTCCCTGGCAAATACCAACTTTCAACAGCTACATAAACTGCATTCTTTGGAAAACTCAGAGAAAGTTCATATCTATACTGACGGCTTCAAAACAGATACGGCTGTTGGTGCACCAGCAGTTTGCCACTTTCTTAACAGCTGCCTCTCTTCCCACTGAATGCAGTATCTATACTGCAGAATTATTTGCAATAAAACTGGCTCTAGATAACATAAACAAATATCATATCAAACAATCTCTGATATATACAGACTCTTTAAGTGCAATCAGTGCCTTTCAATCTACCCTTCCTCCCTCTCATCCCGTTCTTAAAGAGATCCGGTCTAAATTATTTTGCCATCAAACAGCCAACTACAAGGTTATCTTCTGCTGGATTCCTGGTCATGTCGGCATCCAAGGTAATGATCGTGCGGATGAGGCTGCTAAACATCCCGACTCTGGATCTTACAGTCAACTGAAAGTTCCATACACAGACTACAAATCCATTATTAAAAACACATGTTGGAAACAGTGGTCTCATCTCTGGCAATCTCAAACCAATAATAAACTGTTCCAGATAAAAAAAAAAGATCCTCAACTGTGGACATCTAGTTTTAGAAGAAACAGGTGACAAGAAGTAATTCTGGCAAGGCTTCGCATTGGTCATTGACATCCAACTCATCTGCATTTGCTTTTGGGAGAGACTCCTCCTCAGTGATTTTTTTGCCAATCGCACCTAACAATAAAACATATTCTCATTGAATGTCCCCACCTTTCATCTGTCCGTAAATCCGGCTTCAGCTTCCTCTCCAACTTGCAGGAACCCTTAACCTTATCACATATTCTTGGTAATGAAGCAAATTTCGAGGATCTGTTTAAGTATTTAAAACGCATAAATTTATATAATAGGTTAGGTTCTAATTAGAACGTGAAATCATTATCACTGATTTCACGTTCTAATCAGAACGTGAAATCAGTGATACCCAAACCATGAACAGGCACCATATGGCCCAAGAGGCCCTTGTGCCAAAAACCTCAAATACAACAACAACAACAAGTGTGATCAAAAAGTTTGGGAACTGACTTTGTATTTTGAAATTGCAGCATTAGGAAGTCATGACTTGCTACAAGATATTCAGTGACTCATCTAGACATATAAAAACCACTTGCATGAATAATGCACAACACTCATTTATCTGTAGTCAGCTTGAATTGGCATACATTGAATAGAAAGTATTTTATGTGTTTCATTGAATTTTAAAATGAACAATTTTATTGAGTAGCAGTGATTTTGCATAAAATATTGTTTGAAATTAAGGAAAAGTGCAACAGAAAAGCACAAAATTTTAAAAAGCTTTTGGAGAAGATAGCAGAAGACATCTTTGCAAAATTTAAAGACAGCCATTTATCTGTGAAAGGTAATCCAATCACTTGTGTATGTGATCTGATCAGTGTTGAGCAATATTTAACTGTCTTCAAAGTCACAAGTGGAATTAATATTTCTTATGTGACACGTCAACGAATTTTAATACAAAGCATGGAAATGCAATGTTTCAGGCAAGTTTGTGGCTTGCATCTGCACTGATGATCACAGAAAGCAGTGTGTTCATGCATGTTAGGATCTTCATAAATGCTGTGACTTACCCACACTTGATTTCTTCCATCGTTAATGGCGACATATTGTGCGTGTTGGTTATGACCTGGAAACAAAGACCTAGCTGCCATAGTCCTTTTAGTGGAAGACTATTTTCTAGACCCAAACAATTTCTTGATTCTCAGGCAGTGTTCATTATGAATTTGTTCATGTGGTCAAACAAAAAAAAAAAAAAAAAAAAAACCAGTGTAAACAGTTCTACAGTGATTGTATGATATTTTTCTCAGAAAACAGCCAGAAAAGTGGTCTTCAGGGAACTGGTGCATGACAATGCCCCTGCATGCTTGGCACTTTCAGTTCAAGAATTTCTTGTGAAGCATCTTACATCACTGTGGTCCCTAAACTGCTATGCTTGCTGGATTTAGCTCCAATTTTTTTTTTTTTTTTTTTTTTAAATTCCTAAGCTTTAAAAATCCCTTAAAAGGTTAAAAATTTGCAATGACTGAGGAAATTATTGAGAAGTTAATACAGAAACTATTAACTATGTATAGCTCAAGTAGTGAGATCAATCCTGCTAGATCCTGCTAGTAGCAAGATCAATCCTGCTAAGTCCGAATTCATGGTGTATTCATTGAAGCAAACTCCTTCTTCTCTCCAGCCTTCGGTCGGCAACATCCTCATCCCAATTGCATCCAGCCATCGTGATCTGGGCATTGTATTCGACTCCAAACTTCGATTCAACGCCCACATAGACATGCTCCTCACACGTGCTTCAAGACTCCGGTGGATAGCAAAACAGCATCTCCTTCATATCAGAGATAAAAAGACAACCGTGAGGTACATAAGAGCAATCATCTTTCCACCTTTACTCTATGCTGCTGAAATTTGGGCGTCAGCGGCACCATCAATAAAGAAACCACTCTTTGCCACAGAATTCTGGCTCCTAAAGTGGGCCAACAGGAAGCACAACCTTCCAGCTCTGATTCACACCACGCAGCTTGCCAACTCTCTCGGGATTCCACGGCTTCCCACCTTAGTCGAAGACCAACGCCTCCTAGCAACAGTCAAGATGATAACAGGCATAATCGCAACACCTTCATTCTGGGATACCTGTGGCTGGAGGATCCCCCCTGCTGCCCTTAGGGCCAATCCCGAGCTCTACTCGCATTCAGCGCGACTCCATCTCTCGGACAGGTTCCTTCCTCAGCAGATGTTCAAGCAAACCCAGGCACTTGACGCCGACCTGAACAAATTCGCTATTGACCGGACTTACAGGAAAAAAATTATGTCTAGTAGGACTAATCTGCATTGACATGTGTACCTTGCATCTGTTCCTGTCTGATTGAGCTGGTGCTCTTATCTCGATGTTAAGTCAGCTCAATCAGACCTAACTCTCGTAAGGAGTTCTCTCCTTTGTATAAAATATGTTTTCTTTTGTAAAATTACCTGTTTTTGTAAATTAATTGTTCTATTTTCCCGGAAGTTTCGGGAAGTTGTACAAATGTAAACCCCTGGCTTTTTGGCCGTGAAGGGCATTAAAGATTATCTCTCTCTCTCTCTAGTGTGGCTTAATTAGTGTTTTTCTAGTACACTGAAAGGACAGAATACATGGAATACCTGGTTCCATGTATACCTCTTTCCAGGGCTTTTTTTGTGACAGTATGCAACGGTACGGCGTACTGGCACCTTTTTTTACAGCGTGCTGGCACGGGTGACATGCCTGGCACGCAGTGGGTGTCAGCCATGCCAACTGCTTCCATCTATTAAGGAGATCACGTGACAATGGGCGGAGTCAGCGCCCGTCAATCACGGCTGTTTCCGAATCTCAACCAAAACTTCATTATGAAATTATTTTTACTTTTTTTTTACTTGGTACTTACCGTATTTTTACATTTTACTTATTATTTTTTATTTATTAAATAAGACTCACCTTTGACTTATTTTTAATATACTTGTATAATAAATTTATGCTTAATAAAATTAATGGTTGAGATTCAGTATTGGATATAGTGTACCGACTGCTAGCGATATGGCTGTGATTGACGGGTGCTGACTCCGCCCAGTGTCACATGATCCTTAACAGACGGAAGCAGCTGGCATGGCTGACACCCACTGCGTGCCAGCCATGTCACCCGTGCCGGCACGGAATTTTTCTTTATAGCAAAGAATGAGTACCGGCACCTATTTTTCTACAAAAAAAAAGCACTGCCTCTTTCCATGTTCCGAATACCTCTCGCTAGTGGATGAACCCACCGCTTGGAAAGTAAATAGGAACACTGCATTCGTGTAGACGGCAATTTGATATCAGTATGGATAAATGTCGTGAGTTAACAGACTTTGAAAGAGGGATGATAGTGGATGCCCGATGCATGGGTCACTCTATCATGGAGGTGGTACAGAAATTGCACTATCGTCATTTGACAATATCAAGAGTGTATTGGGAATATGCCATTTCCGGAATAACATCCCATCGTGGACAGGGCTGTGGGTGGAGAAAGGTGGTGGATGAACATGGCTGTCGATGTCTGTCTCGCATTGTTTCAGCCAACTGGAGAGTGAGTGGAACAAATCACCAACTTCAACAAGGGAGGTTCCAGAAATGTCTCCACAGAGACCATCAGGCAATCATTAGCCTCAGTGGGTTATGGGAGTTGCTGACCCACCAGAGTCCCATTGCTAATACCACAACACAGGACTTTACACCTCAACTGGGCAAAAGGACATCAGCACTGGACTTTGGATGATTGGAGAGGGTCTCCTGGTCCGACGAGTCCTGTTTCCAGTTGTTTCGAGCGGATGGGAGGATGTGTCTTTGTGCGGTTCCGGCATGAAGCTGTACACCCGTCATGTCAATAAGGAACTGTTCAGGCAAGTGGTTGGTTGGTAATGGTCTGGGCCATGTTCAATTGGCAACGTTGAAACCTCTGGTACATCTAGATGCATCTCTGAACAGTTACATGTTCATCCTTGCAGACCATGTGCATCCCTTCATGGTCATTGTGCACCCACAGGGCAATGGACTTTTCCAGCAGGACAGTGTGCCTTCCCACAGAGCCATGGTGATAAGAACATGGTTCGAAGACCATTCTGCAGATTTTACCACCGTGGAATGGCCTCCCCATTCACCGGACATGAATCCTGTGGAGCATCTTTGAGATGTTGTGGAAAGGTCCATCCTCTACCCAGGAACGTGACAGAATTATGGACAGTGGTGCAGCAAGCATGGATGGAAATACCTGTGGAATGCTTTCATGAACTAGTGGAATCAATGCCTCGCTGTGTGACTGCCCTTTTCCCATCAAAAGGTGAGCCTACCCATTACTATGTAAGTATCCCATGATTTCTGTCCACTCAGTGTACAAGTACAAGCTCAAAACATTTATTAAAGTTCTACTTGTACTGTATTGCAGCATTGGTATATGTTAGTGGCATCCTCTCTGAGGATGGATGAACGACATTTATTTCAAAAAATTTAAAACAATAGCAATGCATTACCACTGGCTTATAGTATACTGCCACTTGATCACCAGCAACATATTGCCACCAATTGGCAGCATACTGTTTTCTGTATTATTTGTTTGCTTGGTCACTGGCCGGTGCAACTCCTGCTTCACATGACTCTACCAGAAACCTGGGTAGTGAAGCTAAATTTCCTGGACCAGGAGTAACCATGAACCCATGAGTTTTTTCCCACCATTAGAGCCTTCAAGCTCAATCTGCACTGATATACACGAGGCTGTTTATGACACTTAATCCCAACATAATGAATCGGCCAGTTAGAAAACACACCATTTTGTAATTCAGGAATGTCTAGAAAATGCTGTTTAGCAAACATCACTGTATAGCTTGTTCTTGAATACAAATAACTACGGTTACTTTCCTTTGAGTGACTGCCTTGTACAGATGTTTTATTGTGGACACTTCCTTCCAGTCAGTAAAATCATCAGTAGTCGTCCTTTCATCATCATCATCATCAGCCATTTTCAATCCACTGCAGGATGAAGGCCTCTCCAGCAACTTTCCAGTTCCTTCTGTTTTGAGCACTGGACATCCATTTACTACCCACAAACTCATGAATTTCATCTATCCATCTCCGCCTTTGTCTTCCAGGTTTTCTTCTAGCTCCTCTTGGGTACCATTCTGTTATTTTCTTAGTCCATCTGTCATCATGTCTTTGAGCTATGTGTCCTGCCCAAGACCATTTTAGTTCTTTAGTTTTGATAAGAATGTCCTTTACTTGAGTTTGTTGCCTAATCCATGTGTTTCTCTTCTTATCTAACAGTCTGATTCCCAATATGATTCGTTCCATTCTTCGCTGTGTAGTTCTCAGCTTCTCTTCCATTCTTTTGGTGAGTGCCCAAGTTTCACTTCCATAAGTCATGGTGGGGAGTATACATTGGTTCATTATTTTACGTTTCAGACAAACTGGGATATTGCTCTTCAGTATGTGACTATATTTCCTGAATGCTATCCATCCAAAATTTATTCTTCTCTTGACTTCCAGCCATTTATCATTATTACAGCTAATAACTTGTCCCAGATAAGTATATGACTCCACCTTTTCAATTACTGCTCCTTCAATCATTATTTCCCTTTCTGTGTCATACTTGTTCATCATTACTTTTGTTTTAGCCATATTCATCTTTAGTCCAAAATCCTTACTAGCTGTGCATAACTGATTAAGATTTTCCTCTAATTCTTTGGGATCATGGCTTATGACCACAATGTCGTCTGCAAATCGTAAATGGTTTAGGTACTCTCCGTTCACATTGACTCCTTTCTGCGACCAGTCTAATCTTCTGAAAGCTTCCTCAAGGGCAGCAGTAAACAGCTTCGGAGATATTGTGTCTCCTTGTCGAACTCCTTTCTCAATTTTAAATTTCCTACTGTCTTTGTCTAGTCTAATAAAGGAGGTAGCACTCTCGTATATTTTCTTCAAAATCATAATATATGGGGTATCAATGCCTTGTCTTTCCAGTGCCCGAAACATTGCCTTATGCTGTATGGAGTCAAATGCCTTTTCATAATCCACAAATGCCAGGCATAATGGTGTTTTATATTCATTTGCTTTCTCCATTAGCTATGATATTACGTGAAGGTGATCCATAGTTGAGAATCCTGTCCTAAAGCCAGCTTGCTCTTTCGGTTGATTCTCATCAAGTATTCTTTCTAATCTGTTAGTAATGACCCTTGTGAACAACTTGTAGATGTGGGATAACAAGCTAATTGGTCTATAATTTCCAATTTCTGATTTATCTCCTTTCTTATGCAGCAAAACTATGATTGCATTATTCCACTGCTTAGGCGTCACACCTTTTCTAATGCACTTTGTGAAGAGCCTTGCCAGTTTTTGTGTTATGTCTCTTCCTCCCAATTTTAACAACTCTACAGTAACTTCATCTTCCCCCGGGGCTTTCTGATTCTTCATTTTCTTCAATGCATGTTCTACCTCATCAGGAAGAATATTGGGTATGTCGTATGTGTTGCTACTTTGCAATCCATCTTCCCCACTGCTGGCATCATTCCCCTGCTCCTTGTATAATTCTCTATAGTAGTCTTCTGCTATTTGAATTATGCCTTCTCTGCTGTTTATAAGTACACCATCGCTATTCTTCAGTTTCAGTATCATTTGTCTTTCTGTATTACTGCTCATGGCTGCTGATTTAAATCCTTTGTTTTCCCTTAATGCTTGTTCTACTTTTCTTGTGTTAAATCTTCTTATGTCCTCTCTGAGTCTCTTTCTAATGGCTTTGCATAACTCAGTATACTCAATTTTCTCCCTGTCAGTGTTTTTCTTGCTTTTCATTTGTCGTCTTCGGTTCATCATGACAAGTGTTTCTTGACTAATTTTTTCTTCTTTGGATTTCTTTTTCCCTATAGGTTTCTTGGGCTTTATCACTTTCAAAAAATTGTAATATTCCTCGTCGATATCTTGGTCCTCAGCAGTCTGCAGAAGCTCATACTTGTTCTTAAGTTCCAGTACATACTGCTTTTTCTCCTCTTCTGTTATCTCAAAGACCTTTGTATTATTTACTCGAGTCAGTTTTTTCCTTTCCTTTCCTACATCTATATCAAGTGTACATCTTACCATTCTGTGATCACTTCCAACATTTACCTTATTCAGGACGGTAACATCATTCACAATATATCTTCTGTTAGTGAGGATGAAGTCGATTTCATTAGTAGTTAATCCATTTGGACTCTTCCATGTCCACTTTCTGTTCACCCGTTTCTTGAAAAAAGTGTTCATTACTGACAGTCCTTGAGATTCTGCAAATTCCACAAGTCTTTCACCTCTTTCATTTCTTTCACCAATTCCAAAATTTCCTATAGTTCCCCTTTCTGCGCTGTTTTGTCTTTTTCCAACCTTAGCATTGAAGTCCCCCATAATAATAGTGTAGTGGGTTTTCTGCTCATCTAGAAGACTCAATTTCGGTGTACATTTCTTCAACCTCTTCATCATCATGGCTCGATGTTGGTGCATAAATCATTATAATCTTTAGCTTGTATCTCTTAGAAATCTTGAGTATTAGTCTTGACACTCTTGGTGATGTACTTTTGAATTCCAAAATGTTGTTTTTAAAATCTTTATGGACCAGAAACCCAACTCCACCTTCACTCCTTTCACTGTTTCCATTGGTGTACAGCAGATTTCCACTTGATAAACTTATAAGTGATTCATTTCTTCTTCTTGTTTCAGCCAAACCAATGGGTCGTCCTTTATTGTACCTAAAGTAATTTGTTATGTTTGGAGAAACGGTTTTTGCTCCTAATTGAAGTAGCACTTTCCAATTTTCTAAAAGTGGATTATCTGAACACAATGTACATTACAAGGACAGTAAAAGAGTTGATAATTGGTGCCATTTGTGGGCAGCATTCTGACAAATTTTCTGTTTATACTCCAGGATGACCACATGGTCAGATGAGATCCCGAGAGAGAGAGAGAGAGAGAGAGAGAGAGAGAATACAAGAAACCGCATCACATTTAGCAGTCACCTGCTTGATTGTTTGAAATTGCACATCTGCCAAAAACCACAGTAAAACAAGAGAAGTGAGGGGGAGTAAATCTTTTTACTCCCCATCTTTTTACTCCTCAGTGGGGTATATCTTTTTATTGCAGCTCAGAACAGCATGACTGTGGATGGCGAATTTATTCGGCTTCTGAACTAAAACAGAATTTCTCCCTTTGTGATAATATTAAAGCATAACAAGCAAATATTTTCTAAGAATACTTTTTGAGCAGCTGTTAGTCGTAATCTGTCAGCTTTGTATTGTTAGAAATATTACATTTTTGTGAAGAAGACATGTTTCAAGAAACAATCCGTTATTCATAGTGGATAAATTTTTTTTTCCTTCTTTGATACACCATTTTTCAAAGTTTATAACTCAGGTATAAATAGAAATATTTTCTTGAAATTTCGTTAGAAGATCAAATACACATCCAGGAAACTGCTGTTCCGATATTGTTCACTAAAAACAATTTTTTTTATCAAATGCACATTGCACTGTTATCAGTTTTACACCAGTTTTTTCCATTTCCAACAGATGAATTTCCTTTATTTTCTGTTAGTAGGTGCAATACACATTGAAGAAATGAAATAAGATTTGTTCGCCATTCATAAACAGTTGTTGCTACTGTTTTGCTTTATTGCTTCTTATGTCAACTAACAGTAGCTTGCGTTTTTCTTTCCTGCCCTTCTCGATGTAGCTGTACGGGGATGAAGTCATGTGATATGATTTCCCACGCTTCGCTCGTGACGGGCAAAGTTGTTTATCAGAACTGCTCCTCTCTGAAGAAATTCGTGCGCTCTACATCAAGAAACGAATCAAGTGTCGGGTTTCATAAACCCTAGGCTAGTTAGGACAGGGGTAGAAAAATTAATTGAAAAGGCCGAAAAAAATGCATATTTGATGTCACATTTTTGTCATTTGCATGAAATTCAATAGAAGGTTTTGAAAATCGAAGTGGGAAAATTCAAGAAAACAGTTCTGGTTCCAGCTATACCGAGTTTCAGCTCTGTAATTAGAGTAAAAATTATAGAATTTATGAATTGAAATTTGATCTGGTTAGATATTTTCCCAGGGGCTTGAAGCAGAGTTAACATCGATTTATTTAGCATTAGCATTATTAGAGGCATGTGGTGCAGGACAGCAAGCTTATACAGCATCAGCCAAAAAAAAAAAAAATTCCATTTCACACAACCATTCGCTTTAAAAGTTTGTTCAGTTCTACCTTGAATTTATTTAAGCTATCAACTTCCACAATGACAGATGGAAGTTTGTTCCAGCAAACAAACCACCTGCTGGCTAAAGGCAAATTTCCAAACATCTATTCTACAAATGTCCTTTGTCAATTTGAATTTATGTCCCCTGAGGTTTGTAATCTGAGCAAGAGGAAGAATCCCATCAGCATTGAGCCTGCTCAACCAATTCAAGGCCTTATACACCTCAGTCAGATCTTTCATTCCCCTTACTAGTCTTGTTGGCCTTCTCTGTATTCATTCTAGCAACTCTATATCCTTGCTAAAAATGAGGCCTCCAGACCTGTACACAATACTCAGGGTATGGCCTGACCATTGCCTTATACAAAGGAATAATCACCTCCTTCTCCCTACTAGCAAAATTCTTGTTTATCATTGACAAAACTCCATGGCCTGCTCAGGCAGCATGTCTGCACTGCTCAGAAAACTTCATATCTGACTGCACAATTACCTTCAGGTCTTTTTTTCATAGGTCTCTTCAGAGAATGGTACCAACTGTGTGATACTAGACAATAATCTAGTATCACACAGTTGGTACAATTCTCTGGGGTTACTTCTACTCATGTGAAGTACTTTGCATTTGTCAATGTTAAACTTCAATTGTCACTTGTCAGCCCATCTGCCCTACTTTTATAGATCCTGTTGCAGTAGCGTATTGTCATTACTGTCATTAATGACTCTGCCAACCTTTGTATCATCTGCAAAGTTGGACATTAAGCCTGATATACCTTCATCAATTTCATCGATAAATATACAAAACAACAATTGGCCCAAAACCAAACCTTGGGGAACTTGCACTAATGATATTAGTCCATGAAGAGCAGTGTCCATTAATTACCACTCTCTGTTTTCTCCCACACAACCACTCTTTTATCTATTGTAGCAACTTGCCCTTAATGCCACACTGCTCCAATTTGTACAGTAGTCTGCCATGTGGAACAGTATCAAAAGCTTTCTTAAAAAAATCCAACTACAGCAACCCCTGTATAACATGGTAGTTCTACAACACGGTTTCTGTCTGACACAATTAATAAATTGCAGTAATCCTCTTACAATGTGTTACCGATATAACACAGTTAGAGAATTTTGGTAAACCTCACATAACAGTGTATTTTTGAGCTTTTGGGTGGGAGAAACTCTGCTACTATGTTGGATGTAATTTTTCAACATTTCCACTCTTTTTGAATCCCCACTGTTGACTCACTAGTCAACAAAAAAATAATTGAGAAATCTATGTATTTTATTTTATTTTGTGATATTGAACTTGTACTTGTTGAACTTGTGGAAAAATCTAGATTTCAAAGTTTTATTACTATTGGGTGGTACACCAGGCCATCCAAAAGATTTAAGTCATTCAAATATTGAAGTTATGTTCCTACCATTACAGTTGTACCGGGTTAATACTTCTTTCATTCAGCCATTAGATCAAGGCATTATATCTGCCTTTAAAACTCATTACATTAGAAAGAAAATCGTTACAATAGATTTTGGAAAAAATTAATTCTGAATCTATTAAAGTAATGGAGGCATGGAAATATTTCTCAATTGTGGACTGTATCAGAATCATATCTTTATTGTTGAAAGAAAGTAAAACCGTCAAAGTTAAATGCATATGGAAAAATGTATGGCCAGAGTCAGTTCATTCAGGAAATATGATCAAACGAGCAGAAAACGGAATCGTGCGATAGTAGAACTTGCTTGTGTCGGTAGGAGTGGAAGGTTTTGATGATATAACTACTGAAGCCCTCCTGGGTAGCACAGTTGATAGAATCGCCCTTCTCCCCACACCGGGTGGAAAAGACCTTAGTTTGAATCCTATCGATGAAGGGAGGAATTTTTGTGGGTCTTTTTCACAACGTGGCTGAGTTAGTCGGGCTCAGGCGAAGGTAGCATGGTTTTTTTCTCCTGGAAACTTGGGTTTTTTTCATCCAGCAAAACAGAAAATCGACCTCAGGACACACTCAATTTATAGACAATATACATAGAGTAACATGGCCTTAGTTGCCGATGCTCCTAAAAAAATAAAAAAAGATATGATTACTGAAGACATTCAAGAATTACTGCTAGAAAAAGAGGCTGGCGAAGCGGATTTGGTGGAAATGGCATCAGAGTAAAATCAAATCAATTCAGATGATGATAGTGCAGATAAATTCTAAACTTCCAAATTTTACACCAAAAAGCATAGGGAAGGCATAAAGTTAGCTGAGCAATTAGAATCTTATTTCTTGAATGAAAGGAGCCCACAGTTCAAAAGGGAGCTTCAAAAATGCTTAGTTCCATAAGATGAAATTCACAAAGATTTATCAAAGATTTATACAATGAAATTTACAAAGATTTATCAAAGATTTATACAATGAAATTTACAAAGATTTATACAATGAAATTTACAAAGATTTATCAAAGATTTATACAATGAAATTCACAAAGATTTATCAAGCAAAAGCAAACAAACGCAGATTACTGATTTTTTAAAGAGAACAGAAGATACACAAAATCTAGAATGGTGTATTTTTGTTAGCTTTTGGAACGTAACCCCTTTTTGTACATTTTCTTAGTTTTTGTATAACACCGTTTTGCATAACATGATATTTTCTAGGAACCTGATAACCGTGTGATACGGAATTACCTGTATATGATATCAAAATTATTTTTTGCATCCAGTTCCCTTGTAACCACATCATTAGTATCCAGTCAAATTGGTCAGACAAGACTTCCTCTTAACAAACCCATGCTGTCTGAATTATTACTGCAGTCTTGTCTAGATGATCCTGCAATGCTTCTTTTACCAGTGACTCCATTATTTTCCCCTGGAACAGAAGTTAAATTAACAGGTCTGTAATTATTTGTCACCCTTTGATCCCCGCACCCTTTGTGAATTGGTGATATGTTTGCACATCTTCAGTCCATGGGGATCTTCCCTGAGTCCACGGATGCCCTCATAATTATGGCTAAGGGTTTGCTTACTTCCTTTGCCACCTCCTTTAATATAATTGGAGAGATCTCACTCACCCCAGGTACTTTTCTTATATTTAATTTCAACAATTTCTCTTCCATTTTGTCCTCAGTTATTACAGAATCATAAAGCTCCCTATTGGAGTTTAATAAACTTCTGTTCTCCACTTCCCTTCAAAATTCCTCATGTGTGAATGCAGATGCAGGATCATCAACAGTCAAACCATTGATATCAAGTGGACCAATCTGATTCATTCCCTTCCTTCTAAAGTTTATATAAGCAAAGAAGTCTTTGCTGTTTTTCTTTACATCCTTTGCCAAAGATTTCTTGTAATTTGCCTTTGCTTGCCTAATGTCCTTTGTGACTTGATTAGAGACTAACTTATATGTATCATAGGCTTTTCTGTTGCCTGATAATTTATATGTATCCTATGCATTTTCCTTCTCTGCCACAAGTCTCATTAGTTCCTCTAACGTCTATTTAGGCCTAAACCCTGAAGAGTATTTCTTAGTTGGTATGAAAAGTCTAGTAGTTTCCAAGATTAAATCCTTGAATGCTTTCCATTTAGAATTTGCTGTTAACATCACGGTTGGTGCTACCATATAGAATTTAAGAACTGTCTGAGACCACTGTAGTCTTCTTTATGAAAGTAAAAACCCTTCCCTTTATCCTGATGGTATTTACATCTTTAAATAAATTTCACATCAGTACACTGTGATCACTGCCACTTAGTGGTTCCTTTATTTGCAAATTCTTAATGCATGAATAATCACTACTGATAATCAGATCGAGAGTATTACTCCTTCTGGTTGCCTCTCGAACATGCAGCTGTAAAAAAAACAATCATCCAATAAATCCACAAAAGTCTTGCTAGTGTGCAAGTGACCAAACCACAAGCCTATCCTTTCCCTTCCTATCCTGTCTACCCTTTCTGTACACATTGTACTCCCCATATTCCAATTCTGCACTCACTGCTATATCTGTGTGTCACCATTATAAAGGAAGGTGATTTTAAATAATTATAGAATATCTTAAAGTACCGTTTGATTGGACTAAGTTTCAATAGCAAAAGCTTAATTTATGGTACTCACCTTAGACGATCTGCAGTTGTTATTGGGTTGTTATTGTTGTTGTTATTTGGTTTTTAGGGGCATTAGCAACTAAGGCCATATTGCTCCGTGAATATGCAGTGGTCATTCCCTGACCTTTCCGCATCCTCCATATTTGGTGGTGACGGGCTCGAACCCCGGTCTAATCAAGAAGCGTGTGCTGCGCACTGCTGCTCCTTCCCACCTGGCTATGGAGGCGCCTTGTTATTGGGTGAATGAATGACTAAATTTTTGGGTTTGGGTAATTTAAAGTTAAGTAGATTAATTGGTAAGTTTATGGGATGGAAATTAATTAATTAAAAACTGAATTAAAATACGTGCAAGGAAGCAGAAGTGCGCAACTCCATCCCTGGTTGTCATGGAGAATTAATTAATTAAGAACTCTAAAATATGCGAAACAGATGAGGCCAATAGTTATAACGGTAGACTTTCGTTTTGTTAAAAACGTCTTCAGTTGGCAAAGTTTAGTGGAGAGAGAGAGAGAGAGAGAGAGAGAGAACGCATACTGTACTTAAAGAAATTTTTATGTTCCTGTGATGCACTTTGCGACATGTGGAAATCTCAAGTGTGTGAGAGTCCGAACCGGGGAAAGGTTGGAGAGTAGTTTCGCATTTATGATGTTTAATTTAGAGTAGCAACGAAACCATTCTATGATGAGGGCTTCGTATTGGAGAATTTTGTAACTGGTTTTTAATTTTACTATGGTAATGGCTGAATCAACTAGGGGGGGGTGTCGGAATGCACGTGTAATGTGAGCTCGGTACTGGATTGTCCTGTTCTGAATGCCCGTGTATTAGAGGTTTTAGTGGAACCGAATTTTGTTGTAGTACTTCCAATATAGCAAGCATTGCAATTTTGTTGGCATTTAATCAAATATATAATGTTGTTCATGTCACTTGTCGAGTATTTATGTGTTTCTTTATATGTATTGAATAAAGATCCAAGTTTATTATATGCGGAAAATATGAGTGTAATGTCTGTGCCCGCGAACACTCGGTGGAATTGTCCCACAAGACTACTATGGTAGGGGAGGATGAAACATGTGTTTCCTTTTGTGGTATGTTTAGTTGAATTATTGGTGTTGTTTTTTGCAATGGAAATAATATGTTGAATTAAATGAGGTGGATAGTCTCTAGGCATGAACGTTTTTGTGAGGTATTGTAGCTCAGTAGATAGGTCATCGTGTGAAGTGCTGTATTTTATGGCGTTATGGATTTGATTGTAAAGAACAGCTTTCTTTGTGCTGAGTGGGTGGTGTGATGTAAAGTGTAAATATTTGCCTGTGTGTGTTTTTTCTAAAGATCTTGGTTTCCAGTCTGGTGCCTGTTTTGTATATAGTAAGGTTGAGAAAGTTGATTTGTTTATTAAGTTCTATTTCAAATGTGTATTTCAATCTATCGTGTATTGAGTTGAATTTAGTAAAAAGGTTGTCAATTGTGATTATATTTCCAATTATAAGTATATCGTCTGCATATCGCATGTATAGTTTCATTCCTGAAATCAGCAACACCAATCAAGCATTTCAAAAAATAAGTACCACCATAATCTCCGATGAAGACATCTTAGCGTCTTTTGAGGTATTGTCATTATACGCAAACGTACACATACCATTCACATTACAAGCCTTACGTGAATACCTAATGACAGACAATACTGTAATCAACCGTACCTCTCTCTCTCCATCAACAGTATCCTAGAACTTACCTCATTACTACTAGATGCCAGACACTTCAGGTTCCATAACCAAATATTCCAACAAACATTTGGCCTACCCATGGGTCTAGGTATTTCTGCCCCTTTATCTGAGATTTATTTAGCCACAATAGAAAACCAAATCCTACAGCCTTACCCTTCAAGGATAAAACTATACATACGATACGCATATGATTGTGGTTGATGATATTCGTTCAATTAAATAACATTAACAATAAAATAACGATTTACCAAATTAAATACTATTATAACCATGTTAAAAGAATTGTTGCAAACCCCAACAGATAATGCTTAAAAGGTGCAACTGCCAGCTTCATTAAAGTGAAAATTAAAATTTATAAACTACCAAATAAATAAATTAATTAAAAATGAGGCATAGGTAAGTGTGGGCCTACACTCACCTAGCAAGCATAGAGACATGATCACCTGCTTAAGGAATGCCACAGCTGCTGCAAACAGGTGAATACTGATACCTGACAAAGAAGAAAAACACTGGCAAGTTTAGAGGAAACCACAGTGACCACTTCTTCAAGGTGTCAGCCATGTGGAATTTCCAAAGGCACTCATTTTTATTACGGCTTGCTAAAATCCAAAGAACCATTTGTGTGCCCTATGCAAGCACATATATTTTTAAAATTGTTTCAGTAAACATCACATTCAGCAGTTTGCTACAGTTCCTTCAACATGGTATAATAGTGTTTAATTTGATAGATCATTACTTCATTATGGCACATATAATTTACATTTTAATAAAAATGAAACTAATTGTCCATAATATTTACCAAATTATTTTAAATTTAGATATTTCAAATGTTTGAGTCCCATAATTGTTGGACTAAATTTAAAGCCACCATTACGTATTCCTTGATATCTCTCTTATATTTAGGGACCCTATCCAGCTGAGGGGAATCAAGATCCTGATTTAATTAATGCAGGAAAAGAAACTGTTACTGTTTTACCTGGTGCATCTTTCTTTTCAAGTGATGAATCGTTTGGAATGATTAGAGGGTAAGCAATATTTGCTTTATAGAAAAAAGAAATTTCAATTAATGATGGATGAATGCAGTTTTTTGTGTTTATATATATGGTAACATTCATCCCTACTGCCCTTTTACTATTATGACACTGTTGACACTGTTGAGCATGGAAGACTACTGTACAAATTGGAGCAGAATGGTATTAAGGGTAAGTTGCTACAATGGATAAAAGGATGGTTAAGTGGGAGAAGACAGAGGGTGGTAATCAATGGGTGCTGCTCTTCGTGGACTGATGTTATTAGTGGAGTCCCACAGGGTTCGGTGTTGGGTCCACTGTTGTTTTGTGTATTTATCAATGATATTGATGAAGGTATATCAGGCTTAATGTCGAAGTTTGCTGATGACACAAAGGTTGGCAGGGTTGTTAATGACAGTAATGGCAGTGTGCTACTGCAACAGGATCTAGATAATTTGGGTAGATGGGCTAAGAAGTGGCAACTGAAGTTCAACCTTGACAAATGCAAAGTACTGCATATGGGTAGAAGTAACCCCAGAGAAACGTACCAACTGTGTGGTACTACACTTAAGGTGGTAGAAAATGAAAAAGACCTGGGAGTAATTGTGCAGTCAGATATGAAGTTTTCTGAGCAGTGCAGACAGGCTGCTAGGGCGGGTCATGAGGTTTTGTCAATGATATATAGGAATTTTGCTAGCAGGGAAAAGGAGGTGATTGTACCTCTGTATAAGGCAATGGTCAGGCCACGCCTTGAGTACTGCGTACAGGTCTGGAGGCCTCATTTTAGGAAGGATGTAGATTTGCTTGAGCGTGTACAGAGAAGAGCAACACGATTGGTGAGGGGAATGAAGGGATTCTCTTACCAAGAGAGGCTTAAGTTCTGCAAATTGCAGTGGCTGGAGACTAGGCACCTGCGCAGTGATCTGATTGAGGTCTATAAGGCCTTGAATGGGTTGAGCATGCTGAATTCTGATGGGATCCTTCCACTTGTTCAGATTACCAACCTACGGGGACATAAGTTCAAATTAAGAAAGGACAGATGTAGAATAGATGTGCGGAAATTTGCCTTTAGCCAGCGGGTGGTTAATTGCTGGAACAAACTTCCATCTGTCGTTGTGGAAGTTGATAGGTTAAATAAATTTAAGGAGGAACTGGACAGGCATTTGGAGGGAATGGTATGATTTTTTTTTTTTTTTTTTGGCTGATGCTGCATAAGCTCCTACACTTGCTTTCTTGCATCATGTGCCACTACTACTACTACATTTTTCTCATAATGCAGAATGCACTCACTGTTACATGATGCTTTGTAGGATCAATGTTGAACTGTTGTTTGGTGATTCTTGGTATACCTGTACACTGATAAATGATACCTCATCTTGGTCTTTTCCCCAGAATGTTCACATACCCGCAAATTGTCCAGATTTACAACAGAGACTCTCTTTTTTTAACTTCTTTTGATCACTTCTTGATCCCACTACCATAACAGTTTTTATTTTTTCACACTATTCCTCCTTTTTTTTTTCTTTCTCCACACAAAATAGTAAAATTATAGTATCATTAAATTTGTAATTTTTAAAAATTTCTTCGAATTTTTACTTACTTTTGTTAAGGAATTCATTTATATTGGCTAGTTAATGAATTGGCCATCTAGTGTACATTCACGAATTATGTGGAACTTGAAAAACAGCACATCTCTCTCTTTAAATAATGAAAAGTTGTATAACAATGTCTTTTCTTAAGATGTAAAATTTTCAAGTACGTATAAATAAGATTAATCCACATCAATTTATTGCAGGATGATTTGGTGTATGACAGTTCAGTGCACAAGATAATTTGGTGCATGACAATTTTGTGAAAGGCAGTTTTATGTATGCATGACAACTTGGTGTATCACACAGAGATCAGAAATTAAAATCAGTGAAGTAAGATGTTTAGGAAACAAGAGAAATTTTGGCAATTTACAAAGGAGGAATGTTGAAACTTATGAAAATAATGTTTTTTTTTTTTCTTCCATTTATTTTTTATTCGCCACCATGGGCCCTGGTGAAAATGCCTCACTGGGTCAGAGTGCTTTTCCAGGTAGGGGACTCAGACTCATGTTGAACTGCAACCTCCAAGGAAGCTTCCCCCTACCCTTAACCCATCCACAGTACTAAACTTAAAACTAACTTCTTTCAGTAAAATCTATAGTGGAGGTTGCAAATCGGATGTCAGAAACTGCGGTCAAAAGTAGAGATCATCAATGGATGATCTCTACTTTTGGTCTCTGGAGCAACTCCCCCCCCCCATCCCGCATGTGTATTTCCTGAAAAATGAAACTTACAAAAGTGAAAGTAAAGTGCAAAGAATTTTCTCTTGTATCCCAATCTTTAACCTATTTGTGGCAATTTTTAATAGGATCTTCTAAAAAAAAAAAAATAATCTTGCATCATGAAAGCATGTTGACGGATGATGAATTGATCATAGCTTAACTTTTCACAGCACATTTTACCCTAAGTGTTTTTACATACAGTGAAAATACACCTGTGTTTACATGCAATTTTTAAAAAGTAATTTATTAATTTGGTAAATTGTGAACTTTGTTTGGCAGCCAGCAGACTTTCTATTGTGAGTAAGACCATAGCATGTTTACCTACTATGTGTTTATTTACTACGGCAGTTGAAAGTGATGGTTACCAAAAATAATTGCATAAATATGAAGTTACTAATGAAGTTTTCAAAAGCATTAAGTTAAATATTGTTTGGCTTTACTTTAATATAATTGAATTTAGAGAACCAATTCACCAGTGCTATTCAGAGAACATGTTTTGTATCAAATTGAATTGGCTCAGTTTTACAGGTGTGTGTGGTGGGGGGGAGAACAATTTCAGAAATGTCTGGCTTAAAGAGTGATGCTTGTAACATGTGGCATCTTTCCTAAATTGTTTATTTGAAGTTATTTGCTACTTTGATTATGGAATTCTAAATTATACTTTATCTTTAACTGTGTGCTCACCCTGAGCAATTATTCCTGTAATAAATCTTCTTGCTACACATTTCAGTGTTTTCTCAGCATCTCAACTTAAGATTTTCTTATTTCTTAATTTTATTTAGTGGTCATATTAATCTGACTATGTTAGGAGCAATGCAAGTGTCTCAATATGGGGATTTAGCTAATTGGATGATTCCTGTAAGTATTGTTGTCTACATATTTTTATAAACAGATTTAACTGTTTTTAAACTAATAAAAGTATTTAATTTTCACTTTGATAATTATCTAAAAATGAAAAATAAACTTTTTTGTGCATGCACTTGTTCAGTTAGTAATACATTTTTATCATGACATTAAGGATGAAACACTGAAACAGAATTTACCGTATTATATTAAAAGAAGCAGCAAAAGAGATAAGCAAACCCTTGGCCATAATTATGAGACCATCCTTGGATTCATGGGAGATCCTTACAGATTGGAGATATGCAAGCATCTTCCCTATTTGCAAAGGGGATCAAAAGGTGAAGTGGGTAATTACTCTCCTTCAGGAATGACTTTTGTCTGTTCCAGGGAAAATAATGGAGTCAGTGGTTAAAGAAGTAATGCAGTCATGCATTCCTTTAAAGGCAATCAATCACCTTGACAGGAATGCAGTCTTTCTTTCGTTTATAAGTGGAAACGTCATCTGATCAATTTGATTAGTTACTATGATTCAGTAACAAAGGAACTGGATGAAAAAAAATTATTTTAACATAACAGATTTAGATTTTGTTAAAGCTTTTGTACACTGCATGAAAGATTGTTTTGCAAATGGAGCAGTGTAGCATTATAGGCAAGTTTCTGCTGTAGATTATGGGATGGTTGAGTGGCAGAAGAAAGAGGGTGGTTATTAATTGGCACTGCTCTTCTTGGACTAATATTAATGGAGTCTCTCTGAGTTTGGTGCAATGTCCATTTACTATTTTAAGTATTTATTAACGATACTGATCAAGGCATATCGTGCTTAATGTCTAAGTTTTCAGACAATACAAAGACTGTCAGAAATGTTATACATCTGCAACAAAACTTAGAAATGTAGACAGATGCAGAGAAGTCACAATAGAGGTTTAACATTGATAAATGCAAGTTTTGTGTGGGTAGTAGTAATCTCACACTAACATACCAATTGGGTGTTATCACCCCCAATGTAATGGAAAGTGAAAAAGACCAGCAGCAATTTTACAGACTGACATAAAGTTCTCTTTATGTCAGGCAGTGCAAACAGGCTGCTATGACAGCTCATGGAGTTCAGTGATATGAAAGAATTTTGCCAACAAGGACAATGAGGTGATTATCACAATGTATAAGCATAGCTACTAACTCTCAATTTATGATAGA
Source organism: Mastigoproctus giganteus (assembly GCF_048544385.1). Lineage (NCBI taxonomy): Eukaryota > Metazoa > Arthropoda > Arachnida > Uropygi > Thelyphonidae > Mastigoproctus > Mastigoproctus giganteus. The sequence continues at coordinate 74,287,768 of NC_143582.1, read as the reverse complement.
AAAGCCATCTTTTTTACTCTTTACTCATCTTTTTTTCTTTTTTACTCTATTAATCTGACTATGGCTGGTGCTGGTGCAGCATAAGGCAAATGGCAAGGAAGCCTATGGCTTATGCTGCACCAGCCAAAAAGAAAATAAAAAATAATAATATTTTTTATTATTTTTTGAAGTCCAATGAGGAATCACCCCAACTGAATGCAACACGATAGGAATGAAGAGAAGATTCTGAAAATGTATTTTTGTTATTTATATCAGTGAAGGGAAAACACATTTCACCATAATAACGTAAAAACCAACACAATTACAGCTATTGGTATTATCACAAATGCAATTAGATCGAGTTTACTACCCATTTATAACAGATTCCACTAGCAGAAATTCAACTGGAAATTGTTTTTATTGTTTTATGGTAGTGACCTCCAAAAATGTACTTTAGTAAAATGTGAGCTATTAACACCTCACTAGCTCTGTGTCTCTGCCTTTAAGGTGTTTTATTCAGTTGCTACATGCGCCAGATTTGTTTATGTGTATCAAGCGTGCCTCCTCATTTTGTAATTGTGCTTTATTCCCTAAAAATGAGTAAAATACTTAAAAGGTGTGAAAAGGAAGCATCCTGGTGAAGACACTACAGATTCAAAGAGAAAAAGAAAAGCAATATGGATAGACAGAGGTGGACTGGGTCAAAAATTCTTATTGGGGAAAATTTGTAGTGGCCTCATACTAGCGTTTATAGCCAAAATCACACTGGCCTCTATCGTCTTCTGGCCTCCGGTCCACTGGGGTTTCTCCGGTAAGGCTTATGGCCAGTCCACCTCTGTCAATAGAGAAAAAGTATGAAATTGTGAAACACTTTGAGTGAAATGAAAGAACGTGATATTGCATGTGTTACAGGCCTAAATGAGGCAACACTGAGAATTATAAAGAATTATAAAAGGTAGTTTGTCTAAGGTAAAGACTAGAGACGGTCGTGTTCAAGCCGCTAAGTGGATTTTTCTTATTTATTCATTTGAAATTATTGTTTTTTTAAAAACTTTTGATTTAAATTTAGTAGTATAACATTATTTTGTGATTTTCTGATTAATTTGGTGTATTTATTCTTTACTCGGCCTTGTAATTGCATAAAAGTATCGGTAAGGGTTTCCACGTGTTTCAACTCCGCTACCGTTCGTAATTTTCCCGCCTTTGTGATACGATAGTTATATACCGTACTAGATAGCGTTAGTTGAACTTCGTTAGCAGTTAAATTGTACGTTTAAATAAATACATATAACGACTTAGATTACAAACGTAATATAATTAATTATATTTAACATAATTAATAACATAACATAATTAATTATAATTAATTAATAAATTAATAGAATCATGACTCAGACCAGAGCAGCAAAGCAAAAGGCACAAGCTAATGGAAGTGCTGTGGCTCAGAGCAGAACTGAGGGGGCCAGTTGTCCTCTGACTCACAGCCTTATAAAATGCACTGTTTGCTTGATGTTTGCAGAGCAATCGGGTACGGGACATGATACTGCCAAGGGGGTTGTCTTTGTGTGTGCGCGATGCAAGGAGTGTATCGATATCAGACAACAACTCGGCGTTCTTGTGGGCCTATATGAGAGCTTGAAGGACAGGGTGGATGCCCTCGAAGAAACTAAATTGAGGGGCCCATCAAGCTCTCAGCTGCACACATCAACGCCAGAGCTTGCACTTGGGCATCGCGTGACACAGAGGCAACCCCCAAGTCAGAATGCGCTGGTCCCGAAGGAACTAGTAGTTGTTGGTGACTCTATTGTCAGGGAAACGGGAAACATGCTTTGTAAAAAAGATAGGTGGAACAGGACCAGGGTATGTCTGCCAGGGGCAAAGGTTGATGATGTTGTAGAGCGAATATCATCTTTTAAGGGCGCAAAAGGTGATATAGTTGTACACGTTGGCACTAATAATATTAAGAGTAGGAGACCGGCAGAATTACTTAACAAGTACAGGTCACTGTTGAACAAAAGCCGAGAATTAGGGTTGAATTTGAAAGTGTCTGCAATTCTGCCCAGACACGATAGGAGGGAGTATATGATGAGAGCCTTGTCGATCAATTCGGCCCTGGAAACATTTTGCAAGGCTCAAGGGGTAGAATTTTTTTCAGCCTGGACTGTACTTGTTAACAGGAGAGATTGCTTCTACAGGGATGGGATACACTTAAATAGAAAGGGTGCAAGAATATTTGCTGATGCTATCGAGGCAGTGTTAGGTGGGTCGGAAAACTGCTAGCTTGGGGGGAGACAAAGACCAATAGATTGACAGTAGCCACTGGCAGAGGTGAAAGAGATTCTTGCACTGCTTCTATTAGAATGAGCAGAAGCCTGAAAAACAAGATGCATGGTATTTCAGAGACTGCTGGGAGCCATTGCGGTTCAAGTAAACACATGGGTTGTGTTAGGGTAGCTAAGAATAGAAACAGGTGCAGGTATACTTGCGTGTACACCAATGCTAGGAGTTTAGTAAAAAATTTGATGAATTTGAGGTATTGCTCAAAACATCAAAGGCAGATATTGTTGGGATATCAGAGACGTGGTGTCACACAGATATAAGGGATGCAGAACTGCAATTTGGGGAGTACAACGTTTACAGAAAGGATAGACAGGATAGGAAGGGGGGAGGGGTTATGCTATTAGTTAAGAAACACATAAAAACCAAGGAAGTGAAGCCAGTCGACATCGCTGGACAGTGCAGTGTTGAGTCAGTTTGGTGTGACATAAGCATTGGGAGATCAAAATTGAGAGTAGGAGTGTGCTATAGGCCTAATGACTCTGATGAGTATAATAAGGAACTGTACAGGGAAATAGAGTGGGCCATTAAATCAGAGAGTCTTATAATGGGAGATTTTAATTTCCCAGATATTGACTGGAATTTGGGGGCTGGTCACTCACACACTAGTAGGGCTTTTGTGGATTTATTGGATGATTGTTTTCTACATCAGCATGTTCGGGAGGCAACTAGAGGGAGTAATACTCTTGATTTGATTATCAGCAGTGATTCTTCATGCATTAAGAATCTGCAGATAAATGAACCACTAGGTGGCAGTGATCACAGTGTGCTGAAGTGGGATTTACTCAAAGAGGTAACTACCATTAGAGGTAAAGGGAAGGGTTATTGCTTCCGTAAAGGCGACTACGATGGACTGAGACAGTATTTAAATTCTATACAGTGGGACCAACTGATGATGTTACCAACAGCAAATTCAAAATGGGAAGCATTCAAAGAACTTATCTTGGAAGCTACTAGGCTTTACATACCAACTAAGAAATATTGTTCAAGGTTTAGGCCAAAATGGATGTCAGATGAACTAATGAGGCATATGGCAGAGAAGAAAAATGCATGGGATACTTACAAATTAACACATGACACAGAAGCCTATGATAGATACAAGTTGATATGCAACCAAGTTACAAAGGAGGTTAGGCAGGCGAATGCAGATTACGAGAAATCCTTGGCAAGGGATGCAAAGAAAAACAGCAAAGAGTTCTTTACTTATGTAAACTCTAGAAGGAAGGGGATGAATCAGATTGGTCCACTTGATATTGATGGGTCAACTGTTGATGATCCTGCTCAGGTAGCTAACAAACTAAATGAATATTTTGCATCGACATTCACACATGAGGAGTTATTCAGCAAGGGGAATGCCAGAGGTGTATTCAACTCTAGCAGTAAGCTACAGAATCTTGAAATAACTGGGAGTAAAGTGGAGGAGAAACTGTTGAAGATAAACACAAGAAAGGCACCCGGGGTGGATGGGATCTATCCAGTTATATTAAAGGAGGCAGCAAAGGAAGTAAGCAAACCCTTAGCCATAATTATGAGAGCTTCCTTGGACTCAGGGGAGGTATCCATAGACTGGAAATGTGCAAATGTGACCCCAATTCACAAAGGAGGATCAAAGGCTGACACAAGTAATTATAGACCTGTGAGCTTAACTTCTGTTCCAGGAAAATTAATGGAGGCACTGGTTAAAGAAGCACTGCTGGATCATTTAGACAAGACTTCAGTTATAGCTCAGACACAGCATGGTTTTGTTAAGGGGAAGTCTTGCCTGACCAACTTGATTGGATACTATGATGCAGTCACAAAAGAACTGGATGCAGGGAATAACTTTGATATTATATACTTGGATCTTAGAAAGGCTTTTGATACTGTTGCACATGGAAGACTACTACACAAATTGGAGCAGTGTGACATTGGAGGCAAATTGCTGCTATGGATAAAGGGGTGGTTGAGGGGGTAATCAATGGACACTGCTCATTGTGGACTAATGTTATTAGTGGAGTCCCTCAGGGCTCAGTGTTGGGTCCATTATTGTTTTCTGTATTTATAAATGATATTGATGATGGTATATCAAGCTTATGGCCAAGTTTGCAGACGATACAAAGGTTGGCAGGGTTGTCAAGGACACTACTGACACTATGCTGCTGCAACAGGATCTGGAAAGGTTGAGCAGATGGGCTGAGAGGTGGCAAATGAAGTTTAACATTGACAAATGCAAAGTACTACACATGGGAAACAGCAACCCCAGAGCAACGTATCAACTCTGATACGTTGTACACTGACAGTGGTAGAGAATGAAAGGGACTTGGGGGTGGTTGTGCAGGCAGATATGAAGTTCTCTGAGCAGTGCAGACGGGCTGCAAGAGTAGCTCATGGAGTATTGTCAGTGATATACAGGAATTTTTCCAGCAGGGATAAGGAGGTGATTATTCCATTGTATAAGGCAATGGTCAGGCCACACCTAGAGTACTGTATACAGGTCTGGAGGCCTCATTTCAAGAAGGATGTAGAGCTGCTGAAATGAGTACAGAGAAGGGCAACAAGATTAGTGAATGGAACAAAGGGGTGCTCTTACGAAGAAAGGCTTAAGTTTTGCAAATTACAGTGTCTGGAGACTAGGCACCAGCGAGGTGATCTGATAGAGGTGTATAAAGCCTTGAATGGTTTAAGCATGCTCAATGCTGATGGGATTCTTCCTCTAGCTCAGAAAAATCACCTGAGAGGGCATAAATTCAAATTGAGGAAAGACAGATGTAGGATAGACGTGCGGAAATTTGCCTTTAGCCAGCGGGTGGTTGGTTGGTGGAACAGACTTCCATCCCTTGTGGTGGAGGTTGATAGCCTAAATAAGTTTAAGGCTCAGCTGGACAGGTATTTTGAACGAAAAGAGGGGTGAAGTGGAAGTGGGTTTTTTTTTTGGCTGATGCTGCAAAAGCTTGCTTTCTTGCATCAAATGCCTGTACTAATGCTAATGCTAAGAATGCAGAGATCAAGACACAAAGAATTGGAACAGATGGAATGGCTGTCATCTGTTTGGATAGAAGATCAAACAAAGGACAAGTTTGCTTACAGTAGAAACAAAAGCATTAGCAATATTTTATTACGTTTATTTATTGTGTTTGGTAATGTTTTGGTTACAAATTTGTGTTCAATTGTGGGTGGTCGGCACCTAATTTTTCCCATAGGGAATGTTATTTATATTGCACAATTTTGCACTGCACGAGGGTTTATAGGAACACAACTATCGTGCTATATGAGGATTGACTGTATTTGTGTAGTACAGAGGTAATTAATAATGTCTTTCACTAAGAAATGTAAAATATAATTGTAAAATTTCAGAAGATATATATGCAAGATTTTTTGTGTATTGTAAAATCTGAAAAAGGCAATGCATTTATCTTGCATTTGGCAGCACTTCATTTCCCAGCGCTTGAATCTGAAATTTGAGTTTTATTAATATTTAAGACATTAACATTGTTTGGTGCAGTTGCATCATTACTGCATAGTTGGAATTTAAGACAATCCAAAGTTGTGTTGGGCATCATTATTACATCTCATATTGTGAACTCCTAGATGAGTTGCCGCTCTCTTATACTTTGAATAAATAACACTCTCCCATTAGAGAAGCTTGCTGTTACTTAATCTCAGTTGAGTATCATCACCATTACCACCACCCAGATGGCACTCTTTCAAAGCTATTTGATACTAGACTTAATTGGGTTGTAAGTAGAAGAATCTTATTTCTTTTTCAACAAATCTTATTTCTTTTTCAACAAATCTTATATTCAAAAACAGACTGTCTTAGTATGGGTAATCCATATTGGCTTTATTATTAGCAGAATCAGAAATCTTAGAGAACAATAACAACACCCATACAAAACTTTGGTGCAGATGTATGTCAGTGACATTGTAGCTATTTGGGATTAAGATGATTTTGGTAGTCAGTATTTTTACCATCTCTTTAACAATTATTCTCAAATTAGAAATGGTTTAGAAAATCATTATAAACAATTTTTTTTTTCTTTTTGGACATATTCTTGATGACTTCAACATAAAAACAACCATGTACAGAAAACCTACAGGATCAGATTTGGAGAGTTGTACATAGACAAAAGAACAGATGAACACACAAAAAAGAAACAGTTTGGAAGAGTGGACAAGTCTAATCCAACCATGTATGCATGAGAATGTGGACTGTAGCGAGACTTCAGTTCTATGTTTCTTATTTCTACCAACAACAGCTATCATACCAGGCTATTTTTTAAAGACTTGTACTTTATAAAGCTTCAAAAACAATACCACTAATAATAAAGGAGGACAAAACCATATCCTTAAAAATATCAACTCCAGGATCAACAAGATGGCCTCAGCTAACTATGAATCTCCAAACAACTCCTTTTTTGAACTATCAAAAAAGAAGTCAACCATCATAGAGGATACAGATGATACCAGAAATAGCTCATATTGTAGCTGAGTTTTTCAAGGTTCATTAATTTAAGATATGGTGTTGTTGTTTCTATAAATTTTTATGTCTTTATATATATATATATATATATATATATATAATGTAATATAAAAGTTAGGCAAAGGTAATAAAAATAAATAAATAAATATAAAGCTATCATTAGAGGCAGCAAATGCAAATCCTCCACATGAAGCCTAATTATATCTGATAATTAAAATAAATCTGATATTTAAAATAAAATAAAAACATCAGCCAGTAGTACGGCAAAAAGGTAGAGCGAAACAACGTAAAATAATATAAAATAAACAAACAGGGAAGGGAAAGTAAGGGTAATAAGACAAAAATGTAGTCGATAATCCCCTGTATAATTTAGTCATTAAACCCAATTAATAAAAACGATGTAATTTTAAAATAATGCCAATTATAAATAATTTAGCGGTTCCTCCCCAGAAGGTACCAGTTCCAAAAGACGTGAAATATCACCAAAAAGGGGGTTAAAGAAACTACAAAAAATTAAAAATATCCAAATGATAGACTGACCATCATGCCCCATATCGACAGAGGACCACGAGGCCAATAATGGTCATGGAATCGCTGCATTTCAATCGTCATACAAATCATCGCAAAGGCGGAAATATCGAAGAAACAAACCATCCTACCATTCTCCGATAAATCAACCAATGCAGAGGATTTGCATGGCGGTGGTCCTTATGCAGCGAGAAATAATCTATAGAACAGACAGCACTCTAGATCAGAGCCACACCACTGACATAATGTAAGCTTAACCAGCTTATATAATAGAAAGAAAAGAATAGATGGCGGCACAGGCGCTGCTTATTTAGCATATCAACCCACTACTGCCACTAATTATATAATGTAATATAAAAGTTAGGCAAAGGTAATAAAAATAAATAAATAAATATACTAGATCCTAGTTGATCCTAGAGTGCTGTCTGTTCTATAGATTATTTCTCGCTGCATAAGGACCACCGCCATGCAAATCCTCTGCATTGGTTGATTTATCGGAGAATGGTAGGATGGTTTGTTTCTTCGATATTTCCGCCTTTGCGATGATTTGTATGACGATTGAAATGCAGCGATTCCATGACCATTATTGGCCTCGTGGTCCTCTGTCGATATGGGGCATGATGGTCAGTCTATCATTTGGATATTTTTAATTTTTTGTAGTTTCTTTAACCCCCTTTTTGGTGATATTTCACGTCTTTTGGAACTGGTACCTTCTGGGGAGGAACCGCTAAATTATTTATAATTGGCATTATTTTAAAATTACATCGTTTTTATTAATTGGGTTTAATGACTAAATTATACAGGGGATTATCGACTACATTTTTGTCTTATTACCCTTACTTTCCCTTCCCTGTTTGTTTATTTTATATTATTTTACGTTGTTTCGCTCTACCTTTTTGCCGTACTACTGGCTGATGTTTTTATTTTATTTTAAATATCAGATTTATTTTAATTATCAGATATATATATATATATACACACACACACACTGTTATTACAATATTATTTTTTAATCTGTTAAACAAAAGTTTAAACTCTCTAAATTGTATAAAAACTTACTGTGGAGTGCTCTACTGTTTCTCTTACTCTTAAACTTACTCCAGTAATGTAACTTAGTATTAGCAACCTTAGTAGCATAGAGACCAATCCCCCTGTAAAAGTTTACTCTGCAACTTGTGTGGCTTAGTAACTGATTCTCCAGCAATCAGTCTATCACTATACCTTACCAGCATATACCAATAATTGTTTGTTTGGAGATTTTGTAGGCACACACATCAGCATCTATGGCCATAGTGTGCCAACCAATAATTACTTAGTTCACTGTTAACACAGATAGTGATTTTCTAAAGATGTGAATTCAAAAACTGCATTTTATTATTATTTTGTTATTATTTTTATTACTATTGTCATTATTATTAATTATTTATTTATTTTTTTCCCTTTATGGGTTTTTTCTGCCCTATGAAAGTGACTAAGATTGGTACCAAGTGAATGGTACCAGTCCCCATCACGGGGCAGTTTGCCGGTGGTTGACACAGCAATCGGAATGATCATTACTTGTTCCATACGCCACTTAACTTTAATTTCCTGCCTTAGGTCCAAATACTTCCTGATCTTTTCCTCGTTAGTTTTCAGGAGGGTACTGATGTTGGGAACTGCTGTGTCGATCAGGTAGCTAGCCATTATCTTCTTGATGAAAGTTAGGTCTGGTCTGTTGTGCAGGATCTCTACTCCCAGACTATACTGGGACCGTGCCATTATTCTGGCACGGTCCCAGTATAGTCTGTGAATAGAGATCTCTATAGGCTCATACTCGTAATACATAAACTTTCTTTGATCAGCTAGTATTTTTGTGCTAGCTTCTGATGTATTATCCAGGCCATCTGGCCATGTTTGTGAGTGTAATCCATCTGGGTGATCATTCTGTGGTGATGTGCTGGATTGTTTCTGGGGCTAGGTGGCATCATTGACATTTGTTATCTGTTATTCCAGGGTCCTTGGTGTTGTATTTCTGTAATTCCTAATCTTGGATGGCAAGCATGAATCTTTCTGTCTCAGGGAAGAGCTCTCCTTTCGTGAGCCAAGCATTGGAAGCCATCTTATCTGTGTAGTCTTGGTGAATGTTATTGTAGTGTCTGCCATGGAGTGTCTTCTTTGCCCATCTTTCTGTTGTTTCTTCTATAAGTGTAGTCTCCTTGGTGAGGTTGAGTGTTGTGTGCCGTTTTTCTTATCTTTGTTATGGCTTGGTAGAATGGTGCTGTGTTTTCCTGGAAGTAATCCCGCAGGTTCTTAGTTGCTTCTGTTGTTCAATGAGGTCAGTCAATTCCATCCCTCCTTCTCTTTACGAGCTATGGTCATTCTTTCAATGGCTGACTTTGGGTGGTGTCGGTGGCTCTTGGTCATCATTATCCTGGTCGATCTCATAATATCCTCCAGCTCGGTGTTGGTCCAATCTCCAATTTCGAATGAGTATGCTAGTATTGGGACTGCATAAGTATTTATGGCTGTGACCATGTGTCCACCACTCAGCTTTGATTTTAGAAAGCTTCTCAGTCTCTGATCACATTTCTCAGTCAGTTGGGCCTTAATCTCCTTGTGTTCTAACCGTCTCCAGATATTTGTATGTCTCTCCTGTTATGGCTTCAATTTCTTCATTGGTCTTCTGCTGATAGTTTTGCAACTAGCTGCCCTTGTATCCATGGGTCTTACATTTTTCTGGGCCAAATTTCTTCCTGATGCCAATGCTGAACTCTTCAGTGATCCTGAGTAGCTGTTGGAGCTGATTCAATGTATATGGATGTAATCCGTGTACATTGGGTGAGAGGGTGTACAGGTTCTTCCTCCATCATTTTAGGATATATCCATACTAGCTGTTATAGAGCATGGTGGACAGTGGGTTGAGTACTAGATAGAACCATAGTGCACTTAGGCCATCTCCCTGGAAGATTCCTGTTCTAATGGGTATCGGTCTGGTCGTGATGTTCTTGACCGTGATGGTGGTTCTCTGTTTTTCCATGGTTGTCTCAAGGAAGTGTGTCAGTGTCAGGTTGACTTTGTAGACCTTCAGTGTCTCTATCAGCCAGCTATGAGGCACGGAGTTGAAGGCCTTGTGGTAGTTGATTTAGGCCATGTACAGGTTGCAGTTCTTCTTGTAGTCTTGCTCCATAACTGCAGCATCAGTGGTCAATCGCTCCTTGCATCCTTTGTTCACTGCCTACATCCACTGCACAGGGTGGTTGTTATATCCGATGTTATTGTTTGTCAAGGACCTCTCTGACTAGCTTACAAGTGTTCAGACCAGACCAAATATGGAGGATGCAGAAAGGTCACGGAATGATCACCGCATATTCTTGGAGCAATATGGCCTTAGCTGCTAATGCTCCTAAAAACCAAACAACAACAACAACAACAAGTGTTCAGGATTTTGACTTTCTGGAGTTCCTTGTAAGTGTTCTCTGGGAGACCTACTGCTGCTAGGCTCTTGTGTAGGGTCTTTTGCACCATATGCTGGTGATTGACATGATGGGATGGTCATTACTTGTTTCACATGCGACATCTCTTTGATCTCCTGTCTTAAGTCTGTGTACTTAAGACAGGAGATTTAACCTGCAGTGAGATCTGATTGAGGTGTTTAAAACCTTGAATTGATTGAGTAAGCTAAATGTTAATGGTATTCTTCCACTTGCTGAGACTACACCTGAGGGGCATAAATTGAAGTTGAGGAAGGATGGGCATAGGATATGTATGTGGAAGCTTGCCTTCAACCAGCTGGTGGTTGATTGTTGGAACAGGCTTCTATCTGTTGTGGAAGTGGATGGGTTGAATAAATTCAAGGGAGAACTAGATGATTCTTGGAGGGTACGGATTGGTGAAGTCTCATATTTTTTTTTGGCTGATGCTGTATAAGCTTGCAAGAAAGCAAGCTTATACATTTAAGTGCGAGAAGACAGAGGGTAGTAATCAATGGGTGCTGCTCTTCTTGGACTAATGTTATTAGTGGAGTCCCACAGGGTTCGGTGTTAGGTCCACTGTTGTTTTGTATATTTATCAATGATATTGATGAAGGTATATCAGGCTTAATGTCGAAGTTTGCAGATGATACAAAAGTTGGCAGGGTTGTTAATGACAGTAATGGCAGTCTGCTACTGCAACAGGATCTAGATCATTTGGGCAGATGGGCTAAGAAGTGGCAACTGAAGTTTAACCTTGACAAATGCAAAGTACTGCATATGGGTAGAAATAACCCCAGAGAAACGTACCAATTGTGTGGTACTACACTTAAGGTGGTAGAAAATGAAAAAGACCTGGGAGTAATTGTGCAGTCAGATATGAAGTTCTCTGAGCAATGCAGACAGGCTGCCAGGGCAGGTCATGGGGTTTTGTCAATGATATATAGGAATTTTGCTAGCAGGGAAAAGGAGGTGATTATTCCTCTGTATAAGGCAATCGTCAGGCCACGCCTTGAGTACTGTGTACAGGTCTGGAGACCTCATTTTAGGAAGGATGTAGATTTACTTGAGCGTGTACAGAGAAGGGCAACAAGATTGGTGAGGGGAATGAAGGGATCCTCTTACCAAGAGAGGCTTAAGTTCTGCAAATTGCAGTGGCTGGAGACTAGGCACCTGTGCGGTGATCTGATTGAGGTATATAAGGCCTTGAATGGATTGAGCACGCTGAATTCTGATGGGATCCTTCCACTTGTTCAGATTACGAACCTAAGGGGGCATAAATTCAAATTAAGAAAAGACAGATGTAGAATAGATGTGCGGAAATTTGCCTTTAGCCAGCGGGTGGTTAATTGCTGGAACAAACTTCCATCTGTCGTTGTGGAAGTTGATAGCTTGAATAAATTTAAGGAGGAACTGGACAGGCATTTGGAGGGAATGGTGTGATTTTTTTTTTTTTTTTTTGTCTGATGCTGCATAAGCTCATACATTTGCTTTCTTGCATCACATGCCACTACTACTACTACTACTTGCCATTACTACTACTTCCTGATATTTTTCTCATGTGTTTTCTGGAGGTTGCCAGTGTTGGACACTATTATGTAGGTAGCCTTTTCCTCCTGCGGGGATTCTCTTGTCATTCTCATGTTGTGGGATGGTCTTGTCTTTTGTTATAGTGCAGTCCCACAAGTGGGACTGCACTATAACAAAGAACAGCTTGTGGGTTAGGGTCTCTTGGTCTGAATTTCATACTTGTAATATGGTGTGCTTTCTTTGATCAACTTGTATTTCCTCACTAGCTTCTGATATATTATCCTGGTCATGTCTACAAGCGTATTCCATGTGGGTATTCACCTTTGTGTGTTGGATCGTTTCTGGGACTAAGTGGTATCGTTGACGTGTCATTTTTCTGAGTTTCTGAACAATAATAAAATGCACAGTGACTACTTGCCATATGCCTTTAACCATGAAGCAATTGGAAGCTTGTTGCAAAAACTAGTGTCTGTGCATAAACTAATCTTAAAGTTGTAGTGGCCAGACATTCTTTAATAATGTGTCAGTAGCAGGTTTGGTAACTGCAAACTTAGATTTCACAATTTATATCTCCCATCTTTAGCCTTTTTCTGTTTAAGCTTTATTACTGCATCTGCGTATATAATTTTTAATGTATTTTATTTTATTCTTTTTTTTCTCCCAGGGAAAATTAGTTAAAGGAATGGGAGGTGCTATGGATCTTGTGAGTAGTAGTGCTGCTGGGACAAAAGTTGTTGTGACTATGGAACATACTGCTAAAGGGGGGTCTCCAAAGATACTTAAGGAATGTACACTTCCATTAACTGGCAAAAACTGTGTAGATTTGATAATTACTGAAAAGGTACAATAAGTTAACATGAATTATTAGCAAAGTATATATTTTATTAAAATGGCATATTTTTTTTATAAAGTATTTAATTTTGTTAATAGTTTATTTTTACAATAAGCTGTTCATCTGTTTTGTATTGTGTAATATTCAATGATTTTATTAGACTTAACAAGAGCACTGAAGTGATAATAGGTATAATTAAAATTTTAAAATAATAATAAAGTCTGTTTATTAGCTCTTGGTCACGAGTTCTTACAATACAGAGAGGCAACAGATACAAACAGGCTAGTGGTTGCAGGTTTGTCCAAGAGGCATTCTGGACAAAGTGACGGACCAGCATGGCCGTGACGAGATGTCTGTCTGTACTGTACAGAAATATACTGACAATGCTGAGCTTGCCCTGGGATAACTAATGAAACAGCTATAAGGGCTTACAGTAAAGTATAAAGAAACATACATTTAGAATATAATACAACTAATAGGAAGACAACAGTTATTGACACATGTAGTGAAAATTAAGGACAGCCACTCCCTGACTTATGTAAGGGTTGCATTCCGCGGAACTCTACGCAAGTCGGAATTTCCCTAAATGCTTAAGCAGCACTCGCAAATTTGATTGAAGCAAATATTTAATGAACATGTAAATAGAATTATGTATTCAATTTTTTTATCTCATGCTCAGGAAAAATTACAGAAGTGTACAAAATTACAAAAAGAGAGAGGAGACAGGCATAACGTCAGCAAGTTTTACCTTTCGAGCATTGTTGCCAGAATTAACTCTCCAGCTGATAAGCATGCCGCTGCGAAAGTTGAGGGCTAGGGAGATTTAGAAGGGGTTTTTTCCAGCATATCACAAAATTTCTTTGCAGCTGCAGAATCGGCACTGGCGACTTCACCGCATTCTTTATACTTCACCGTATTGGAAACTAGTCTGATGCTTGAACCTGTTAAACTACCCATTGCTTGCCACAAACTTGGCTTGGGGTTTGCCATACTTATCCTTAATATCTTCATAAATACTTCTTGCTTTTCTTTGAATGGCCATTGGACTCAGGGGCCCTCTCTTCTGAATCTGATTTTCCATCCATATTATTAATAGCTTTCCATATTCGATATAGCACCTGAATGCTGTTTTGTGATCACTGTTGATTTTAAATGCATTGATCCTTTAACATGTTCTTTTATACGCACACTGTCCCTTAAAATAGTATTCACTATTTTGAAGCAGCGAGACCTAATTTCGTGCAATAGATGACAAACTTTGTCTTGCTTCGTACTTCTTAATTTATTAAGAAGTACGAAATATTAAGAATCATCTTCATTTCTAAATCAGTTTTATTTCGTTTGCTAGCACTTGCACTTTCCATTAATTGCTTTCCCTTTACTATTGTAATAAGTAAATAGGAATGAAGAGAACTTTCTGAAAATTTGTTTTTTTATATGATTGAAGATTTCAGCGAAGGGAAACTCATTTCACCATAATACTGTAACCCACACAATTCCAGTTATCAGTATTGTTGTAAATGCAGTAAGATCGAGTTTACTACCTGTTTATAATAGATGGCACTAACAGAAAGGCCCAATAAACCGGAAAGTGCAAATTGTTTTATAGTGACCTCCAGAAATGTGTTTTAGAAAAATATCACAGAAGTGTTCAAAATTGATTCTTATAATGGAATATATGATAACAATGAAAGTGTAGTGCAATAGGAAGACATCATTCCATTATAAAAATGACCATTTAGAGAGATAAATAGCTTAGTTATATAGCAAAAGTTTCAACTTCATAGGTCTTGGAACGAATTACAAAAAAAAAAAAAAACAATGTGTTATTGGGTTCACATTATGATATTTTTACGATACCTCCATTTATTCCTATGGGATGCAAATACGTTTCCATGATTTTTTTAAGTTTGCACCAGCCGGCAAAAACTTATGTAAATTTGAATTTCCATAAGTCGAGTATTACGTTAGCTAGGGAGTGGCTGTACATGCAACTGGCGTGACTTAGCTAGCACTAAATTCTAGAGATGTACACATAGTTAATGCAAAAACTGCAGTTCACAAATATACAAAGACAGGAGTTACCTAATATGGAAGGTATGGAAGATCACACAGACATCTAAACTGTAAAGTCAGGGTGAAAAGAGAGGAAAGATGTAACATTGTGGTTATTTTTAGTTCGGTTGAGATTCCTTAGTATAAGTTTAACTGTTGTGACAGGAGAGTTTTGTTTTGGGCTATTAGTACAGGGTCTAAATTCAATCTGTTAATAAAGAACAGTGTTGAATGGAAAGTGCTTTTTGATTAAACAGAATCTGGTTAGTAGAGGGGGGGCAGTGTTGGTTTGGGTCTTGTTGCTTTCCTAGGAATTCTCCAAGCTATAACTTCCCAAATTTCTGGGCAATGAATGCCAGAGGTGTACAGTTTTGTAAAGAAAGATGTACCAGATTGAAAGTGAAAAATCAGAGTAGTTTAGACAGTTGACCACGAAAGACTGGGAAGAGATGGATTCATAACTGGACCTAAAGTCCATTTAAGAAACCAGTATTCAAGCAAAGAGATCTTTTTGAAATTTGCATTGGCCACACTGGCACTTGTGAATTTTTTGGACAGCTAGTTTAGATGAGTAGAGTAGAGAAATTGAATTTGAAGTCATAGAATATTCCCAGATTTTTATGATCCGATACAATAGGAATTGTTTACACATTCAACGAGGCGGTTATTGGAAAGAGATCTTTTTAAGCGAAATTTGGAGGTAACTGGATTTTGAGGTACAAGGTGTTACAGATCTTTGGAAGGTGTTACAGATCAGCACTTCAGTGCAGGTAGCCGATTGACTTGAATTTGAGATGGCAATGATTTTAACATCGTCCGCATAAGACATTACATGCTTATGGGTTAGTAGGAACCATTGGAGGATTGCAGAGAACATTATTACTGGTAGTTTCCCACCCTGGGTGATTCCAGATGAACAAATGGCATGATAGGCTTTGTTTTTGAAGTTTTCTATAAGGACCCCTTTTTTTGAGGAGATTGGCAAAGAGATTCAATAGATTACCATTGATGAGGTAAAACTGTTTGAGGAGATTCAGGCGAGAGTATGTTGAGACCACATCGAATGCAGAGCTGATGTCAATGTAAATGATGTCGATTTAATTTTTAGAGTTAAGGGCCTTCAGAATTATTTGGTTTGTTGCGAGAACGTTGATTTATGTGGATCTTCCACTAATTCCATAGTGAATCTGATTATGATGTATTGGGAAGAGTTGCTTCCTAATTGTTGGTAACAGATCTTTCTATGAGTTTTAGTACAGATGATGAGATTGATATTGGCCCGATGTCTTTGTTGCTTTTAATGTTTTTGCATTTTGGTAGTGGGAAAATTTTCTAGTGAGCCCATTCAGAGGGGAAAATTATTTATGGCCTGATCAAAAAAAAAAAAAAGACAAGGTCTAAAATGTCGATACTAGCAATTCTTATCATAAAGATCGATACATTGTTGTGTCCCACAGTACCTGGATGCAATTCAACGCACCATCCTCCTCACTACCACCCGCGCCTGCAGAACGGTGAGTAACCCAGCGCTTCAGGTGATAGCAGCAGTACTTCCACTTGATCTTGAAATCGCAAAAACAGGACTCCTCTACTACTTATCTAAGGGAATAACCACCACTTTCTTGGAATTTACAATAGACCCAACAAACAACCATAAGGCAGAAAAGATTCGGCTTCAGTCTCACCTGCTGCAGGTGTGGCAGGACAGGTGGGCAGAAACAACCAAAGGAGCAATCACCCACAAGTTCTTACCGCAACTTGAAAAAATCTATCCAAAATCGCCTATTTGGTTCTTTCCCGGGTTGCAAACAACATACTTGCTAACTGGACATGGCCCCTTTAATGCGCCTCCGTAGCCAGGTGGGAAGGAGCAGCAGTGCGTAGCACACGCTTCTTGATTAAACCGGGGTTCGAGCCCGTCACCACCAAATACGGAGGATGCGGAAAGGTTAAGGAATGACCACCGCATATCCCCGAGCAATATGGCCTTAATTGCTAATGCTCCTAAAAACCAAACAACAACAACAGATCACCTTGCAGGTGCCTACTCTCCAGGTGCTGCAATTTGCAGAACTTAAGCCTTTCTTGGTAAGAGGGGTGAAGTGGAAGTGGGTTTTTTTTTTTTTTTTTTTTTGGCTGATGCTGCAAAAGCTTGCTTTCTTGCATCAAATGCGTCTACTAATGCTAATGCTAATGCTTCAAAAAACTAAACAAATACAGTAGGGTATCAAAGTATGCAAATTCTGAGTATGTCACCCACTCATACACAACTGCCTCCCCTGATTCATACTTATGTTTGTGACTTTTACTTACAGCTTGTCAATTTTATGAAAGCAGTTGGTAAAAACACGAGAAGGAGAGGAATGGAAAAGGGAAGGTCGATGTCAGTGGATGTGTGTGTAATATCAGCTTTTCATTTCAATAAGTAATTCTCTGTTTGAACTGAGTGATACTTTGTGATTATCTGTTTCTTTAATACAGCTTTCCCTAAATGAGCATGTTCATCCTCACCCTTTATGAGGGTAAACTTCCATCTTTTGTAAAATGTACATAAATATTTATTAAAGATTTATGTACATTTAATTAACACAAATAAAGTTTACATACATACATACATGATCTATAGGAGTTTGCCTAGTTTTACCTGAAATATCACCTTTGTAATATATTTCAGTCTCAATTAGGAATTAGGTAAAAAATCACATAATTAATAAACTAATTTTGTATTATTCATGTAGTAAAAGACTGCTTCATTGTTCAAAATGTAAGCTGACAGATTTCCCAAAGTCCAAAATGTTGCACTGGAATACTGTATTTTTGGTTCCCCCTCCTCTGTTATCATTTATTCAGCTGTTTCTCAGGAAATAAGGCCCCGAGTGCTGAGCGATAGTTCCCAAGCAATCTTTCTAGTGCATTTTTTCTAGGGCGAGTACTAGTGCTTTCATAAACCCTCCACTGCCCGCAACGTTACTGCTTCCCTCACTGAGCAACGTCACTGCTTCAATGCTAGCAACGTACTGCTCTCCTCTTGTGTTGATCGCTTGGTCACTGGTTGGCACCGCTCCTGCCTCCACATAACCTGGGAGAAGGAATTCCCTCTTCCAGGGCTAAAAGGAGCAACAATGGATTGCAATGAATATCCATCATTGGAGCCCACAGGCGGCAAAGTTGTTAACTCTGTCTCAGAACGTGAGCTGAATCGTTCGAAGAGACTTCGGACGGAAAAACAGATTTTAGATATGCCAGCATTTCTTATAATGCACTCGCTGTCCACACAACCTGTCGGCAAGCTATCGCCTTTTCTGATACAGAAATGTTTAGAATCGGTTGTTGGATCCCCTAAAATGGTGAAGGGTCTCCAGTCTGGAGACCTTCTAATTGAAACATCAAAACCATCACAATTCAGAAAAATTGTTAAAATTAATGACTTTTAACAATATTCCAGTGTCAGTTACGCCCCATAACACTCTGAACACCTCTAGAGGCATCATCAGTGAATGGGACTTACTAACTGTCTCTCTTAAAGAACTAGTACAAGAGCTTAGCGAGAAAAAGGTAACACATGCACGGAGAATAATGAATAAAAAAGATGGCAACCTACTACCAACGAGGTCCATCATTTTAACGTTCAGTACTCACACTTCCATCTTCTGTTAAGGCAGTTTACTTAATCTGCAAGATTCGGCCTTACATTCCGAATCC
Organism: Mastigoproctus giganteus; assembly: GCF_048544385.1. NCBI lineage: Eukaryota > Metazoa > Arthropoda > Arachnida > Uropygi > Thelyphonidae > Mastigoproctus > Mastigoproctus giganteus. The sequence continues at coordinate 74,268,897 of NC_143582.1, read as the reverse complement.
CATTTGCTGCTTCAAGTGCCAGAAGTACGGCCATTCTCAGACGGCATGCCAAGGCGATGCTGTGTGCCCTATTTGCGGCTCCAAGGAGCATTCCCAAGGAGACTGTACAGCTTCCACTCCCACTTGCCCAAACTGTAAAGGAAGCCATCCTGCATGTTCTAAAGCATGTGACCTTTGGAAAACAGGGAAAAAAATCCAGAAGTATAAAGTGGAGCATAAAGTCACATACCCTGAAGCAAGAAAGCAAATAATGCTAACCATGCCTAGCCAATCATATGCATCGGTCACCAAAAACAGCCACTCAGCTGCAACTCAAACAGATGTCTTCATAGAACCGAATATTACCTTTGCCACCTGGGCCAAAACTGTACTAACATGCAGTAAGAAAGCTACAGTCAACGAAACCAGCAACACGCTGGTTTCATTGATATAGCATCAGTATCCTAACTGATGCTATATCAACCTTACCAGAAACAACAAAATCAGCTACTGTTGAAAATCAGAAAAAAGTGAAACCACAAAATATCAACATGGAAATGGAGGTTCAATCAGAAGATGATGACACAGTACTAGAGTTATATGCTAATGATACCATGGATACAGGATGCCAACCTTTCCCAGAAATTAAAAATCAAAAGTAAATAGGCAGAAACCTCAGAAAAAACAGTCAGATCAATCTTCCTCAAATAAACCCAATTAATGAACATATTCCTACAATGGAACTGCAGAGAATTATGCAGTAATATAGATGACCTAAATGATTTACTTATACAAACTAACACAGTAGAAGTATGCTTACAGGAAACATTTTTATCACCAAAAGTTTCACTCAAATTCAAAAACTATACTATGTTTAGGAGAGACAGGGATTCTGGCACTCCTGCTCGTGGAGGGGTAGCTATTCTTGTCAAAAATACCATACCATCAAGACATCTCCAACTACAAACCTCCTTAGAAGTTGTAGCATTTCGGATGGCAGTGGGAATATCGTTAACCCCTGCATCCATTTATATCCCACCGAATTATCCTTGCTCTCAGACTGAACTTAATCTTATCACACAACTGCCACCTCCTGTATGTTTATTCGGTGATTTTAACGGACACCATCCATTGTGGGGATCTTCCACCGTGGATAGCAGAGGCCAATTAATTGAATAATTCCTGGATAACCATAATCTGATTGTATTAAACTCTGGCTCTCCAACTCGTGTTCAACTACCTGCAGGGATTATGTCCACCATAGATTTATCCATCTGTTCAGCATCTCTTTTTCCAAGCATGGAATGGTTAGTGCTGAATGATCCATTCCACAGTGACCATTTTCCTATTATAAATTCAATTCAAATGCGGGTCATGTCATATCCTGAAGGCCGTACTTCTTGAAATTTCAACAAAGCAGACTGGGAAAAATATTCCACTTGTGTCCTCCTACTCGACAACCAGTATGTACAGAAACAACATATTAATGGCGTAACTGATCAGATTACCAGCCAGATATTATTGGCAGCCAAAATTTCCATTCCAAAATCCAACTAGAGCAAGTGGGTCCACCAAAACCAGTGGTGGGATCAAGATTGTTCCATAGCAAAAGTAGAAAAAAACCATGCTTGGAACCAAATTCGAAAATTCCCCACTACCGCCAACCTTATAGTTTTAAAACAACTGAGAGCCAAAGCAAGACAAATTAGGAAAAAAGCAAAACGTGACTCCTGGATTAACTTTGCCTCAACTATTAACAGCCGACTGGGCTAGCCAGGTGGGTAAAGTGGCAGGCTGGCAACCCAAAGGTTGCGGGTTCGAATCTCGCCTCGGGCTTGGATCAGAGTAAAATATAAAAACCTTGGGAGATGCATTATGGCCACAGAAGCCGATGCACTAACAAAAAAAAAAAAAAATCAACTATTAACAAAAATACTGACACTGATTATCTGGAAAAAAATACAAGCTCTCAATGGAAAATTCTACCGTTACAGTCTCCAATAATACAGTGGAATGGGCAGGACCTATCCTTTCCTACTGACATCGCAAATGCTTTAGCAGAATCTTTCTATAATATTTCCGCTTTTTCCACTTATGTGACTGCTTTTCAGCAAATTAAAACTAATGAAGATTGTAAAAAATTGAATTTTTCAACTAATCTCTCACTTCCATATAACCAGCCCTTTACTCTAGCTGAGCTCAAGGAATCCTTGTGCAAATCTCCAAATAGCATCAGGACCTGATGGCATTCACTACAGAATCTTAAACATCTGTGTGAAGCTGATCTGTATACACTATTGCTATTTTATAACCAGATCTTCTCAGAAGACACATATCCTCTCTCATGGTGTCATTCCTATATTTTTGCAATACCAAAACTGGGAAAAGATACCTCTAGTTCAGAATTACAGACCAATATCATTGACAAGCTGTGTGGTCAGGATCTTCGAAAGGATGGTGCATGAGAGGCTCACCTTATGCACCATCCTTTCGAAGGATATTTTTACACAAAACTCACGGAGCGATATATCTTCTTCAGAAATCCCTGCACTACATATATCTTCTTCGGAAAACACTGCACTATATATATCTTCTTCAGAAATCCCTGCACTACATATATCTTCTTCGGAAAACACTGCACTATATATATCTTCTTCAGAAAACCCTGCACGATATATATCTTCTTCAGAAAACACTGCACTATATATATATATTCTAGACTCCCAAAACCTGCTTTCTGATCACCAATATGGCTTTCGGCAAAAACAGGTCCACCCTAGATTTACTTGTCAAAATTGAATCCAACATACTTAACGCCTTCATCAGGAGACAACATCTAGTGATGGTCAACCTGGATATTCAGAAAGCATTCGACACCACATGGCGTCATGGTATTATCAAAGATATGCATCAGTTAGGGTTGAGAGGCTATCTCCCTCAAATTATTCAGAACTTTTTAAAGTTACGTACTTTTCAAGTCAGATATCAAAACTTCCTATTAGCATTAGTAGAGGCACATGATGCAAGAAAGTAAGCTTATGCAGCATCGGTCAAAAAAAAAAAAAAAAAACTTAAGGCTGGGCTGTAAAAATGATGGATGTTCTACCAACCAACTACCCACTGGCTAAAGGCAAACTTCCGTACATCTATCCTACATCTGTCTTTCTTCAATTTGAATTTAAACATCTCACATTCAAGTAGAGGGTGTCCCACAGGGTTCCATACTGAGTCCAACCCTATTTGCATTAGGGTCAACAATATATTGGAAGATCTTCCAAAAACTATAGAAGAGTATATGTATGCAGATGATCTCACCATATCGTGCCAATCACAAAATATGAATACTATTGAAAGACAGTTACAAATTACTCTAAACAGAATAGAATCGTGGACTTTACGCAATGGATATCACTTGCTGAACAGAAATCCACTACCACTCATTTCTGCAAGCTCCGGTCACTTCATCCCGATCCTGAGTTAAAGATAAAAAATGTGTCGGTTCCTCTTGTTAACACTGTCCATTTTCTTGGCCTGATACTAGATAGAAAACTGAACTTTCAAGCATATTTGGCCTATCTTCGAACTATCTGATTGAAGAAATTGAATATCCTTCGGTGTGTGTCATCCACATCATGGGGTGCTGATCGGCATATGCTTATCCATATTTATAGAGCTCTCATCAGGTTCCGTTTTGGACTACGGTTCTCCAGTGTATGACTGTGCGAGGAAGAGTGCTTTAGAGCGATTAAATACCATCCAGCACAATGCCCTTCAAGTTTCTCTAGGGGCTTTCAGAACCTCCCCAGTCCAGAGCCTTTACATTGAAGCCCACGAACCTTCCTTACATCTTCAGAGGAAAACATTGCTTTTTATTTATTGTACAGACATCTCCCTAATTGGAGATGTCTGTACAATACCGAATGGAAGTCATTTTACAACAGTAAACCATATGAAAACAGACCTGCTGCACTTAGACTTAAAGAACTAACTCAAACGTGGAATATAGAAATCAGCAATATATATCAGGATATGACACTGCCTGATCCACCATGGACAAATATCTCTGCAATTTATGATGACTATTTCCAACAGTGGGGAAAGAACACCTTATCTCCCTTCAATATTGTACAGTTACATGAAACTCACTCTGCTTCTAATTCACAGGCCTGTAAGATCTATACAGACGGATCAAAAACTGAGACCCAAGTAGGCGCTGCGGAAATCTTCTCATCATTCATCACTTCTATCTCATTACCTGTAGAATGCAGTATCTTCACTGCTGAGCTTTTGCTATTAACTTGGCTCTAGATCACATTACTCAACTTCTAATTTCGTCTGCCTTAATATACACTGACTCGCTCAGTGCTGTCTCTGCTATAAATAGTAATACCAACTCCTCTCACCCTGTAATAAAACGAATCCATTCTAAATTACTTGTGTGTAATGAGTCAAACCAAACTGTGACATTCTGTTGGATCCCAGGGCATTCTGGGATAGCAGGAAATGAAAGAGCAGATCTTGCAGCTAAACAACCAGATACTACTCTTTTGCAGACTTTTCCAACTCCATATTATAAACTATTATCCATAAAGCATGTTACAATAGCTGGTCACTAATCTGGAGAGGTTATCCAGGAAACAAACTATACCAAATAAAATCAGAACCAAAGCTGTGGCTCTCCAGCTTCCAGAAAAGCAGATGAGAAGAAACAATTTTAGGAAGGCTCAGGATTGGGCATACTCATCTCACTTACCTGTATCTATTAACTAATGACCGCTCCCCAGTGTACATCATGTCAAGTACAACTGACCATTCGCTATTTGTTAGTGGATGTCCCCACTTTCAAAACATCTGCTTAGACACCTTTAAATCAATTGCTAATACACAGACCTCAATAAATTTATTGCAGATTCTGGGAGATGATCCTAATAAAAAAAAGAACTATTTACTTTCCTAAACTGGATAGGAATATATCATAAAATTTAGTTACTATTTCATATTCATCATTAGAATGACACAATATGGCCCCAGCAGCCTGTGTGTCATTAAACCCAACAACAACAACAATTCAGGAAATAAATTCTCACAAAAAAGTCTACTGCTTTGATGCTCACCTTCAGTGACACTAAGATTTCTAAACAAGATCACATATCTTCTCCATTGGAGATTTCCTTCTCTCTCTCTCTCTCTCTCTGTCACCACCAAATACGGAGGATGCGGAAAGGTCAGGGAATGACCACCGCATATCCCGGAGCAATATGGCCTTAGTTGCTAATGCTCCTAAAAACCAAATAACAAACAAACAAACTAACAAACTCTCTCTCTCTCTCTCTCTCTCTCTCTCTCTCTCTCTCTCTCTCTCTCTCTCTCTCTCTCATTAAACACATCACAAATATTACTTCCCCTGCATCAAAAAATTCTTGTGATGCCAAGGGTAGGGGATTTTATTCTTAGGACACTTCAGGGCTGCAAACTCAAGGAGGTTTACCTCCTTCCTCTGACTAGACATGCTGTCTTTACAAACAGCCTCAACTTCTTGAATATCCACCAAATTCCTTTAAATGCCAGTCCTATTGGATTCTCTAATGGCTCAAAGAAAATTTAGTTAACTTTAATCCTAGAACTCAGTACTGTCTTATTTCTTACAAAAAAGAGTCTTCTGCTTCTATACTCATCTTCAGTGATGCTAATATTGCTAGACAAGATCACATATCTCCATTGGGGATTTTCCTGACTTCTAATCTCACTCTCTTGGATTAAGCACATCACAAATATTGCCTCTGTGCATCAAAAAACTGAGCTTTCTTTTTTGCTCTTGGTGCTACTTTTCTTCTAAGTGACTACTCACCCTGTAGAAATCTCAGATTTGCTCTAATGTGAAATGTTCCCACATGTGAAGTGGTGTCTTCCCCAAAACCTTTCTAAGGTTTATAGACTCTACTGAAGTATCTAATCAACTCTCCATAATGTGCAGTGTAATATACTGCAGAACTTCATACTATTCAATTTGCTTTAGGCAAAATTCAAACCAGCCTCACAAAGTTCTCAGCAGACACTAATAGCAACAAAATTTTATTCACATCCAATCTTGTATCAGATTTAACAGAGGTTACAATCTATCAGAGACTAATATTGAAATCTATTTCTCTTTTATCCCAAATCACTCTGAAATCAAGCGAAATGACATGGTCAATCATATTACCAAAAATATGTAGAACTATTAAAGGATATCAGCCTAGCAGTATTATATTTTGTCTACAATCATTTAATCTTATCTAAATGTTTATCAACTTGACAAATGATATGGCACAGACAGAAAAGGAATAAATTATATATCAAGTCTATAATAAAATCGTGATGCTCTGGTTTATGCAAATTACAAAGGGAAGAAGTTGTTTTGAGTAATGAAATAATACATGGTTATTTTCAACACTTCTTTCTTTGCTGAGAGCTGATGTGCCTCCAGTATGCACTTGTTGAAATATCGCTTTCAGAGTGTGTGTGTGTGTGTGTGTGTGTGTGTGTGTGTGTGTGTGTGTGTGTGTGAAATAAGCTAGTAGCATGGCAAAACTGTAGAGCGAAAGTTAACATAAAAATTAAATCAACAGGGAGGGGAAAGTAAAGGTATAAAGACAGAAACCATAGCCAAAAGTTTATCTATTTATTTTCTTATTTTATGTATTCTAACTTTTTAAGCCATTATTTAAATATATATATATATGTATTTAATCATTTATGAAATAAATAATAATGAAAAGTAAGATGTGTGAATGGCCTAATGGCTCACATCGAAGGCTTTTATTTTTCTTAATAAACTCCAATTCTTTTGGCCTAATGGCTCACTATGAATTCTTTTATTGTACTATGGTGTACTTTATTACACTCTTATTCCATATTCTTATCTTGTATACTGATCTGAGAGAGAGAGATTTTCCATGTTTTATTAATGCATGCCATACTATTTTTGATGTTTTTAAACACTTAAAAGCCTTTTACACCTAGTCAGATTTTAGTAAATGATGGCAACATCTAAGGTGTCCTTCATATTCTGAAAAGAACAAATTATTGTTGCCAAATTTAAGTGATCTTAAATCAATGACTGATAATATACTTGGCCTTTACACCAGCTTTTATTTGATCTATTTTACATATGTATCTTTTATAGTCATTATATTGTAATAGAATGTGTTTTATAATTTAATTTTACCATGAACTTTGCACTTTATGGTCTTAGCTGCCTGGTGTACTGTAAAAAAATTAAGACAACTAACCAAATCTAGTTATACTGATGGAAGCAACAAAAGCTGTAAGCAAACCTTTAGCTGTTATAATGAGTGCATTCTTGGATTCATATGATATCCCTGTAGACTGGAGATGTGCAGATGCCTCATCTGTTCACAAAGGATGAAATGAGTAACTGGGGAGATCTCTCAGTTTGACTTTTATACCAGGAAAGGTTATGGAGTCCTTAATTAAAAGATACAAAACAAGATCATCTAGACAGGTAGAATTATAAGGGAATCACAGCATGGCTTTTTTTTTTTAAGGGCAGATTATTGCCTAACAAATCTAATTGGCTATTATGAGGCTCTAAGGAAATGATTGAATAGAAGGTAAACTTTGAAGTAATTTGTTTATATTTCAGTAAGTTGATACAGTCTTGCATGAATGCTTGTTGTATAAATTGGAGCAGTGTAGCTTTAAAGGCAAGTTACTACTATGAATGAAGAGGTTGTTAAGAGGTAAGAGACAGATTGGTTATGAATGGCCACTGCTTTTTATAGACTCATGAGTGCAATTTCATAGGGTTTGATTCTTAGCCCCTTACTTTCTAATATTCATAATAGAATTGATGTAGGTGTTTTAAGTTCAATGTCTAATTTTGCTGATGATACAAAGGTGTGCAGGGTAGTTAATGATAGTAATCAGAATATGCAACTTCAACAAGACAGATAAATTATTTGGTTGGGAAAGGGCCACTTGAGAATTTATTTGTTGTAGCTGGTGTAGTTTCTTATAACATTTTTATTTATTTTATACTTGTAACCTTTATTTTATACTTGTAACCTTTATTTTATACTTGTAATCTTTATTTTATACTCTCTATACTCTATTTATTCCCTCATTACTTTGCTATGAGGGAATTACTGCTATTTATTACTTATTACTTAATATTGTCTATTATGACAATTGTTGCTCATGTGTTAGGTAACAGCGTCTTCCAAGAATTAAGGACCACAATACTATGTGTAATCAGAAGATGAGGGGGAGGGGTTTCTTGCAAATGTTTACATGGACAGGATATGTACGTCTCATAAGAAATAGAGGCAGATGATAGAAATAAACAACAAAACATTAAGGAAGTCAAACCTTTTACAAATATGTGCATAATCAGCATTGATTTGCATTTAAATTATTCATCTCCTTCCTTATTTAATTTCTAAATGTAATTTTTTCATCTGTTTTCCATCACTAAAAGAATCTGTTAATTCAATTTAGAGTGAAATCAGTATTAATACTGCTTAATATTAAATCGATATTAATCTAAATCAGTATTTCATCTCTTTAAAATTGAATAATTCTTTCAATTCAGACAACATTGTAAATCACATTTCAATCTAAATCCATATTTTATTCTTTGTATTGTCTTTCCCACAACCCCTGAGAACTGTCACACTCCAAATTCTCTACCCCTGATTTCTGTGCAAAAATTTAGTATGGAAAAATAATCTGCTAGTATATTTAAAAATTTCGTTAGGCATATTTCTTATCATAAGTAGATTAATCCTTGTATACTCAGGGGAGTTCCCTGCCAACTGGAGATGTGCTAATGTATCCCCAATTTGCAAAGGGGATCACAGGGTGATACGAGTAATTACACACCTGTTAGTTTAACTTCAGTTAAGGAGAAAATAATGTAGTCACTGATTAAAGAAGCACTGCAGGATCATCAAGACAAGACTGCAGTAATACTTCAGGCACAGCATGGGTTTGTTAAGGGGGAAGTCTTGTCTGAACAATTTGATTGGACACTATGATGTGGTCACAAAGGAATCAGATGCAAAACATAATTTTGATATCATATACAGGTAACTCATATAACACAGTAGTTAGGTTTCTATAAAATCTTGTGTAGTGCAAAACCGTGTTATACAGGACTAAGAACCAGTACAAAAAGGAGGATTTACGTTCCAAGAGCTAACAAAACTGACAAAAATACACCATTCTAGATATCGTGTATCTTATGCTCTCTTTAAAAAATCATTAATCTGGGTTTGTTTGCTTTTGCTTGATAAATCTTTGTAATTTCATCGTATGGAAACTAAGCATTTTTGAAGCTCCCTTTTGAACTTTGGGCTCCTTTCAGTCGAAGAATCTGAATTAAAAAAATAAGATTCTAATTGCTTGGCTTTCTGTATACTTTTTAGTGTAAAATTTGAAAGTTCAGAATTTTTATCTCTGCTATCATCCTCTGAATTTATTTGATTTTCCTCTGATGCCATATCCACCAAATCTGCTTTGCCAGCCTCTTTTTCAACCAGTAATTTTTGAACGTCTTCAGTAATCATATCTTTTTTTTTTTACGAGCACTGGCAACTAAGGTTATGTTGCTCTGTGTGTTCAAATTGCATGTGTTCTGAGGTCAATTTTCTATTTTTCTGGACAAAAAAAACTGCTATCCTTGTCTGAGACTGACTGATTCAGCCACGTTGTGAAAAAGACCCATTAAAATTCCTCCCATCATCGACGGGATTCGAACTTAGGTCTTTTCCACCCAGTGTGGGGATGACGGCAATTCTACCAATTGTGCTACCCATGAGGGCCTCAGCAGTCTTATCATCAAAACCTTCCCCTCCTACCAACTTAGCAAGTTTTATAATCACATGGATTCCGTTTTCTGCCAGTTCGATCATATTTCTTGAATGAATTGACTCTGGCCAAACATTTTCCCAACACGAATTTAACGTTGGCAGTTTTACTTCGAGTGATAAAGCTATGGTTCCAATACAGTCCACAATTGAAAAATGTTTCCATGCCTCCATCACTTCAATTTTCCATCAATTCAGTTCGGAATAAATTTTTTCCAAAATCCTTTATGACGATTTTCTGATGTAATGAGTTTCAGAGGTAGATATAATGCCTTGATATAATTAAAAAAGTTGTACTAGGTGGTAGAAACATTACTTCAACGTTTGGATGAATTAAATATTTTGGATGGCCTGGCACTTTATCCAATAGTAATAAAACTTTGAAATCTAGATTTTTCCACAAGTTCAGTAGCACATGGGGATTTCCCAATAATTTTTTTTTTTGCATAACAATTAGCAAGCCAAAAGCAGAAATTCACAAAAAAGAAAGGAAATGTTCAAAAATTACATCCAACATAATAGCAGAGTTTTCCCCCACACAAAAGCTAAAAAATATCATGTTGAGCGAGGTTGCCACAATTCTTTAACTGTGTTAGAGCAAAACCATGTTATATAAGTACTGCGTTGTGCGAGGATTGCTGCAATTTATCAATCGTGTTAGAGCGAAACCGTGTTGTAGAAGTACTGTGTTATACAGGGGCTGCCTGTACCTGGATTTTAGGAAAGCTTTTGATACTGTTGCACATGGAAGACTACTGTACAAATTGAAGCAGTATGGCATTAAGAGCAAGTTGCTGCTATGGATAAAAGGTTGGTTGAGTGGGGGAAGTCAGAGAGTCGTAATCAAGGGATGCTGCTGTTTGTGGACTAATATTATTAGTGGAGTTCCACAGAGTTTGGTGTTGGGCCCACTGTTGTTTTCTGTATTTATCAGTGATGTTGATGAAGGTATATCGGGCTTAATGTCCAAGTTTGCAGATGATACAAAGGTTGGCACGGTTGTTAATGATCGTATGCTACTGCAACAGGATCTAGAAAAGTTCAGCAGATGGGCTGAGGGCTGAAAGGTGGCAACTGAAGTCTAACATTGACACATGCAAAGTAGTGTATATGGGTAGCAGTAACTCCAGATTAATGTACCAATTGTGCAGTGCTGCACTCAGGGTGGTGAAAATGAAAAAGACATGGGGGTAATTGTGCAGTTGGATATGAAGTTTTCTGAGTAGTGCAGACAGGCTGCAAAAGTAGCTCTGGGGTCTTGTCAATGTTATACGGAAATTTTACTAGCAGGTATAAGGAGGTGATTATCCCTTTGTATAAAAAAATGGCCAGGCCACACATTCAGTACTGCATGCAGGTCGGGAGGCTTCATTTTAGGAAATGATGTTGAGCTACTAGAACGAGTACAGAGAAGGGCAACGAGATTAGTGAGTGGAACCAAGAGTGTTCCACTCACTAATCTTTTTGGTAATAGTTTGCTGTTACCAAAATAGGTTTTAAGTGCTGCAAATTGCAGCATCTGTAGTCTAGGTAGCCTTATACACCTCAATTAGAAACATCTGTGAGGTTTCTAATTGAGGTATATAAGGCCTTGAATGGTTTGAGTAAGCTCAATGCTGATGGGATTCTTTCTCTTGCTCAGATTCCACACCTGAGGGAGCATTAATTCAAATTGAGGAAAGACAGTTGTAGAATAGATGTGCGAAAATTTTTCTAGCCATCAAGTGGTTGATTACTGGAACAACTTCCATCTGTCGTTGTGGAAATTGACAGCTTAAATAAATTCAAGGCAGAACTAGACAAACATTTTCAAGTAAATGGGTGGGCGAAATGGGAATGTTTTTTGTTTTGTTTTTTTTTTTCTGTTCATGCTGTATAAGCTTGCTTTCTTGCATCATATGCCTATGCTAATGTTAATTTTTTCATACTATTGAATTATAGTAACTAAAAATTAAATCCTTCCTATTTAACATATAGGAATGGTTATAGCAACCATATTACCCGGGGCGCCTCCGTAGCCAGGTGGGAAGGAGCAGCAGTGCGTAGTACACGCTTCTTGATTAGACCGGGGTTCGAGTCCGTCACCACCAAATACGGAGGATGCGGAAAGGTCAGGAAATGACCACCGCATATCCTGGAGCAATATGGCCTTAGTTGCTAATGCTCCTAAAAACCAAATAACAAACATACCATATTACCCTGCACATTATCTCTTCTCTAGTACCTTAACTTTAAAAAATGTATTAGTCCCTATGATTTTATGATAGTTCCATAATTGTCAAATCTGGTTGCTTACATTTATTCTCTTTTCCAGGGTCTTCAATCAGAAGAACCTTCCTCCATTTAAAAGTTTCTTTTAATAAATTTTTCTTCAAGGCATTCCTGGCTGTTTTTTCAATTATATTCATGGTTCTATGGTATTGTGGGGGCAAATATTTTCTGCTAGCTTCAGGTCATCAACTGCCTTGAACACCACAATAACTGGAAAGCATCTGAAGAATTTGACTTTGAATTTTTCTTCATCTTATTAACTGACATCACTAGGTGGATGGCTAATGCAGGTTATTGGAACATAGCATTTAACACATTTTTTTTTAGGATTTAGCAACTGCCTTTCCTCTAGTATTGAAAACCACAGCCCTCCCCCTTACTACAACTTTTTCTTCTTGACTCAAAACATCATGCCACTGAAATCACCTTGCTTACTCAAAGCTCCTGAAAACTATCACATCCCAAATCATCTACCTCCATTTTACCTCTGATTTCTGTGCAGAAATTTACCTTATATTTCACCTTTGAATTTATTAACTTTGCCATGTCGTTATGTGAGTAATTTGTTATTGTTTTCTGTTTTTCTGTATTTTCTGTATCCATTATTGTTTTCTGTGTTTATAAATAATATTGATGGTATATCAAACTTAATGTCCAAGTTTGCAGACGATACAAAGGTTGGCACGGTTGTTAAGGACACTACTGATGCTATGCTGCTGCAACAGGATCTAGAAAGGTTGAGCAGATGGGCTGAGAGGTGGCAAATGAAGTTTAACATTGACAAATGTAAAGTACTACATATGGGAAACAGCAACCACAGAGCAACGTACCAACTCTGTGATACTACACTGACAGTGGTAGAGAATGAAAAGGACCTGGGGGTAATTGTGCAGGCAGATATGAAGTTCTCCAAGCAGTGCAGACGGGCTGCAAGAGTAGCTCATGGTGTCTTATCAATGATATACAGGAATTTTTCTAGCAGGGATAAGGTGGTGATTCCCTTGTATAAGGCAATGCTCAGGCCACACCTTGAGTACTGTATACAGGTCTGGAGCCTCGAGAAGGATATAGAGTACAGAGAAGGGCAACAAGATTAGTGAATGGAACAAAGGGTTGCTCTTACGAAGAAAGGCTTAAGTTTTGCAAATTACAGTGTCTGGAGACTAGGCACCGGCGAGGTGACCTGATAGAGGTGTATAAAGCCTTGAATGGTTTGAGCATGCTCAGTGCTGATGGGATTCTGCCTCTTGCTCAGAATAATCACCTGAGAGGGCATAAATTCAAATTGAGGAAAGACAGATGTAGGATAGATGTGCGGAAATTTGCCTTTAGCCAGCGGGTAGTTGCTTGGTGGAACAGACTTCCATACCTTGTTGTGGAAGTTGATAGCCTAAATAAATTTAAGGCTCAGCTGGACAGGTATTTCGAACGAACGGAGGGGTGAAGTGGAAGTTTTTTTTTTTTTTTTTTTTGCTGATGCTGCATAAGCTTGCTTTCTTTCATCGTATACCTCTGCTAATGCTAATTTATCCTAATCAAAACAGTTTCTGTTACCATTCCTATTTTTCAAAACTGTAACGTATGAATGTTTAAATTCCTTTGTTTTTGGCTGCTAGTGCTTGCTGACTATTCTGTTGTAGCCTTTACTATCAGCTGCTGTTTGATTTCTCCTGCCGAAAGCCTTATGTTCACTTAAGGAAGTGCTGTTGATGCTATATTTTTATTCATACTCAAAGGGAGTGCCTCCGATGTCCACCATCTTCCCAGTACTCCTCACAATTTCTTTGTAACCTCTTTCCCTTAATCTCATTCACTCCACTTTTAATTTATAATCCTGCCTCTGTATCTTTGCTTGCTTTCCAAGCAGTCTAGAAATGTCCAGCTCACTTTTTCCTAATCCTTTGTTATACCTCTGAAATTCAAACAGACCAGTTCACCTTTTGTTAGGGGTTTATGTTCTCATACGATTCCAATACATCCCATTCTCACATGTGCGTGCGTGCACAAAGTTATAATAATTAATCAAGAGGGAAAAAAAATTGAAGATTATTATAGTTTATTATTATTGTTTATTATTATGTAGTTTATTATTATTATTATAACCATATGGTGCCTGAGGCTTGCTGGAGGATCTTATAAAGCAGCTTCCATCTCCTTTCATTCTGCTAGGAGATTTTAATGGGCACCATCCTATGGGGATCTCTCAAGATAGACAAACAAGGAAAACTCACTGAAACAGTTCTTGATAACCAGAATCTCACATTATTAAGTACTGGTGCTAACACTCATATTCATTTTCCCACTGGAGTATCTACTGCCATAGACCTATCAATATGTTTTCCAAAACTGTTCCCAATTATTCAGTGGTTAGTTTTAAGTAATCCACTGAATAGTGATCATTATCCGATCAATTGCAAACAAATAGAACCTCTCATTTAGCCAGCCACATGAAATGGAAATTTACCAAGGCAGATTGGAACAAGTTCACCAGTGCAATTTACTTTGATGATCAAGTAATCAAAAGCCAGATGATGTTACTGACCACATTACTACACAGATAATAACAGCTGCAACCTGCGCTATACCCAAGATCACAGTTGGTCCTCACAGACATGCCAATATCTGGTGGAGTGATTCATGCTGTGATGCCAAAAAAAGAACAGAATAAAGTTCGGAATCTATTTTGGAAGTACCCAAAACTAATAACCTGATTCATTTTAAGAAACTTAAAGCTAATGCACATTACATGCAGAAAAAGGCAAAAAAAGACTCTTGGATCAGGTCTGCTTCCACCATTACTAAATATACAGAGTAGAAAAATCTGGAACAAAATCAGAAAACTGAATGGTAAATCCCTCCTGAAATCAACACCCATTATAAATTGGAAGGGTAAAGACTTCTCCTCTCCAGTGGAAATCGCAAATGCCCTTTCAGAATACTTTTCTGTGAAATTTCTGCCACTTCACCAAATGAGTCAGCCTTTAAACAGGTAAAAAAGCCAATGCAGAAAAATGTAAGTTGAACTTCAGCACAGCAGCATCTCTTCCATATAATCAACTGTTTACATTTTTTGAACTAGAGAGCTCCCTAAACCATACAGCTAATAGTGCACCAAGGCCTGATGGGATAAACTATTTGATGCTTAAACACCTAAACAAAAGAGCTCTGAATTCATTACTGATCTACTTTAACCATATATTCTCAGAAGGCTACTACCCCTCTTTCTTGGCACCACCCAATAGTTTTAGCCTTTCCTAAACCTGGAAAGGATCAATCGGATCCACGAAACTAATGGCCAATATCTCTTAGCAGACCTTAGAAAAAAATTATCCATGCTCGTTTAGTATGGCACCTAGAATCTCATTCAATAATGAACAAGAATCAGTATGGCTTTAGAAAAAATCAGTCAACTCTAGACCTTATGATCAAAGCAGAATCCAACGTATGGAATGCTTTTATCTGCAAAGAACATCTTGTCATGGTCTGCCTGAATATCGAAAAGCCTTTGATACCACCTGATGCTATGGCATTCTTCAAAATCTGTATGCCACAGGACTCTGGGGGTCAGCTACTACTAATCATACAGAGCTTTCTCCAAAACAGAGCCTTTCAAGTGCATTACTGCAATTCTCTATCCCTTACATTTGTCCAAGAAGAATGGGTCCCACAGGGATCAGTTCTTAGTGCTATGCTGTTTGCAGTTAAGCTAAACAATGCAACAAAGAATATTCCAGTTAATGTTGACATCTATCTGTATGCAAATGACCTTACAATATCCTGCTACTCACAAAGTATACGCTCCATCGAGTGGCAATTGCAGCTCTCAATCAATAAAATAGAATTGTGGGAATCCCACAATGGCTATCGCCTCAGGGTTAAAGGTGTTTCGTGTTTCATTCAGGTTCATTCATTCAAGGTTCTTCTTACACTAACCTTGGAATCCAGTGAACTGCATCTCTTACTATCTAATGCAGTTTATAAATCTTCTGCACTGTTTTTGGATTTCTTGTAGTGGAGCTGTCTTAAATATGACAAATTTTTCTTTCTTTTTTTTTCCAGAAAAAAATTTTATGACCACTGCACAACAGTAGTCTTTGACTAACAATTTTTACCATATACAGCAACATTATTATAAATTTCTCGAAGTCCTTTCTCTTCAGAAATTTAAAATTGGATCATTTCATGCTTATCCAATTTGAATGAACCATCTGTTTGAAATGCCAAAGAATAACTTATATTCAGCCATAACAAAGAGTAGATAAAATATTCTTGTTACAAACTGCCTTATTGACATGTTGGTTTAAGCATAGCCATGTCCATTCCCCCCCCCACATCTGTTGATAATCATTATTTGTCAAACACATTTTAATCATACGGTTCTTGAATTGTTAGTTTCCATGTATTGCACATACCAGTCTCAAAATAGGGTATTTGTAAGCAATAATGCCTAAATTCTGTCACCTAAAATCCCTTTGGACAAAGTTGTTGGATAACTTTTATGAAATATACTATCTTATTTTTCATTGAAGGGAGTTTTTGAAGTTGACAAAGACAAAGGATTATGCCTAGTGGAAATTGCTGATGGAGTAGAATTACAAGATGTTGCAGACAGTACAGCATGTAATTTTGAGGTAGGTAACGTTTTATTTGCAAAAACTTACATATAGAACATAATGGTTTCAGAAAATGTCTATCAGATTACAGTCTTAATAGCTCATGTGTCATAAATCTTTACAATTAACACTAGGAACTATGTTGTTTTTGTTTCACCACCTTTTATTTTTTTTGGTTGTAAATTCCATCAGTAATAGATTTCATTGAGAACGAGAGTGAAAGTGTGAAGCTGAATGCCTTCAATTAAGAAAAAAAAAAGAAGAAACCGAGAGCCTTGCAAATCTAATATTCTCTTACAAATTAAATTGTAATGTACAGGGTCAGTAAAAACGTCAAACTCTGACAGTTTGTCAAATATATTGTATACATTTCTGTGACAAAAATGCTATCAAATGAAAGCATGAATATCAAAGTTGTTGCAACAGAGATGACACAGCCACTGCAGATGTCTGCATTCAAGAAGGCATTACTTGTGCAGAAATCATTTTGTATTCTCTGTTATCATGAAACAAAATCAAGTGTTTCAGTGCAGCAATCGTTCTGAATTAAATTTCACAGAAATTTACCAGCTCGAGACTCTATCATCAAGTGGTATAGGCAGTTCATGAAGTGTGGATGCGTCCTGCAAGGGCAAAAGCACAGGTTGTCTCAGCACAGACGATGCAATTGCAGAATGTGTGCGGCAGGCATATCTCAGGAGTCCCCACAAATTGACTAACAAGGCCAATAGGGAGATATAGAGCTTGAGATTCCACAGAAAAGTGTTTGGTGTATTCTCAGAATGCGACTCTCCTGCTTCCTTACAGAATTCATTTCTTATGAGCAAGCCCAAAAACCACATAACTAGGTACGAATTTTGTTGTTACAACCAAGAACTGTGTGATACCATTGAAAACTTCATGAACAGATTATTGTTTACCGTTGGAGCCATATTCCATCTCACTTGTAAAGTGAATCAACACAACATTCATATCTGGGGAAGTGAGAATCCACATGCAACTTTGGAACATGAATGGGACAACAGTCCAAAAGAAAATTTTTTGTGCAATATCCATGATAAAGATTTATTGGTCCTTTTTTTTTTTTTTGGTGAAGACACTGTGAATATGAATTTTCAACCTTGACATGCTAAATGAGTGGTTGCTGCTGAAGCTGACACAAGACGGAAACAGCAAACTTCACTTTATAGCAGAATGGGACTCCACTACATTTCCATATGGAGGTGTGAAAGTTTCTGAATAACAAGTATCCCCATTGCTGGATTGCTTCCCGTGGTGACAAAACCTTTACTTCATTGGCCACTGCGATCACCTGACCTCAGATTTTTATCTGTGGGGTTTTGTGTAAGATTTGGTGTTTGTACTCCCCTTACCTGTCACTTTGCAAGAGTTGTGAGCTGTATCCCTCCAGCTATTGCTCAGATCAACAACAATATGCTGGAGAAGGTATGGTGTGAATTTGATTACTGCATTGACATGTGCACAGTGGCGGATTTCCGCACAGGCGCACGCGCCTGGGGCCTCTTAAATCGAGGGGGCCTCAAATCTCAGGTCTAAAAAAAAATAAAATTGTTTCATTTTAAATTTTTACACTCATCTTTATTATTTGTTTGAATAAAACTGTAATTTAATATGAGAAGTTAGTAAACTCTTATGCGAATATCCCTACATATTATATGAAATATCTATGCGAACTAAGTGAATCTGAAGTAGAATACATATTATCATTAATGCTAGATTTTATGTATTAATGTTTGATTTGGGAGGGATGGTAGTTGTAATTTTTTCATTTAAACATTAGTTAAAATATGTATGAAAGAACTGCACAACCAAAATGATTAAAACCGGAACACCAAATCTAGAACGCGTGCTATAGTAAAAACGTGCGCGTAGAATGCACACTGTAGTGGTACTGAAAATATTTAGAGGGGGGGGGGCTCAAAATTGAATTACGCCTGGGGCCTCTCAAGTGCTAAATCCGTCACTGCATGTGCAGGGTCACATGTGGGGACCATATTGAAGGACTATAAAATAACTGTGAAAAACTTAATATTTATGCTTTCATTTGATTGCTTTTTTTTTTTTTATAAAATATGTAGTTACTTTCAAATAAACTGTCAAAGTTGTCGACAACATTTTGAATAACCTTGTGTAGATAAAATACAATAGCATAGTGAAAAATTGGAGGGCACTGCAAAACTGATCAGGGGACCCTTCTTAAGAGTAAAGAGATGGAACCCCATTTAGATACGGGGCCCTTCTTAAGAAGAAACATGTGACACTACTACAAAGCTTAGTTTCTGAAGCATTTTGCTAAATGATGTGTCCACAAAGATGCTGCAATCAACAGAGTAAACAAACTTCCAGCATGGAATGATAATAGGGTGCCACATAAGCAATCAAGTCTGTATGTGACATTCAATGCACTGCAGATCTCTAGGTCAGTGAGTGGTAATGTGACCAGCAAATGGAAGCAGATTGATACTGAAACCGTTACAAAAAAAGGAAAACCTCCAAAGCTGATGGGAATTGACAGGAGCAAAGAACATCAGAAAGCAGGTCAATGTCACCATACATAGAGGCCTTCAGTGAGATGTTTGAGACACATGTTAGCACCAGTGCAGTAGGCAGGATGCTACATAATATAGGTTATGATGACTGTGCAGCCATCCACAAGCCACTAATCGCCAAGACTAATACCAGATGCTGTCTAGCTTGGCATAAGGCCCACCATTTTTGGCCCATAGATCAATGGAAAGCTTTGCTTGGAGCAAAGAGTCACAGTGTAGGTCTACCAGTCTGACAGTCATGGCAGATGTCCAGAGAAAGCTACCTGCCCGACTGTACCATCACTGTATCATCTGGACAATGAAGTTTGGAAGATGCAATGTGATGTTCTGGGACTGTTTTGCATGGTTTGACCTGGGACTATTGGTTGTTTTGGAGAAAACCATAAATGCAAGGTATATTATCTACATTATTATCCTAGATAATAATGCATTACCTATGTTGTGGCAGCACGTTGAGGAAAGCCTATACCAGTAGCAGTACAGCAATGCTCCAATGTCATACTGCTTGTGTTGTCACAGACTGTTTTGAGAACATGTGCATTAAAAAGTTGGACTAGCTAGCTGTGGCCCCTAACCTCAATCCTATAGTTAACCTGGATTAACTGGATTGACTGGATGCTCAATGCTGATGGGATTCTGCCTCTTTGCCCAGATTAATCGGCTCAGGGGTCATTAATTCCAATTGAGGAAAGACAGTTGTAGAATAGATGTGTAGAAGTTTGCCTTTATCCAGCGTGTGGTTGATTGCTGGAACAAACTTTCATCTGTTGTTGACCACTTAAATTAATTCAAGGCAGAACTAGACAATTATTTGGAGCAAATCGATGTGTAAAATGGGAAGAAGTTTTTTTTTTTTTTTTTTCTCTGATGCTGTATAAGCTTGCTTTCTTGCATCATATGCCTCTACTAATGTTAATTATGTGATACACACATTCAGATTAGATGCTTACGATGCTGGCAATGTACAAAGTGTCACTTGCTAATCACTTATCACAAGATCTAGATATCACAATTTCTGGGGTGATAGACATTGCATGTCTGCCACAGTGTAGGTCATCTTCCAGGCTCTCCCCCTCCTATATCATAACCATATCCTCATGAATTGCCTTTGACATTAATCCCTCTGTCCCAAATATTGGATGACTGCACGGTGACTGATTGTGTGTATCTCTCCTCATTCTCATAGCTTTGTTGACTTCACACCTTATAATAAAAAAAAAAAAAAAAAAAAAAAAACATTACTGAAACGGCATGAAACTTAGAGGTTACTATTTGAAGTGTTATACATTAGTTTTTAAAACAGATAACACTATAAAACATATACAAAATTTTTGATAGTTTTAAGGAATTTTTTTGTTTTGAAAGATTAGTTATATTTATTGTATGGAATCAATGTAGTATTTCTGGTTTTGTTTTTGTCGGCATAATTTTATTTCAAAATCTAGGCATGTGAATATGTTAAATCTGCTCTACTATGTGGAACCAAAACTGCTTATTTTAAATTGAAGGGAGAGGGGGAGCAATCTATGTATGCTGCCTTAAGACAGTAGTGCTGGAGAAGCAAAAAATCTACATTTTCCTGGGCCCAGCTACATACTACAGGAGGAAGCACCAAGATTAATTAATATCTGGGAAATAGGGCCATATTTTGCAGAGAGAAAGGGAAGTTCTAGAAAAATAAAAAGGCAATAATTTGTGCTTGAATGTTTGGTAGGTAGAAAATTATGCCCAAATTGAGGGGTGGGGGCGATTGGTGCTGAATCACCAGGCAAGAAACATAATGGGGAAAAAAACTAAGATTTTATCTATAATACATTTCTAGAGAAAAAAGCGAGCTGAGGGCAGAAGTTTGTAAAGTGGCAAAACAACCTTTCTCCAGAAGTTCACAAAATTTTATGAATTGCAATTGAAGGATGGGATGTCAGATGCAAAGCAAAAAACATTTGTTGGAGCAGCGATCATAACTGGAAATGGAGTGTGTGTGTGTGTGTGTAATTTTGGGAATATTACAAGAATATGCAGATAAAGGAACTACTAGGTGGCAGTGTGTTGATGTAAGATTTACTCAAAGAGCTAACATCAAAGAGAAAGAAGTGTTTTTGCTTTCATAAAGATGGTCTCAGCAAGTTTTTCTATACAGTTGGACCAACTCATGATGTTACCAATAGGAAATTCTAAATGGGAAGCAATCAGAAGAATTAATATTGGAAGCTACTAGGCTTTTCATACCAACTTAGAAATATTGTTCACGTTTTAGGCCTAAATAGATGACAGATGACCTAATGAGATATGTGGCAGAGAAGAAAAATGCGTGGGATACATATAAATTAACAGGTGACAAAGAAGCCTATGGTAGATGCTGGTCTGTAATCAAGTCACAAAGGAGTTATTAGGTAGGTAAAGGCAGATTACGAGAAATCTTTGGCAAACGATGCAAAGAAAAACAGCAAAGAGTTCTTTACTTATGTAAATTCTGGAAGGAAGGGGAAAAATCAGATTGGTCCACTTGATATCAATGGTTCAGTTGTTGATGATCCTGCTCAGGTAGCTAACAAACTGAATGAGTATTTTGCATCAACATTTACACATGAGGAGTTATTCGGGGAGGGGAATTCCAGAAGTGTATTAAACTCTGGCAGTGAGCTGAGAGCTGAATGATTTTCTAATAACTGAGAGCAAAATGGAGCAGAAATTGTTGAAAATAAACATAAGAAAGGCACCTGGGGTGGATGGGAGCTATCCAGTTATATTAAAGGAGGCAGCAAAGGAAGTAAGCAAACTCTTAGCCATAATTATGAGAGTTTCCTTGGACTCAGGGGGAGGTACCCATGGACTGGAGATGAGAAAATGTGACCCCAATTCACAAAGGGTAACACAAGTAATTAACGACCTGTTAGTTTAACTTGTGTTCCGTAAAAATTAATGGACGCACTGGTTTAAGAAGCACTACAAGATCATCTAGACAAGTGTTCAGTTATGGTTCGGACACAGCATGGGCTTGTTAAGGGGAAGTCTTGTCTGACCACTTCGATTGGATACTATGATGTGATCACAAAGGAACTAGGATGCAAAAAATAATTTTGGTATCATATACTTGGATCTTAGAGAGGCTTTCGATACTGTTGCACATGAAAAACTGCTGTACAAATTGGAGCAGTGTGGCATTAAGGGCAAGTTGCTGCTATGGATAACGGGATGGTTGGGTCTGAGAAGACTGAGAGTGGTAATCAGTGGAATGGACTAATGTTATTAGTGCAGTCCCCCCACCAGGGTTCAGTGTTGGGTCCATTGTTGTTTTCTGAATTTATTAATGGTATTGATGAAGGTATATCAGGCTTAATGTCCAAGCTTGCAGATGATATAAAGGTTAGCAGGGTTGTTAATAACACTAATGACTTTACTCTACTGCAACAAGGTCTAGAAAAGTTCAGCAGATGGGTTGAGAGGTGACAACTGAAGTTTAATATTGACAAATGTAAGGTTTCTGCTACTCATATGCAGTACTATATTCAGGGTGGTAGAGAATGAATTGTGCAGTCAGATATGAAGTTTTCTGAGCAGTGCAGATGGTTTGCAATAGTAGCTCATGGTGTCTTGTCAATGATATACAGGAATTTTTCTAGCAAGTATAAGGAGCTGAGTATCCCTTTGTATAAGGCAATGGGTAGGCCCAACCTTGAATACTGTATACAGGTCTGGAGGCCTCATTTTAGGAAGGATGTAGAGCTACTGGAACGAGTACAGGGAAGGGCTACAATATTGGTGAGTGGAACAAAGGGTTGGTGTTACCAAGAAAGGCTTAAGTTTTGCAAATTACAGTCTGGAGACTAGGCACCTGCGAGGTTATCTGATTGAGGTGTATAAGGCTTTGAATGGTTTGAGCAAGATAAATGCTGATGGGATTCTTCCTCTTGCACAGACTAATTGCTTTAGTAGACAAACTCAAATTGAAGAAAGACAGTTGTAGAATAAATGTGCAGAAAAATTTGCCTTTAACTAGTGGGCGGTTGATTGCTGGAACAAACTTCCATCTGTTGTTGTAAAAGTTGACAGCTTAAATAAATTTAAGGCAGAACTAGATTAATATTTGGAGTGAATGGTCCTTGAGGTTGTCACAGACATTCTCTCAGATATGCCAGACAAGCTGTACTTGCTACCTGTGAGTCTAAAACACTGATGGAACTGATATTCGGGTAACACTCAAGTCAAGTGGACCCAATTTCGGCGAAGTCCGGACGGTCTGTGACAGCCAAATCCTCTGCTTGCACCTTCACGATGGTGGGACTGTTAGTAATTCTGGATATAACCTCCATGCACAAGTACATGTACAAGAAGGAATGGGATGCAATTCATCCCTTTCTTTCTAATGTTAACCAAAAAAAAGAATTCTGTGCTACTTTTCTCTGCACTCGTAGCCAAAGAGTAATCATAATCTCTCGTAGCATGCATAATCTCCTGAGTAATTCAATTACAAAGTTACTGTTACTGTAAAAGTCTTTATCCCTTGAAGATTTACAATCATCATCATGCATTTTTAATTTCTACCACTAAGCTCGAGTTCATGCTGACAACAATTTTGGTTCAAACCTTAACAACATCTCTTGGTATAGAGATATAGAGAACACAGTTTCTTCTAGGATTAATTATTTAAATGCTTTCCATTTGAAATTTCAATTGTTAAAAACATCAGTCAATCCCCTGAAATAACTATTTGCAAAAACAAAATCCTTTCCTTTTACCCTTGACTGCAATAAGTCTTGTCTAGATGATCCTGCAGTGCTTCTTTAACTAGTGCCTCCATTAATTTCCCCGGAACAGAAGTTAAACTAACAGGTCAGTAATTACTTGTCACCCTCTCACCCCCCCCTTTGTTAATTGGGGTCACATTTTCACATCTGCAGTCCATGGGTACCTCCTCTGAGTCCAAGGAAGCTCTCATAATTGTGGCTAAGGGTTTACTTACTTCCTTTGCTGCCTCATAATTGTGGCTAAGGGTTTACTTACTTCCTTTGCTGCCTCATAATTGTGGCTAAGGGTTTACTTACTTCCTTTGCTGCCTCCTTTAATATAACTGGATAGATCCCTTCCACCCCAGGTGCCTTTCTTATGTTTATTTTCAACAGTTTCTGCTCCACTTTGTTCTCATTTATTATAAAATCATTTAGCTCACTACCAGAGTTTTATACACCTCTAGCATTCCCCTCCCTGAATAACTCCTCATGTGTAAATGTTGATGCAAAATACTCATTCAGTTTGTTAGCTATCATCAGGATCATCAACAGTTGAACCATTGATATCAAATGGACCCATCTGATTCATCCCCTTCCTTCTAGAATTTAAATAAGTAAAGAACGCTTTGCTGTTTTTCTTTGCATCCTTTACTAAAGATTTCTCGTAATCTGCCTTTGCCTGCCTAATAACTTCTTTGTGACTTGATTACAGACCAGCCATAGGCTTCTACCATCTACCATAGGCTTCTTTGTCACCTGTTAATTTATATGTATCCCATGCATTTTTCTTCTCTGCCTCATATCTCATTAGTTCATCTGTCATCCATTTAGGCCTAAACCTTGAACAATATTTCTTAGTTTGTATGTAGCTTCCAAGATAAATTTTTTGAATACTTCCCATTTTGAATTTGCTGTTGGTAACATCATCAGTTGGTTCCACTGTATAGAATTTAAATACTGTCTCAGACCATCGTAGTCGCCTTTACGAAAGCAAAAACCCTTCCCTTTACCCCTGATGGTAGTTACCTCTTTGAGTAAATCCCACTTCAGCACACTGTGATCACTGCCACCTAGTGGTTCATTTATCTGCAGATTCTTAATGCATGAAGAATCACTACTGATAATCAAATCAAGAGTATTACTCCCTCTAGTTGCCTCCCGAACATGCAGATGTAGAAAACAATCGTCCAATAAATCCACAAAAGCCTTGCTAGTGTGTGAATGACCAACCCACAAAATCCAGTCAATATTAAAATCCCTGATTATAAGACTCTTGGGAAATTAAAATCCCCCATTATAAGTCTCTCTGATTTACTGTTACACCCTATTTCCCTGTACAGTTTCTTATTATACTCATCAGAGTCGTTAGGCCTATAGCACACTCCTACTCTCAATTTTGATCTCCCAATGCTTATGTCACACCAAACTGACTCGACACTGCATTGTTCAGTGATGTCGACTGGCTTCACTTCTTGGATTTTATGTGTTTCTTAACTAATAGCATAACCCCTCCTCCCTTCCTATTCTGTCTATCCTTTCTATACACATTGTACTCCTGAAATTCCAGCTCTGCATTCCTTATATCTGTATGACACCACGTCTCTGATATCCCAACAATATCTGCCTTTGATGTTTTGAGCAATACCCCAAATTCATGAAATTTATTTACCAAACTCCTATTGTATGGTGCATGTATACTTGCTTGCATGTATACACGCAAGTATACATGCACCTGTTCCTATTCTTAGCTACTCTAACACAACCCATGTGTTTACTTGTACTGCAATGATTCCCAGCAGTCTCTGAAATACCCTGCATCTTGTTTTCCAGGCTGCTGCTCATTCCAATAGAAGCAGTGCAAGAATCACTTTCACCTCTGCCAGTGGCTACTGATAATCTATTAGTCCTTGTTTCCCCCCAAAAGGCTTAAGTTCTGCAAATTACAGCACCTGGAGAGTAGACACCTGCGAGGTGATCTGATTGAGGTGTATAAGGTCTTGAATGGGTTGAGCAAGCTGAATGCTGATGGGATTCATCCTCTTGCTCAGACTACAAACCTGAGGGGGCACAGTTTCAAATTGAGGAAAGATAGTTGTAGAATAGATATGCGGAAATTTGCCTTTAGCCAGCGTGTAGTTGATTGGTGGAACAGACTTCCATCTTTTTTTGTGGAAGCTAATAGTCTAAATAAATTTAAGGCTTAGCTGGACAGGCATTTGAAACGAATGGAGTGGTGAAATGGGAGGTTTTTTTTTTTTTGCTGATGCTGCATAAGCTTACTTTCTTGCATCGTATGCCTCTGCTAATGCTAATGTTATTACAGTCAAATCTCATTAATACAAAGTTCACAGGACCTAATTTTTCGCGTTTTGTAATAACGAGGTTTGTAGTAACAAGGTTCCCCAAAGGTGTCAAAATTTTGCCTTTTTAAAATTTTTTTTTGGTACATACTATATATCTAAGAATAATAATAAAAAAAGAATAATATTAAAAATAAATGAAAAAATAAAATAATAAAAGTAAAAATAAAATCCTTATCTAACAATACAATAAAGAAATAACACACTTTTTAAATATTTTATTTTATTTATAAGATAAACTGAGGGAAGAACAATTAACGGAAATGAAAATATTGTACAGTATATATTTTGATATACAGGTAGTTCCCGACTTTGAGTTAATTTGTTCTTAGTGCACAGTCATAAAGCGGGAATTTATTTTCCATAGACCTGATATTAAAAATAGGGGTTATGTTCTCAAAAATGAAATTTGACCATAGTAATATTAAATAAAGGTCAACAAAATAGTAATTTATGCTTAAACAATGATTTATTTGTCCAAAGAAATGAAAACATAGCCTTTAAAATCAAGCAAATTATAATAATAAAGAAATTATTTATGTCATATAAATGTTAAAGAATGTTTATTCTTCATCATCATCACTAAATGGACACTCATTGATGGTTTGTCACTTGTTGATACTTCGTCAACAAGTGACATTGTTGGCTCGGCACTTGTTGGTTTGTTGGAAGCACAAGGAGTCGTCGTCATCTTCTTAAGAAATGCCTCAAGTTTTGTTTGTTTCCAAGGCTCTTCTCTTTTCTATATAAATTTCATGATAGCATGTGTAAGCATTTTTTAAATCTGTAGCAACTTTTCTAGTGTGCTCGAAATTTGAATCTTGTGACTAAAAAACTCAAGGGCTTTTTCTATGTTTTGAAAAGCTTCGTCAAGCCCCTTGAGAGTGAAGGAATGAACAGGAATCTCAGCTATTAAATCTTTTTCCTTGGCTTCTTCACATTTTGTCATTTCAAGGAGGTCTTCTCCATTGTGTGCTTAAAGTAGATCAATGTCAGTTGTAGAAACCTCAAGCTGCAGTTAGTTAGCGATATTAACAACCACTTCTTTTTAATTTTGTACAATCTCTGCTGTAGTAGTACTGCATTGTATAGAATACAGTACATTGTATTGCATAATGTATTGCATGTAAATTACAAAAATAAAAATTACAATACAGTGTACTGTATACAATACAGTACATTGTATTGTATAGCTATGCAATTGTATATAATTGCAATAAAAAGTAATTTATTGCAATTAATGTTCATATTTTTGATTTTGTTAATACTTGAAAAAAAAAAACTCTTAAACCCAGGAACTCGTAAAGTGAGAACTGCCTTTATACAAAATTTTAGTATCACAGTAAAAAGAATTACGATCTTAATATGAAAGGAGACACACAAACGATTAAGTTTTTAATAAATTAATCTAATTTAAAGAAAGAATCTAATGTTGTTTGCACAGTTTTTTCTATATGCATTTTTGACTACAGCACTGGCGTTATCAAATGCAATAGTTGTTTTTTTATCAACATTACTGCAGGCCAACACATTCTCTATTATGCTCAAACCATTTTGGACATCTTTTTTAGATGGTAGTGTGTGTGCTTTTTCACTTTCGCTGGTAACAAAAACATCATCATTTTGCTTGGCGCTCAGCATTGCTGTGGTAGCAACTTCATCTGAGCTAGATAATTTGTCTTTTCTTGCAAAATCGGGCCTGATATTGGCAAATTAGATGCATGCATTTGTTGGTACCACTCTAAAAGTTTTGTTTCAAGCTTGTGTTTTGCATCATGAATTCGTTTCCTGTTTTTTATCGCTCTAATATTAAACAAGCTTTAAATTAATTTAAAGTTCCAACACAAGTTCCAAAAAAAGACATCAGCTCAGATAAAATGGCACAAAAAATAGATTATACTGTACTGTAGCAAAATACTGGCATGACAATTGCAACTGACCTTAAACAGACAGAGAGTGAGGGAGTGTATGTAAACAACCTAACAAAACTGTTTTTATTCTTTGTTAACTTAACAGCTCATCTTTACAATGACGTTTTTGGAGTACACTTATGTTGTAGGTGCCATAAATTGGTTTTGTTTGCACAAAAGTAAATTCTAACAAGTCAGTGCTATCCTTCAGGAAGCAGGGAACCAGGTGGCCAGAGGCAATAATCGGACAGCTGGGCCAAGATTTGTATTAAACGAACTTTGTAATACATATTAACCGAATTTTGTAATAAACGAATATATTTATATAGAAAAGCCTATCCTTTCGCGGGGAATGGCACGAGCTTCATATAAATAAGTATTTTGTATAAACCAAGTTTGTATTAAGATTTTACTGTAATATTATATATATATATATGTGATGTTATTTATGACATTTAAATATTCAAACTACTTTTAATAATTTACTCAGTAAATTATGTCTGTCTCTTCTTGGTAAACTGACATATGTTCAATCCTGTTTGGGTGGACCATATGTCTGTTTATTTGGGTTCTTTCAAAAAAAAACTGGTTTGTAAAAGAGTTTTGAGCTTAAAATTTATTGAAAGGTCTGTTGTAGACAGCAATTGCTCTTCAAGTGATGCCCTTGGCAACAAAGTCTTAAGAATGTTAAGCCTATGTTTAAATATTTGAGGTATACTATACTCCTTTTCCTGGTGAGAAATAGATATATGATATTAGTAAACTTAAAAAAAATTATAACAATGTAGCTTTAGCAAATCAACAGCTGGGTCGCATTACATCATACATTGAATGATAGATAAGGCAACTTGTACTTTTGGATACTTCAAGCTGTTTTTGTCCCTACAAAGTGGATGTTTGACTGTATGCATACACTGGTGTTCAAACATCGCCCCTTAAAATTATAATTGCCGTTCGAATAATATAAATACATGACAATATTTCTTACAGATTGCATCAGATAAGATTGACATGTCATATTGCATCAGCTGTTACTTTCAGCTGTATAAGCACACTCTGCAAGAGTTGCAGTCATTCCTTGTTTGTTTCAGGATGACGAGTTACGTGTGGTTGATGCCACGAAGAAAGAATTAAAGAATGCTACTGTCATATTGCTTATGGAGTATCTTGTAATCAGTCGACAGTGAGTAGATTTCTTTTCAAACTCAAGAATACTGGTTCTGCTGACAGGAAAAAAGGAACCGGATGCAAACGAGTCGCGATGCCAAAACGGGACCATGTTTTGAAGTGCTTATGCTTTAAAAACTGTAAAGCTTCTTCATCTGAGCTGAAAAGAGAATGGGAAGAACATAGAGGACTGGTAGCAAGTGCAGTAATAGTCAGAAGACACCTCTTCAAATGTGGATTTGTAGCCCGTCCTAAGAAGAAGCCCTTTCTCGCACAAAAAATGAAAACGGCCCAATTAATTTGGTGTAAAGAGCATGTCAAATGGACCCCCTAGCAGTTATTTTCTCGGATGAGAAGAAATTCAACCTGTATGGCTCTGATGGGAGACAAACGATTTGCAGCAGACGTGATGAAGAATACCATCCAGGCTGTATGGTGTCTACAGTGAAATTCCCTACCAGCCAAATGGTATGGGGGTGCATTTTGTATCGTGAAGTAGGTCACCTGCAGTTTATAAAAGGTTCCATAAATGCCAATGGATACTTGGCTATATTGGAAGGCAAATTGTTGCCAACCATTAGAGACCATTTCAGCCTTTCAAGTAACTGCATCTTTCAGAACGACTCTGCTCCTTGTTATTGGACGAAAAGTGTAAGTAGGCACTTCTGTAGTTACTTTAGCTTCATTTCTGCATTAGAGGTTTGACAGTAATATGTTTACATTTGTTACAGGTGAAAAAATGGTTGAAGAACAGTCCATTACAACTCTTAGCTGGCCAGGAAACAGCCCAGACCTGAATCCTATAGAGAACTGTTGGCATTATGTGGAATATGCAGTTGCTAGAAAGAACCCAAAGACCCTTTGTGAACTTCAGGAAACCATAATTCGTGTTTGGAACCAAGAACTATCAGTTGATTATCTTCAGAAATTGATCTTGTCAATGCCTCAACAGTGTGCTGCTGTCATCAGAGCCAGAGGTGGTTCATCTAAATATTAGTTTGCACCTGGTGAACTTTTCATTTTGTTTTCCATTTAAGATGATAAAATTAAGCAAATTTGAGAGCTTCTGATAATATTTCAGCCATAATTGTTGTGTTTACCACTGTTGTATGAAAATTGCAAATGCTTGTTTTGGTATATTTTGAGAGCACCTGCCAAATATTACTTAGCTGTGCCTTAACTATTAATAAATATCTTTTGTTTATATTTCTATTTGTGATGCTAGTCATTAATCAAACTTACTATCACGAAAAAGGATTAGAAATGTGAAATTACTAGGTGATGCACTTTGAACACTAGTGTAGTTACTTAGTTTAGTTACTTTTACTTTTTAAGTTTAATTTTAATTTAAATTATATATGCTATACTACTTTTCCTGGTGAGAAATAGATATATGATATTAGTAAACTTTAAAAAAATTATAAAAAGGTAGCTTTGACAAATCAACAGCTGGGTAACATTATGACATACATTGAATGATAGATAAGGCAATCTGTACTTTTGGATACTTCAAGCTGTTGTTGTCCCTCCAAAGTGGATGTTCAACTGTATGCATAGTTACTAGCTTAATTACAGTCCTGAATGTAGAGATATAAAAATTTTTAAATTGCTAAAGACAAGAACAAAGTTCAATCCTTCCTACTTCAGTAATATTGTTAAATATGAGAGAAATTCTCATACCTTACTATAGGAATGCTCTTCAACCAACACTCACCCCAAATTTATCCAATTAATTCATTATGAAAAAAAAATTAAAGTTAGTAATGTGATATTATCCATAAAATTTATTATCAATACATATGGTTTTATTGAGAAAACTACTCTTATGTTCAATTCCCATTATCTATCAACTGCTGAGAAAATTTTGGATTCGTGGACCGTTACATGCATGTATGACTAATGGTATTCACATTGATTAACAAAAATAATCTTGATCTGGGGCAGTATTAAATTTGGTTTATAAGAGAAGTGGATATTGTTAAGTTTGTCATTTCACTTCTTGTTAGCATGCACTGATTTCAACCGAAATAACTTAGTCATTTATATAGAAGTTTAACTAAAAATAATGAGGAAAATTTGACAATTGTCTTTGATTCCCAGTCTGTGATTGCAAGTTAGTTTAGTCTTGGGTATGCATCGACTACACTTTGCTTTTCCTTTCTTAGCAGTTGATAGATAATGGGAATTGAACACAAGAGTAGTTTTTTTAATAAAACCGTATGAATTGATAAAAAATTTTATGGATAATATCACATAACTAACTTTAACCTTTTTTTCATAATGGATTAACTGGATAAGTTGGGGGTGTGTTTGGTTGAAGAACATTCCTATAGTAAAGTATGAGAATTTCTCTTATATTTAACAAAAATTTTTAAAGAAAGTGCAAAAGAAAAGTATTACCAACTTCTAAAATAAACACAGTACTAATGAGTTTTTATTTAAAAATCAAATAGGGTGATTATTTTAGTTTTCTGAATTATCTGTAGTCATAACATGATTGTACAGTGTAGCAGAAAATATGTTGTCATTTTTCTTCCCCAATACAGAGGACATATCTATTGTGAAGAAATCTGAAAATAATCCAAATTATTCGAGTTTGATACTGATGAAATTGCTGATATTTTTACTTAATTTAACTTGCAGCCTTTGGTTATGCCTGTTATTTTCAGTATTTATTAGATTTAATATTTTCATTTTATTTTTATTTTTTATTTTGTAGGTTTCACCAGAATTGAAGGCAATGAGGCAGATCTAAATAACAATATCTAATGAATATAACTGATTGTAAAAGGTTATGACAAAGGCAACAAAAAAATATTTTCTAAGTATTTAAAAATGGTATTCTAGATGTCGCAGTTACTGTTTTATAGTAAGTTTTGGATAGCTTGGACTGCTGTTTTCCGTCCACAGCAGGTGTTGCACTGTGACTAAAGAAATTATTATTAGTTTAATTGCATATCTAAGTGAAGAGACAGGCTACAGTGGAAAATCAAGGAAATAATCCGTTTTATTTACAACTGAAATGCTCTCAGATAGCTGTTTGTACATGTACAGTTCAGTAGAAATAAATAGTGTGAGATTTTATTTACATGCACATTATCTTTCTATACATTAAAATAATTTTCCTCCTAATGATATTTATTCAGCCAATGGGAGAAGCGAGATGCAGGTTATGTGGTGATACATAACAAATATAAAAATACGTAACAGAAGCTTGTTTTACTGTGGTAAAACAAGCTTCTCTAAGTGTAGTCACGTGCTATGTTTATCTAAGGTGACCACACAGTACCATTCTTGATTTCCATATGTAACGTATTTATTTAAATAAACTAAATGTAACAAGGCGTAATATTTTAAGAGTTTAAGATTCTATATCTATATAATATTGGTGTAGATACAGCATAGACAACTCTTAAAGAAAAACTATGATCGTAGTGTGAAATGCACCCACCAATGAAAAGCCAACTAGCTTTGAAACTGTGTCGTCTGGGTGGTGGTGCCGACCGAGAATAAGTGACAATAGTCTTCTCTATTAGTGAAGCGTTACTTATTCGAGGTAGTGCAATACATGGTAATTCGTGAAGGTTAAGCACAATATGAGCTTAACCTTCACGAGATAGAGATGAGATAGAGATGA
This sequence comes from Mastigoproctus giganteus, assembly GCF_048544385.1. Taxonomy (NCBI): domain Eukaryota; kingdom Metazoa; phylum Arthropoda; class Arachnida; order Uropygi; family Thelyphonidae; genus Mastigoproctus; species Mastigoproctus giganteus. The sequence goes on along the minus strand of NC_143582.1, from coordinate 74,235,791 downwards.
AATGATGCCTTTCATGCTACAATCGTAGTTTTTCTTTAAGAGTTGTCTATGGTGTATATACACCGATATTATATGGATATAATAACATATATATGTATTCATTGCTGAGGAAGAAACATACACACACAAAGTTGAAAGCTTCTGTAAGCATTTTATTTTATTTTATCAAAAGAAGCAAGTGCAGCGAGCAGGGTGCGGGGCCCCCTAGTTATTCATCATCATCATCAGCCATTTTCAATCCACTGCAGGATGAAGGCCTCTTCATCATACTAGGCTGAATACACTGGTTCTCGTCGTAGTTATTATTATTCTCAAATTCTAAAAAATTATCCCCTTAAGTCAAGTGAATCACTTAAATTAGAGATAGGGGGATCAGTTTCCTAAAGTTGTGGTACCAACTTTAGGAAATTGTTCCCCCATTATTATTAAGTACTTTATCTTTAGGTTAATTAATGATTAACCTAATTATTTTACAAATTCTCTCCACACTGTTGCATAGACATTCTGTTTCTGCTGTATGCCTTTTCTATAGATACTTCCGTGGGCACTGTTCTTCTGAATTGGCTTCTATAATTCCTCCTCTCTTCCAAATAGTTCAAACATGTGCTGCAATCAGTCGGCATCCTTTTATTTTAATCCAACTTTTCTCCTTCCTCATTTATTCCTTCAATTTCCATTTTCTGGAATGACCTCCCTTCACTTGTATTTCCTGAAAATTACAATCTATGGAAATTCAAGTCTAATGTCAACCTTCAACCTATACACGGTACTAAAGTGTGTTAAGGCCACCGTAGCCTAGTGGTCAGGCGTGCGGGTGCATAAGTACACGTGCCTTGAGCGACCGGGGTTCAAGCCCGTGACTACTGAATACGGTGCTGTTTCTTGTATTCTGTCTATCTTGTGAACTCCTCTGACCGTTTGGTCGTCCCGGAATATAAACAGAAAATTTATTTTAATTGTCCGACAGCACCAAGGGTTTCCCACATCTCTGCATTGTATTCTTTCTATGTGTGACACAGAACTCTGTGGAGGTCAGAGATTTAAAAGTGTGTGGGGAGTGGTTTGTTGTGTAGTGTTATGCTGTGTTGTTTTTCTGACCATTTAACCATTGGGCTCCCTATTGGGATCCACACTTTGCCACCAGGAGGTAGGTCTGGTATCCAGTAGATTATTTAAGTACTCTGGCAGGCCCCTAATTTCTGAGGATTTTAGTGGAAAGGCCTATATATATAAAAAAGGATTGAACACTAGAATTTGGCCGAAAGAGATTTACAAGAAAGTGGTAGAATTTAGATGTTGATTAGAATTTGGCGGCATTGTTAGGGGGTGCACTTGGTCAGTTTAGTTATAGTGAGGGGGAAACAGGTAGAACGATGGGGACAATAGAGTAGCATTCCCCAAAGGGGACAGTGGGGACAAGCCCCATCAGGCAAAGTATGTGGGAGGCAGGGAGGGTAGGAGACAGAGACCAGTCTCCTCCCTCCCTCCCTCCCTCCCCTACCTTGGGATGGGGTTTTAAAGGGAACCAGATTAGAAATAAACTAAATGTAACATATTGTTCATATTGCCAAATGGCATGGCAGCAAAGCCGCAGTATGTCTTCGTCCGTGATGGTTGTCAGGTCCATGTAGTGTTGAATCTGCTAGGAAGGTCAAACTGCTCATCCTACTCTGGGGGTGGGATATGTTAGCTGGCAATAGGAACCCAGCAGGTGAAGAGGTGGGAGAGACATATTTACTACTTCATTCATAATCTGCATTTTCATTCTATTTTTATACTTTTATCTTATATTTTAATTTTTTTCACCCGTTAGGTTGTTTATACACACACACACACCAATGAGCCAAAACATTATGACCACCTACCTAATATGATGTTAGTCCTCCACATGCAGCCAAAACAGCTCTTACCTGGCAAGGCATCGACGTTACAAGATTTCTAAATGTCTTGTGGTATCTAGTACTAACACGTAACCAGCAGATCCTTTAACTCCTTGTAAGGTCTGTGGTTGAGATTCCACAGATCGGAGTTGCTGTTCCAACACAAATCACAGATGCTTGATGTCTGTGAAATTTGGAGGCCAGGGCAATACCTGGAAGTCTTCCTTGTGTTCCGCGAACTACTCTCAAACAATCTGGGCAGTGTGGCATGCCGCATTATCCTGTTGAAAGACGGCACTGCCATAGAGGAAGACTGTTGCCATTAAAGGGTGTACCTGGTCAGCAATGATGTTTACATAGGTGGTAGATGTAAGAGTGCCCGGCACATGGATGACTGGGCCCAGGGTATTCCAGCAGAACATTGCCCAAAGCATGACACTACTGCCCCCGGCTTGTGTTCATCCCACGGTGCATCCAGGGGCCATCACTTCCCCAGGTAAATGACACACACACATACCTGGCTGTCTACATAGTGCAACAGGAAACATGATTAATCGGACCAGATGACCTTCCAATCACTCAAGGTCTAGTTTTTTCGATGCTCGCTTGCCCATTTTAGTCACTCATGAAGTGTGGTCAGAATGGACACTCGGAGCAGGCCTGTGGCCACGCAGCCCCGTTTACAGCAGGGTTAGATGTACTGTGTGTTGTGACACATTACTCCCATCACCAGCATTCCAATTACTGGCGAGTTGTGCACAGTTGCCTTTCTGTTGCCACATACCATCTGGGAGAGCCTTTGCTCACCTTGAATATGGGTGAGCTGTGGTCACCCAAAACTTCACTGGCAGTTCGTGGGTTCCCCTCAGACCACTTTCAGTAGGTACTAACCACGGCTGACAGTGAGCACCCCACCAGCCGTGCCATTTCGGATATGCTCTAACCCAGTCATCTGGCTATTAGTTTGGCCTTTGTCAAACTCAAGTCCGCTACCTTTCCCATCTGAAGTACAAGTGTAACACTGATTAACGGAGCTCAGTATCAGGTGTTTTTTATATTGTCTCAACCCACGCATGTGCCGTAGTTCACCTGCAGTTGCTTCGATTTGCATAGCGACTTGCTGGTCATAATGTTTTGGCTCATTGGTGTGTGTGTGTGTGTGTGTGTGTATATATATATATATATATATATATATACACACACACACAGGGTGTCTCAAAAATATTGGTACAAACGTTTAGGGAAGGTAGATAACATCTAAAGGAATGTGAATCGCATAGGAACCCATAACCGGAAATGTCGCCGTAAGTTGGTACACGGCACTGTTCATCAGTACGCGAGAGGGAAAATTTCTGGTTTACTCATTCAAGCAGTAGTTGCCGCACGAAGAGCATGCATCGAACTGTGAGCTGGCAGACATGCACCTAGTGTATGGATTAGCAGAGAGCCCACATGGTGTGTGCCCCCATGCGGCACAACATTGCTTCGCAATAAATGTGTGGGAAGGTATGGTCGGTGACTGCTTAGTCGGCCCATACCTGTTACCATCCTGCATGAACTCCGCAAAATTTCGGATCTTTCTTGAACAAATTCTACCAGGGTTACTTTACAATGTTCCAGCAAATGTGAGATGCAACATTTGGTTTCAACATGACAGGGCGCCTGCCCGTTATGGAAGGTGTGTTTGTGACCATTTGAACAGGCATTTTGGGCGTTGATGGATTGGCCACGGTGGACCTGTTGCCTGGCCCCCACGCTCGTCTGATTTATCGAGCCTTGATTTCTTTCTATGGGGGGGCCCTCAAATTGATCGTGTATGAATCGCCTGTGGAGACGAAATGGATCTCATGGTGAGACTCATCTGCGCTGCTGCTGCTACTGTCAAAGAAACTCCAGGTGTGTCTAACCGTGTTTGCCAATCCATGCTGTGTCGGTGTCACACATGCATCGCATCTCATGGTGGAACCTTCGAGCATCTGTTGTAACATCATGAAATGCATCCATCTCATACTCCATTGTTAATATGTCAAATGTTTGCCACTAATTACTGTCTTGTCATTTCTGCTTCTTGTGCCTCTGCTTCTACTACTTTCCCATGACGTTTCCGGTTATGGGTTCCTATGCAATTCACATTCCTTTAGATGTTACCTACCTCCCATAAACATTTGCACCAATATTTTTGAGACACCCTGTCGCACTGATAGTGAATCACCCTGTATACAGGGTGATTCACTATCAGTGCGACAAACTTGCGGGAGGTGTAGGGGGTACAAAGACGAATCGGAATCACATAGCATTGCAGGGTACGAAATGCCTTCGTCATGCGGTAGAGGATATTGAACGGGAGGTCGCGTGAACAGCGATCCCGCTGGAAGTCAGCATTTGCCAACTGGTTCCCGAGGCAGTAGGATGGACGAGTATTCAAACGTTGAACTGGCCGACATGCACCTCGCGTATGGAGCTGCGGACTGTAATGGGTGCGCCACTCTTTGCTTGTACCAGGAACGTTTCCCGCACAGGTGTGCTCATCATACGATTTTTGCACGTGTGCACAGAAAGTTACGTGAGACTGGTTGTTTCACAAGAGGTACCATGAATTGAGAGCGAACGACGAGGACACCAGACAATGAGGAGAATGTCCTATGTCTTGCAGAAGGCAGTACGAGTACTTGAGCGATAGGCCAATGATTGGGTATTTCCCAATCCACTGTATGGAGGATACTGTCAACAAACCAAAAGAGTTCATACCATCTGCAACGCGTCCAATCATTGGAGCCTGCGGATTATCCACTCCGGAGGACTTTTGCTACTTGGTTTCTTCAACAGAAACGGTTCCCAAATGCTGACTTCCAGCGGGATCGCTGGTCACGCGACCTCCCATTGAACGTCCTCTACCGCATGACGAAGGCATTTCGGACCCTGCAATGCAATGTGATTCCGATTCGTCTTTGTGACCCCTACATCTGCAAGTTTGTCGCACTGGTAGTGAATCACACTGTATACATAAGCTAAATTAAAATAGGATAGTGCCAGTAGCATGGCAAACCAGTACAGTGAAAATGAACTGAACCAAATAAAATAACAATAACAGAAAAATATAAAGGGGGAGGGGTAAAGAAGAAAAGGGTAGTGTTGAAGCAACGTTCCTAAAATAATTTAGAAATTAAGCCAATTAAAAGATTTAGCGGCGCTCCCTAGTAAGCACCTGTTTCCGTATTATGTGAAATCTCACTGAGGTGGAAACGTAAACTAACAACATTACATGACCAAATAAACTGAAAATGAATAAAATAAAATAAAATAGACTGACAATTATACCCATCTCCACAGAGGACCACGAGGCCAATAATAGTCAGGGAATCACTGCATGCAGTGATTCCCTATTATTATTACTACTAGCCATATAGTGCAAAGAAGCCTGAGGCTTATGCTGCACCAGCTAAAAAAATTTCCGAGTTATCCTGGGAGAGAGAGAGAGAGAGTCAAGAAGTAGAAGGGAATCATCAAGAAAGAGAAGAATGATGATATCCAGCTCAGGACCTTGGGTGTGCCAAGCCCATACTCACCAGATATGAGCCCCTGTAATTGGCCTCGTGGTCCTCTGTGGAGATGGGGCATAATGGTCAGTCTATTTTATTTTATTTTATTAATTTTCAGTTTATTTGGTCATGTAATGTTAGTTTACGTTTCGACCTTACTGAGATTTCACAATTCGGAAACGGATGCTTACTAGGGTTCGCCGCTAAATTTCTTTTAATTGGCTTAATTTCTAAATTATTTCAGGAACGTTGCTTCAACACTACCCTTTTCTTCTTTAACCCCCATATATTTTTCTGTTATTGTTATTTTATTTGGTTCAGTTCATTTTCACTCTACTCGTTTGCCATGCTACTGGCAATATCCTATAAACAAGATATAGTGGATTGTGCTTTTCTGCTGCTAATGATGCTAGCTTTTCTATTATTTTTTCTTATTTTTTTTAATATGTATTTAAGTAATTTTTATTTCTCTATTTAATTTCTGGATTAATTTGATCATATTTAAATGGGAGTAGCGTGACGATGTGCTAACGCTGCGTTCGTACTGTCATCCATTGCCTAATTTGTTTCTATATATTTTCAGTTCAACTTTTGTTTTGTCAGTGGTGTGAGAGAGAGATAATCTTTAATGCCCTTCACGGCCAAAAAGCCAGGGGTTTACATTTTTACATCCTTCCGAAACTTCCGGGAAAATCGAACAATTATTTACAAAAAAAAAAGTAATTTTACAAATAATGGTTTGGCCATGCGAGTACTAGGCTTTGTTTTGTTATTTTTCGCTGCATAAGGACCACCACTATGCAAATCTATTGCATCGGCGGTTTGATCTTAGTATCATTCCGTGGTTGCATGGATTTGTTCAGCTTTCGAAATGCAGTGATTCCCTGATTATTATTGGCATCGTGGTCCTCTGTCGAGATGGGGGATAATGGTCAGTCAGTTGGTGTGCATAGCAGTGGAAAAAAATGTAATTTTTGTACACTACTTTTGTTTTAACCTGAACTCCCCTTTCATCACACTTGCGCCATAAAATGTCTGAGCAACCAGTTTTTGAGTATTTCCTTCGACAATTATGTCTAACTGATCCAGAATGCCCTTCGATATTCTGTCTGCCGTTTGGTTTTCCAGAGTGAAAAAACCCCAAAAACACTCAGAAATGTCTCCATTCAGTTTATATCTCAGAACAATTACCATTTGTATATGTTCTGAAACATCTTTGTGTCATCAGCCATGACAGCTATGAATGAAGCTTTTATTTCTCTTTTATTTCATTCCATCATATTTGCAGAAAACAGTGAAGAATATCACATTGAGTAGTTGTTGAAATGCAGTTAAATGCTGCATTACTTTCTAAATGGTCCTTTAAATTGCAATCTAATGTACAGGCGAAATTTATTAATCCTCTGAATACTCCTGGATTTTTAGAATCGTCTTTTTCGTCATGTCCATGCAAAGGAATTTCAAACTGTCCACAAAATTTAATGCAGTCTATTATTTTATACTGGTGTGCAAAACTTAAGGACCAACACTATTTCTAAAGGTTACAATAACAAAATCTTTACTTAAGGTACTCTCTACTGATGAGAGTAGATTCAGTCTCAGCAGCGATTCTGGATGTCACCTAATCTGGCAAGAGGTTGGTAAACATCACTGAAAGGGATTGATATGGCGATCGAGGTGTTCTTGTCTGGGGAGGCGTTATCTTGGATGGATGTACACAACTCGAGATACTGGAAGGTGGTACTGTAACCGGTGCACACTACTGTACTGAGGTAATTCTTCCCAATGTGCCATTGTTCCGAGGTGCCATTGGCCCCGAGTTCGTGTTTATGGATGAAAGCGGCACACCCCGTCGCACTGCAGCTCTTGATATGCTTTTGGAAAGTGAGGACATTGTTCGTATGGATTGGCCTGCTTGTTCCCGCTTGATCTAAATCCCAACGAACACATATGGGACGCTCTGGGGAGACTCCTAGCGGGACGTTCACACCCACTAGAAAATCTTCGCTAGCTGAAGATGGCACTGACAGAGGAATGGACGATGTTACTGCAAGAACTTATCAACAACATTGTTCTAAGTATGGACAGGTGGTGTAAAGCTTTCATCGACATTAGGGGTGGCCATATCTCCTACTGAGGACCACCTCTTCCATTTGTCCCATCTTTGGCAGTGATGCATCTGTATCATGACAGCCAGTACTATGTTGCCATTCTTAAATAAAATCTCTCTGTGCCGTTTTGTTTCCTTCATTTCTGTACCTCATGAGGTTCCTTTGGTATGTTTGTTCCATATCCAGGCCATTCCTATGAGAAGCTTAAATTTTGCACACCAGTGTAGACAATACCTCACGATTCTTGGTAACTTTTCTGTTATGTTTGCAGATCGAAAGTCTGTAGGCTTACTAAACTGTTCTTTAATATTTACGCTTCCTAAAAGCGATAGTGAAATCACATTATCAATATGTTTCTTCGAACTCATGTTTTAGGATTTTTTCTTTTGTTATGTTTGTAAAGCCGCTTTTTGTTCACGTTAAGTCATCTCCGAACAGTAAACATGGAAAATAAAACAATTCATTTTTAACTTCACAACCACAAAGCCAACTTTTTTTTCCTTTGGCACCATTCAGTTTTAAATAGGGAAATTTGAATGGCACCATTCAGTTTTCTCGTAGGGAAATTCAAATTTTCCTACGAGAAATTTGAATCTTTGGTGTGGGGCGGCCTTTTTTTTTTAAATCACATATTTTTTTCTTGGAGAGATACCGGTAATTGTGAAAAACTAAGTTGCTGAAGTTTATTCACTGTCATGCGATTTTATCATGGCCTCGATTGGGAAGCATGGAGGCCATGATCGAATCAAATTTCACAAAATCGCGTGTCGCAGAAATAATGTTTTACTTACACATCACCTCATAATATAACTTCAACTTACCAAGTTCAAGCTCAATTCGGAGTTAAGCTGTAATCACTTAATTACACTGTTGAATGTTGAGTATTGACTTAACACTGATATTATTTAGTTACTTAATGGGAATTTGGGCGAATAACAAAAAGACACCGATATTGTGGCTACACACCCATCACCATCATGGTCAACGATGAAATCTTCACTGCACACTTTACAGTGACTTTTATTCTTTCACCTATAAAAATGTATATTGGCAAGTTGCCATGTTGATTGCGAATGGCAACCAACTACCAGATATTCACTGGAATGCAAAATGTGTCACTGCTTAACGCACAGTGAGGCCTACACGGTTAATTAAAATTGAAAGTTGGACACGGTTTCATGTTTTTATTCGTTTATTATTGAAAAGATTACGGGAAATAGAGGATGCGAATACTATATGCAGGTCCTGTTAATAAAAATATTCATTGCGTTGCACTGTTCTTCACAAAATTTCATATAACTCCGTTCACTATATCTAGATTTAAACAGCTGGGGGTGCCGCATTGCTTATGGACGAGCCACCCTGGTTCTGTGCATTTCGAATACTTTCTATGTGAAGGATGTAATGGCTTTATAATTTTCCTTTTCTGTGATGAATAGATGTTCTTCTTACCTGGAGAGGGGGGGGGGGGCAATCTGTGCTGTTAGCTGTGTTCTGGGGATGTCATAAATTATACATTCATATAGAATGTGCGCCCAGTCTTCACTTTCGCCACAGGTGCAGTTTGGGTCATCAGTCAGCGCCAAAGAGGTTAGTTTTGCCTTTAGGGAGCTGTGACCTGTCAATATAAATGTTGTAAAAAGTCCAGGGCATACCACTTAGGTGGCTTTGGGCTAACCATTGCCACGTGTGACAGAAACTTTTTGGTAACCAGACCTCTGGTTTCCTGCTTCCAATTTGTTTGCCATAGCTCATGGAGCTTTGTGGCTGTTCTTTTTTCTTTCAGCATTGACGGTGTCGGTTCTATCCCCAGAAATTCTGTGAGTATGCCCTTTTTAAGTCTATAATATAAGCCTCTTTTGCAGCTCCAGGCGGACGCAAAGTTTTTACATATATTTAGTCGTTTTATTGACTTAATTGTTATACTAAATTATTTTCTATAAGTAGCTTTATAGGCCTAGTCCTTGGTTTGTTTGAATTTAGATAGCGATTTTGAAAGTTAATACTTTAGTGTCCGTAGATCTTACCGTTCGTAATTTATACAACACGGAATAGGTAAAGTAAATACCGAACTTCATAGCGTAAGGTTTAACGTAAAACTAAATAGCGAAATATGTAGCACTGTATTAGAAATATGTTAGATTAGTGTACTATTTTCAATTAATCAGTAAAATTTATTAATCTTATTAAATTTCATTGTTAATTAAATTATACTTAAACTGAATCATGACCCAGACTAGAGTAGCAAAGCAACTTGCACAAAGTAGCGGTAGGACTGTGGCTCGCGGGAGAATCGAAGGGGTCGATTCCAGTGGTGAGCTATGAATATTTTAACAATGGGCTCGCAGTTTTTCCGACTTTCTACCGAGTAAATTTGATCGGTCACGGAAATGACGTCATCGCGGCTTCCACTAGACGCGCTTCCCACGCTCGCACTATTAGTAGTGTGATTAGAGCGCGTGACGCATTTTTCGTGACCGGTATGATATCTCGAGTCAGGAGCGATGGACAGATGCTACTTATTACCCACTTAACCACGCGTATAAGTGAATGTTTAAAACGTTCCTAGGTCTATCTAAAAATAAAAAATAAACAAATGAAATCTGGTCGTTTATGCCTCGCCTTACAATGAAAACTGGATACGACAGTGTCTGGAGTTCTAATTTTTTAGAATTTTTGAATACTATGACGTAGCAATCATGCTTCCTGAAGTTACTACTGCAGCAGTAACTATGATTGCAACAATACACATATTTGTCAACAATTTCTTTTTTCGTCTCGCATTTTCGTTACATTCCATTGTTAGGTTCCCCTAACAGCTGCGTATGTCGCTTCAGCTACAAGATCGGTACATCAATCGTGCTATTTAGATACCTTTCACTCGCAAGTATACATCTCTTACTTTAGTTATCATAAATCCATTGTAGCTTGTCTTCCAGAAATTATGAAAATCTGTGATTGATCAATAAAAAAGCTCTTATTTCGTAATCGATATATACAAATCAAAATACCTAAAAGAAACACGAAGGATGTTTCGCATCAACCATCTTTTGTTCGTCTTTTTTTTTTTTTAACAACTAGGGAAATATAATGGATACATTTTTTTTTTTTCATGATAAAATTTTAATATTGCGAATAAAAAATACAGTAACTGAAATATTTCCCATATCACAAATAACATAAAAACTATCACAAAACATTCCACAATATGAAAACAAATATTACATAAAAAACAAACACTAGAAAAAGTACACAAAAATCACAGATTACATTAAAAAAAATTATTTCACAAATATTCAAGAAAAATTTATTCTAAAAACTGCCACATAGAATTTACTTTATTATACAGTATTTGTTGTCGATCTTCTGCTTTTCTCAATAGCTGAGTGATGATTACAGAGGAATGATTTGACGTAACGATCCGAATCAAATTGAAGAAATGGTTTTCCATTTAGATGTCATAATTTACAACGTGTTTAATTGTCAACATTATTCATTCATTCACTCAGTATTATTCATTACGCTGAAAACTCGCTCAGCTTCAGCATTGCTAATCGCAATGGTTTCAAAGATATTTTCTGGCTTTCTTAATTGAAAAGGTAAAGACAAAATCATTAATTTTTATTTCATATTTTATCAGAAAACTTAAATTTCTAATTCGGTTTTCACCCTCTTGCCACCGAGACGAAAGTTCTTTCACATTCCACGATTTCGGGTAGCATATGTTTAAAATTTCTTTCAATGGTATCGTTATTTTCTTTATTTAATTTAAAACTGCCCTGCTGCATTAATAACTTATCCTTTAAGGATAACACAATGCATTTAATAACTTGTCACGAGGTAATTTTTTTACTTTCGATTTTGATTCCTTGAAATTCTTTCCACTTCAACATGCTCTCAATTTTAGCTTCATAATTTCCTTCAGAATTTTTCAAATTAGCAACAGCACTGATATTTCTAATAATTAATTTATATGCTTTTACCGTTGTGATTCGTAAAGCTTCTCAAAGGTAAGAGAACTCCTGCAGGATGTCGATCATTACTGCTAAATTGTTCAGAAATTTCAAATTTAAAAGTCGATTTAATAATGCGGAATATTTAACTTCTGATTCAAAATGTTTGCACAAAGCGGGATAGTTCCTCCAACCCACAATTGCCGTCCGAAAGCTAAAAGCTGTTCATCGTGGTCCGAACACACGACCGATCTTTATAGTTTCAACATCAAATTCTTTAGCAATCATCCTTAATTCGCACTAGTTTTTTTGGAGATTGGTGATAGTTTTTTTTTTTTTTTTTAATTATTGCCTGTATGCCATTATATTTTAGAACATTTTCTACACAGCTCGACAAAGTTTCAAAATCTGCCAACATTTCATCTTCGTAAAGTTTATATAATATCTTAGTTGCCTCAATCCCCCCCCCCCCATTGCTACTCTCACTAGTTCTTTGAATACTGTGCAAAATGTCGGAATCACCTGGATATTCAGCTACTGTGACCATGTAAACATAGACAGGAGAAATTTACTGGAAGGCGTGGATCACGCAATTCTCCGTAAAACATATGCCCGTTTGTCGGAGTAAAGGGGAACCACAACACACGTTGACCAGAGGCTATAATCCGTGTCGAGAATCTTCTTAATCCTCTGACTGACTATGGAAAGCATATTGACTAGCGCGACTTCTTGGTATGTGACTGCATAGGGTTTATGGACACCACTAACATTGTGAAACGGCAATCCCTTTCACCCTTAATTCGCACTTTCTAGTTATCTAAATTGCCTAAAAGCCAGAGGCCAGAACGATGCATACAAAGTTGTCTCTCCTAATCCGTTCGTTACATGGAAATTTTCTTCGTTCAACGGAATCATCATTCTTCTCTTTCTTGGTGATTCCCCTTTACTTCTCTCCCTCTCTCTCTTAGGGTAACTCGGGAATTTTTTTTTTTTTTTGGCTGGTGCAGCATAAGCCTCAGGCTTCCTTGCACCATACAGCTAATAATAATAATAATAACTATTTTAAATGTAATTACCAAGGGGGAATAAAAAAAAAATTCGCTGTAAAGAAGTTCGTTAAACAGAGGTCCGACTAATTAAATCAAAAATGAAGCAATTTTAAAATACATAACTGATCGATTGCGCCATGAAAATGCTGGGAATGGGGTCGCGCTCGTCCCACCGTAGTTTCGGCTCTGGATACTCAATAATTGCATTCAGGATTTCATTTGTAAAATAAACGATCGTCTAAACAATGGGCTCGCAAATTTTCAAAAAAAAAAATAAATAAATAAATAAATAAAATAAAAATAACAATGGGCTCTCACGAGCCCACTATAGCTCACGACTGGGCGATTCTCCAACGCATCACAGTCTAAAAAAATTTGCGAAATGTGAAATGTTTGCAGGACTGTCTAGAACAGGACATGATCTAGTCAAGGAGGATGTCTTTGTGTGTGCTAGGTGCAGAAACTGAAGAAATTAGGCGCCAGCTCAGCGTTCTAATGGGCGTCTATGAGAGTTTGAAGTGTGGGGTATATAAAATAAAATAAATTTTCTGTTTATACTCTGGCACAACAACCAAGTCAGTAGAGTTTACAGTAAATCGTCAATACAAATATTTATCGTATTTAGTAATCGCGGCTTGAACCCCGGTCTACTCAAGGAACACGTGCTATGCACTCTCGCTCCTGACCACTGGGCTACGTCAGGCCTTGCCTTCAAAGAAATTAATATAAGGGCCCATCAAGCTCTCAGCTGCCAGAGCTCACTCCTGTGCATCAGGCAACACAGCTGCAATCTCCAATGCAGAATGCGCTGGTCACACAGGAAGTAGATATTGTTGGTGACTATTATCAGGGAGATGGGGAATTTTGTCCAGATATATTATGTAAAATGGATAGGTGGGACAGGACCAGGGTATGTCTGCCAGGGGTAAAAGTTGATGTTGAGAGCAGATATCGTCTTTTAAGGGCACAAAGGGTGATATTGTTGTACAGGTTGTACTGGCACTAATCACATTAAGAGTAGGAGATCTGTGGATTTACTTAACAAGTACAGCTCAATGTTGAAGAAAAGTCAAGAGTTTTGGTGAAATTTAAAAGGGTCTGCAATTCTGCCCAGACACGGTAGGAGGAGGGAGTATATGATGAGAGCATTGTCAATCAATTCAGCCCTGGAGGGATTGTGCAAGGCTCATGGGGTAGGATTTTTCACATGATCTGTGCTTGTTGACAGGAGAGATTGTTTCTACCGAGATGGGATACACTTAAACAGAAAGGGTGCAAGAATATTTGCTGATGCTATCGAGGCAATGTTAGGTGGGTCGGAAAACTGCTAGCTTGGAGGAACTCGCTGACTAAAAGATTAACAGTGGCTGCAGGCAGAGGCAAAAGTGATTCTTGCACTGCTTCTATTGGAATGAGCAGCAGTCTTGAGAGCAAGTTGCTGGGGATTTCAAAAGCTGCTGGAAGCCATCCTGCAAATCTTTAGATCATCTTAAATGTTTTACATTATACATTGTGCTGCCACTTTATTAGGTACACTCCTGCTGTAACGAAATGGTTTGTCCCACAATGTTGCAAGTCACAGTTGTGGTTATAAACGCAGCAGAACATTTATATCAACCTTTCTAGTATCAGTCAAGTGTACAAACTGTAGCAAGAATGGGAAAAAGGAGAGATCTAACGGACTTCGAACGTGGCATGGTAGTAGGTGCAAGACGTGCTGGACAAAGCATCTCTGAAACGGTAGTTCTCATGAACGTTTCCCGCACCACAGTTTCAAGGGTGTATCAAGAATGATGCACTGAACAGAAAACATCCTCTCAACCGCACTCCTGTGGAAGAAAATCGCTTGTTGATGAGAGAGGTCAGGGGAGGATGGTTAGAATTGTTCAAGCAAACAGATGGGCCAAAATGTCGCACATCACGTAAGAATACAACCTTGGTGCGCAGAACAAAATATCGCAATGGACCATTAGCAGCACTTTGTCGCGAATATGCTACAATAGCCGACGGCCATATCGCGTACCTTTGTTATCAATGAAGAACAAGAGCAACACCAGCACTGGACTATTGAGGATTGGAAAACAGTTGCTTGGCTTGACGAGTGAAGTTCTTGGTGCATCATATTGATGGAAGGCTGAGAATTTGGCGAAAACAACATGAATCCATGGGCCTGTCATGTCTGACAACTACTGTGCAATGTGGTGGGGAATGTTTTCTTGGCACACGTTGGGTACATTGATACCCATAGATTCACTTCTGAATGCCACATCGAACCTAAACATCGTTGCTGACCAAGTGCATCCGTTCATGTTGACAGTTTATCCTCAGTCAGATGGTTACTTCCAGCAGGATAATGCGCCAGTGTACAAAGCCGCCCGAATCACTATGGAATGGTTCCAGGAACACGACAATGACATTTCTTTGCTGCAGTGGCCCGCTCAGTCTGCGGATCTCAATCCTATTGAACATCTTTGGGATGAGCTGGAAAAGGCTGTTCGCTGCAGGCCTATGCCTCCGTCGAATCTCAATGAAGTGCGTGACACACTCATGTCTACATGGTACTCCATTCCTGCACAACGTTTTCAGCATCTTGTTCAATCCATGCCTAGACGAATTCAGGTTATTTTGAAGGCTAAAGGAGGCTCAACACGCTACTAGGTAGGTGTACCTAATAAAGTGGCAGCACAGTGTATATTATTCCTTCATCTATGACTTGGTTAGTGCATTTGCATTATTACTACATAGTTGAAATTTTTTAGACAAACCGAAGTTTGTATATTTTCATGATGATTGTAACATCTCGCGTTGTGAAATCCTTAACAACGAGTTACCATCTCCATTATATAAGGCTACTGTTACTTCATCAGTAATATTAATAAATATAGTAAGCAACAATGAGCCTGGCACTGAAGCTGGGGAAATCCACTAATGACAGTGCTCCAAGAACAGCAGTGATAAATAGTCCTTTAATAATTACGGTCTTCTCCCACTCAACCACCCGAAATTTAAAATTCTATCATAGCCTTAGTTGCCTTAGAGAGAACACTAAATCATTCTGAAGCTTTGCTTAGAACTGAACCCTTAAACCATAGGCTTACAATAAATTCAGTTATTTCGTATAAAATTTGATTCAGCTGTTTATGTGTCAAGGAATCAATATAGGTTTGCTTCTTTTGTTGGATAAGAAACCTAATTTCTAGGGAGGAGCTACCATGAAATCCTTGTGCGGGACTGATTAACAGGATGATGGTATAAAAAATGCTTATAAAATTTCTCCTGTGTTTCACCCGAATCATTTGCTACGCGGTATAGAATGACAACGATTGTAACCAATGTGGTAACACAGTAAATAGCACAACAGCATGAAGAATGAGATTGCAATGAGAATGAATAGTCGTAATGTTACTTTTTTACATTAAATAGTTAAGATAGATTATTCAGTGCTTTTACATATCTCGCGTTATGTGTTTGTTATCTTTTCTTTATCTTTTCCTAAATGTGTAAAAATAAATAAACTAAATTATACTGTTTTTAAAGCTTTCAATACGTAGTTGGAGTTGCAATTTGATTGTCTAATAAAACACTAGAGGCGCGCATGTATGTGTTGTAGTCATGGTTGCAGTGATTAAAGTAAATGTGAATGTGTTATAACCACGTGTTGATTCTGTGGTCGTTATGTCCACTGATAAAACTGATTTTGTATTTTGTTGTAAAGCAAAAGTAAATGGAATTAGGAATCAAGTGTCACAACTTACAAAACTAATTTCGCATTTTGCGTGGTTAATTGATTCATATGTTTTAGTAAGTATGACTGTATTTAGGAATAAATGTCTAGGTATTATTAGAAAATACAGTATTATACAGGGTGGCCTTTTTTTGTAGGACTTTTTTAGTGGGAATCATTGGAGCAAATTACCAAGCTCGTGGAAAAAGTTTCTTGATGAATTAGAGCCGTTTGATCTATCAAATTTTCTTGACGTAGAAGAACAGTTTCAGTAAGTTTCAATACATTTATGGCCAAGTTGTCTGTTTTGATTTATGTTATGTAATTGATTAATGGACATTATAGTATAGTCATTCTGCGTTGTACAGGATGTGGTAGAGAAACAGACTATTATTAAAACCCTTTTTTCCCACTGGGTTAGGAGTAATGTGTTTATTTGTATTGGTTGTTAGTACCAATAGGCAGCAGTAGATTGGTGTGTGAAGCATGTTCATCATCAAAGTGTATTATAAAGATTATGATAATATTATCATCTTTATGGGAGCATCTCAATGCTTATTTCATCACTGTTTCATGTCAGCCATAGTAATCTAGTACCAGCTGACCAGTCATTAAGACATGGTTTAAGAACTTTGGAAACTGCTTCTGCACCAAAGATACCTTTGGTGAAGAAAGAAAGAAGTGTATGTGCTAGAAAATATCACAGAGTCTATGGCATTCTATACGTCACCAGAGCTATGAAAATGGATGGCATCCTGGTTCCAATATACCAAGGCCTTGACACAGAAGGGGAGCCCCAAAACCATACCTTTTATATCTTGACATGGTGGCCTAACTAATTAGGTCACTGAATGTTTTAACTTTTAATATATGACCTGGTTTTGGTGCATTATAGCCTTAGTTGCTGATGTGCCAATAAAACCCAAACCAATAATGCACCTTGTCCCCTAGATACCCTAATATAATCCTGTATGTCACCAGACAAGATTTTTTTTTGATGCATATAAAAACTCAAATTTCTACTTATGCAAAATCCTGGCAGTACACAGATTGAAAGAATGAGATTACATTAACTTATGAAATTTTTGTCGTCACTCCTGACTTGTTTCAATCAGAATGAATACTTTAATCACAACCTGTTTATGACTGATGTGGCATATTTTCATTTTTATGGATTTGTTAAGAAGCACTAACGGTAAGGATTCTGTTATGGGTATACAGCCACCAAAAATGGCGGCTAGGAGAAGAGGGAGAAAGCATTGATTGACGTTGTGACACCACCCACTCACTGCGTTCCCCCTCTTCTTGACTGCATGTTACAGGCAGATGTCACATGACATAACAATACAGCAGAATTGAAAATGAAGAAAAATGAAATGGGGAAATAGCAATTTTTTTTACAAAGAAGTAACAAAAATTCATGTTATTTGGGGATCTCAATATGTCACATGGCATCATAAAATTGGAGCTGAAATGAAAAAAAAAAGGCAGAGTGGCAATTTATTTAAAAACAAGTAACAAAAATTCACACCATGTGTAACCACTGATTCATCTGGCCCATACATTACGAGATGATTTTGTGAACATTAACAATGAGAATTGCTGATGCACATGAACAGAAATGCTTATTTATTTATTTTTTTAATATTTGGTGAGGGCTGTTGTCCCCCCTAACCCTTGCTGTTTTTTTTCTTCATTTTTTGGTGATTTATACTACATGATTTCACGAGCAAAATGAGAACTGCTGATGCACGTGAACAACAGAAATGCTTTTTTCCTTTTTAATTTTTGGTGAGTGATGCCGCTCTCTAACCCCCGCTTTTTTTTTTTTTTTTTTAATTTTTTGGTGACTACTATATGATTTCACAAGACAAAGAATAAAGACAAGTAACTAAAATTAACACCACGTGCAACTACTGCTTACTAGACGATTGCACGAGCATTAACACCGAAAATTGCTGGTGCACATCAACATTTCAAATGCTAAAAAGGCAGAGAAAACCACTCGCCTAATCAGTGGAATTATATTTTCTAAACGACCCAATCACCTGCACTCAACCAAGGCAAACCAAAAAAAACATCACAAACAGTTGAATACGCGAATGGAGGAAATTACATATTCTTAATCAGCAGTAATTACTTTTTTTATTCTGGGGGCTGCAGACCCCCACATAACACCTTTTCTTTTTTTAGTTTTAATTATGCATCCGTATAATGAAATAATTGGGCAGTTAATAATTAACAGCATGTGACATGCCAAACAACGAAGTTCATTACACACCATGTAGGTCTGGCATGGTCTAGAGATCACGTGACCATTCTGGAGAAAGATGGTGAAAACAGTGGGCAGAGTCTCGCCCTGTCAATCACCGAGAGTCGGGATGCTGTACTTTTAACTGAATGTAGACTGCATGAACCATCTAGAAACATTCCATCTGATCAATGATCGCCAGTAGGGATTCTGTCATTGTCGATCCACTGTTGATATACAGAGTTATGGTGCCCATCTGTAGTCAGATTCAATGGAAAAGTTTGGCAAAAGTTATTTTTGACATTTCAAAGGCTTTTTATCATGTTTGGCATATAGGTCTCCTTAATAAGCTTCCATCTTATGGTTTGCCAACTGTTTTTTTTTTAATTGGGTATCCAATTTCTTTCTGACTGCTTGCTGCAGGTGATTGTAGATGGTTCTCTGTCATCTAGCTTCTCCACTAATGCAGGTGTTCCCCCGAGTCTCAGTTCTTTCTCTCACTCTTGTATGTTAATGACTTCCTCCCATTGATTGGAAATCCCATCCATAGTTTTGCCGATGACAGCACTTTACATTCCACCTTCTAGTTTGAGAAACCTTGCCCTGCACAAACAGCTTCAATTTCCCGAATATTCACTACCAATTTCCTAAATGCTGATCTTCAGGTAATTCTCCAATAGGGCAGAGATAACTTAGTTTATAACAATCCTTCTGAAACATGGTCCTGTCTTATATCTTGCAAAACGGTTTCTTCTACTCTTATGCTTATCTTTGATGACACTGATTTCTAGACAAGATTACATATTGCTATTAGGGATTAACCTGACTTCTAATCGATCTTGGCAGGTTTCTACATTCCATTCAAAGGAGGGCAGTTAGGTTAATTAATGACCCAGCTCTAACAAAGTCTCTTAATGCTCTGTCTCCTAGACATTCTGTTTCTGCTGCATGCATTTTCTATAAATACTTCCATGGGCACTCTTCATTAAAAAAAAAAAAACAATTTTTTGGTGTTGGTCAGATGGAAAATCCCCATCTACTATCCCATGAACCTTTACACAGTGCCAAGGTTAGAGTATAGTGTGCAGTATCATTGTTTGTTGTTACTGGCCCTTATTAATCTATCCACTTGAGACATTTTTGATATAAGAATTAAAACAGTTTTCTCAAGTAAATGATATAGCATTAGCATTAGCATTAGTAGAGGCATATGATGCAAGAAAGCAAGCTTATTCAGCATCAGCCAAAAAAAAAAGAAAAAAAAAAAAAAAACAACCACTACTCCCATTTCACCCCTCAATTCGTTCGAAATACCTGTCCAGCTGAGGCTATCAACTTCAACAACAAGCGATGGAAGTCTATTCCACAAACCAACTGCCCGCTGGCTAAAGGCGAATTTCCGCACATCTATCCGACATCCGTCCTTCCTCAATTTGAATTTATGCCCTCTCAGGTGATTATTCTGAGCAAGAGGAAGAATTCCATCGGCATTGAGCATGCTCAAGCCATTCAAAGCCTTGTACACCTCTATCAGATCACCTCGGCGATGCCTAGTCTCCAGGCTCTGTAATTTGCAAAACTTAAGCCTTTCTTCGTAAGAGCAACCCTTTGTTCCATTCACTAATCTTGTTGCCCTTCTCTGTACTCATTCCAGCAGCTCTACATCCTTCTTGAAATGAGGCCTCCAGACCTGTATACAGTACTCAAGGTGTGGCCTGACCAATGCCTTATACAAGGGAATAATCACATCCCTGTCCCTGCTAGAAAAATTCCTGTATATCATTGACAAGACACCATGAGCTACTCTTGCAGCTCGTCTGCACTGCTCAGAGAACTTCATATCTGCCTGCACAATTACCCCCAGGTCCTTTTCATTCTCTACCACTGTCAGCGTAGTACCACAGAGTTGATACGTTGATCTGGGGTTACTGTTTCCCATATGTAGTACTTTACATTTGTCAATGTTAAACTTCATTTGCCACCTCTCAGCCCATCTGCTCAACCTTTCCAGATCCTGTTGCAGCAGCATAGTATCAGTAGTGTCCTTAACAACCCTGCCAACCTTTGTATCGTCTGCAAACTTGGACATTAAGCCTGATACACCATCATCAATATCATTTATAAATACAGAAAACAACAATGGACCCAACACTGAACCCTGAGGAACTCCACTAATAACATTAGTCCACGTTGAGCAGTGTCCATTGATTACCACTCTCTGTCTTCTGCCACTCAACCATCCCTTTATCCATAGCAGCAATTTGCCTCGAATGCCACACTTCTCCAATTTGTGCAGCAGTCTTCCATGCGCAACAGTATCAAAAGCCTTTCTAAGATCCAAATATATAATATCAAAGTTATTCCCTGCATCCAGTTCTTTTGTGACTACATCATAGTATCCAATCAAATTGGTCAGACAAGACCTGCCCTTAACAAACCCATGCTGTGTCTGAGCTATAACTGAATTCTTGTCCAGATGATCCTGCAGTGCTTCTTTAACCAGTGCCTCCATTAATTTTCCTGGAACCGAAGTTAAACTAACAGGTCTATAATTACTTGTGTCAGCCTTTGATCCTCCTTTGTGAATTGGGGTTACATTTGCACATCTCCAGTCCATGGGTACCTCCCCTGAGTCCAAAGAAGCTCTCATAATTATGGCTAGGGGTTTGCTTACTTCCTTTGCTGCCTCCTTTAATATAACTGGATAGATCCCATCCACCCCGGGTGCCTTTTTTATGTTTATCCTCAACAATTTCTCCTCCACTTTCCTCTCAGTTATTAGAAAATCATCTAGCTCACTGCCAATGTTTACTTCACCTACGACATTCCCCTTCCTGAATAACTCCTCATGTGTGAATGTAGATGCAAAATACTCGTTTAGATTGTTAGCCACCTGAGCTGGATCCTGAACTGTTGAACCATCAACATCCAGTGGACCAATCTGATTCATCCCTTTCCTTCTTGAGTTTAAATAGGTAAAGAACTCTTTTCTGTTTTTCTTTGCATCCTTTGCCAAGGATTTCTCATAATCTGCCTTTGCCTGCCTAATCTCCTTTGTGACTTGGTTACAGACCAACTTATATCTATCATAGGCTTCCACGTCACCCATTAATTTGTATGTATCCCATGCATTTTTCTTCTCTGCCATATGTCTCATTAGTTCATCTGACAACCATTTAGGCCTGAACCTTGAACAATATTTCTTGGTTGGTATGTAAAGCCTGGTAGCTTCCAAGATTAGTTCCTTGAATGCTTCCCATTTTGAATTTGCTGTTGGTAACATCATCAGTTGGTCCCACTGTATAGAATTTAAATACTGTCTCAGACCAGCATAGTCTCCTTTACGAAAGCAAAAACCCTTCCCTTTACCTCTGATGGTAGTTACCTCCTTGAGTAAATCCCACTTCAGCACACTGTGATCACTGCCACCCAGTGGTTCATTTATCTGCAGATTCCTAATGCATGAAGAATCACTACTGATAATCAGATCAAGAGTATTACTCCCTCTAGTTGCCTCCCGAACATGCTGGTGTAGAAAACAATCATCCAATAAATCCACAAAAGCCTTGCTAGTGTGTGAGTGACCAACCCACAAATTCCAGTCAATATCTGGGAAATTAAAATCCCCCATTATAAGACTCTCTGATTTACTGGCCCACTCTATTTCCCTGTACAGTATCTTATTATACTCATCAGAGTCATTAGGCCTATAGCACACTCACTCCTACTCTCAATTTTGATTTACCTATGCTTATGTCACACCAAACTGACTCAACACTGCACTGTCCAGCGATGTCAACTGGCTTCACTTCCTTGGATTTTATGTGTTTTTTAACTAATAGCATAACCCCTCCTCCCTTCCTATCCTGTCTATCCTTTCTGTAGACGTTGTACTCCCCAAATTCCAGTTCTGCATTCCTTATATCTGTGTGACACCACGTCTCTGATATCCCAACAATATCTGCCTTTGATGTTTTGAGTAATACCTCAAATTCATCAAATTTATTTACTAAACTCCTAGCATTAGTGTACACGCAAGTATACATGCACCTGTTTCTATTCTTAGCTACCCTAACACAACCCATGTGTTTACTTGTACCGCAATGACTTCCAGCAGTCTCTGAAATATCCTGCATCTTGTTTTTCAGGCTTCTGCTCATTCCAATAGAAGCAGTGCAAGAATCTCTTTCACCTCTGCCCGTGGCTACTGTTAATCCATTAGTCTTTGTCTCCCCCCAAGCTAGCAGTTTTCCGACCCACCTAACACTGCCTCGATAGCATCAGCAAATATTCTTGCACCCTTTCTATTTAAGTGTATCCCATCCCTGTAGAAGCAATCTCTCCTGTTAACAAGTACAGTCCAGGCTGAAAAAAATTCTACCCCTTCAGCCTTGCACAATCTTTCCAGGGCCGAATTGATCGACAAGGCTCTCATCATATACTCCCTCCTATCGTGTCTGGGCAGAATTGCAGACACTTTCAAATTCAACCCTACTTCACGGCTTTTTTTCAACAGTGACCTGTACTTGTTAAGTAATTCCGCTGGTCTAGTTTCAGCAAGATGGAGAGACTTCTCATACTGCCACAATATCGATGATTGTTAAGACAGTTGTTTTCCAATAATTTGTTTGGGAATGGAGACATTCCTTGAGCTTGCAAAATTGTTTTATTTAACAGTATGTGAATTTTTATTTTTGCGGAAGTATTTGAAAATCAAGGTTTACATTGATTGCCCACAGATAGTTGCTGAGCTGAAATTCAGAATTTAAGGAGAATTAAGATTGAAGGAGTGCTTTGCATTGAAATGGTCACCTTGAAGATGAAGAAGTGACCAAATGAATATTATGACAGATTTGAGAATTTCTGAGTGAGCATTGTGTGAAAGATAACTTCACTGCAAATTGGTTACAACTTATTAATATTAGGTAACCCTTGTTTAAGCTTACCAAGTTTCAACCAACTAGAAAGTTTTAACATTCACCCTTTCATTGTTTTCTATCTCTCATAGATCAGGAACATTTTTGGCTCTGGGCAGGGGTTGAAATGGAATGCTCATTAATAAAATACCTTATTTTTAATAATCAGCCGTGTATATGACATTACTGATGCATGTGATAACTGGAATAACATTCCAGTATGTTCTGGTGCATTCCAAACCCTGATACTGAGAATATGAGTACATCTTCTGAGAGTACATCTACATTTTGATGGTTGCTTTAGTGTTCTGTTAATGTATGAATTATCTTGAAATTTTTCAAGTGCAGAGGTATGTGCTGTTATCTCTTATCTGTGTTTTGAACTAATTATGGACACAGTTTATTACACATGGAAAATTGGAGAAGGGGAAATTGTACCTGTTCATCTCAGTTATCTGATTTGCACTTGAAGCTGAAATGAAGAAATTCCATGGAACTCGGGTTCAGACATTTATATTGAATCAAGTGATACATGGATAGATGTAGAAGATATTATTGCATTAAAAAAAAAAAAAAAAAGGGACAGTATTCTTTTTAGGAATTTTCTGTAGTGTAGAGCAATAAAATGATTGAAATAAGAACAGATTAATATTTGCAAAAATGGTTGTTGTTTGAAAATTTTTTTTTTTTTTTTAAACAACAATCCTCAAGTTCCAACAGGTGGCTGTGTTTTTTTTTCTTTTTTTTTTTCGCAGTTCACCAGTCTTAAACATTCAATGTTTTCATTATTTCTGACATCTCAAATTTGTTCATCTTTGAATTGTAAAATTGTACATGAGGCAGAGAAACGTATACAGGAAACATGCAGTTTACTGTATTCTTCATGGCATTATTAGGCAATTGCATGAGTATGTATGTGTATATTAACTTTTTTTGAAGAAATGATTGTATTTGTTCTTCTGCCAAATCTCTTCCATCAAAACATGAAGAGTTATGAGTTGTATTCCCTTGCACTAAAAGAAGGGAATCATAGCTGCATGTAGTTTAACCTGATTTGCATTAACAACATTTGCACATGTTCAGCATCAAAATTGATCTTGACAGTTCATGAAATCATGCATAAGGTATTACGAATTCTGTAGCACAGTTTAACCTTATTCATATGGGACCTCTTGAATTTTTAATAATGAGGCTGTGGGAAAAAGTTACTTTTGAAATTATTGTGAATAGAATGGTTTCAAGGGAAATCAGAGTGAAATAGTAAAAAAATTCAAAATGATCCACTACAGTAAACTTCTTAAAATCTTGCATTCTTGAGGATTGAGAAGTGCTGCATTTTAGAAATATGTACATAGCAGTTAGATCCATTTTGGAAAAGCACATTTCAGTGAATATCTAAGCTCCAATAATTGAACTTTCTCTAAACATATATAATGACTAAATCCAGTGCTACTTGTTACAAATGTAAATAAATAGTTCAATTTGTTAAACATGAACAAATGACAATAAACACTCACTTGCAAATATTTTCATATATTAATGTCAGTTTTAATTCCTAGTATGCATTATCAGATCTCAATGAATGTACTTCAGGGAAAAGATACTTTCACATTGGAGAATAAACAGTTATTTATTCATAGGTAATAACTGTAACAAGATGCGATGTTTATCAATTTACACTACATTTTGATTTTGATAATATACTCTTGAGCAATTCAGTCAATTTCTGCACATAATAACAAAGGCTGTCAAGTTTCTATTTTGCTGCCATTCGGAGGGACAGGAGCTCTTGGGGTGAATGTAGTAGGTGCTATGCATTTGGGTCCATAGGTGAAAAGGGTCCCAACTTTCAACAATCCCCATTACTACCAGTCATGGCAAAGAAGACCAAATGGATCAAACTTTAACTCCTGCCTGGGGGCCCCTTAATTCTGGGACTGATCTTGTTCCCCTTATAACTGGTCATGCAGCTGATAAGCTGTAATGGTGGCAAAACCCTTTATGTGGAATTAATTTTGTGAATTGGTTCAGGTGTCAGAAAAGGGTTGTGGGATAGGTTGGAGGCAGGAAGAGTTGGTAGGACCTATTGGGGTGGGGAGTAGGCTGTTTAGTTTCCTGTGGGGTTTGTCAGAGTGTGATATTTGTAACTAGTTTAGACCCTTCTGAGGGGGAGATGGGCAAGTAAGGGTAGAAGTTAAATAGGAGAGGTGTCTGTCCCTATTGGAAGAGGTGTAGTTATGAGGTAGTGCTGGGATTGGATAGCAGAACAGAATACGCCCATTTTCACATTGTGGATAATGGTGCATGATCTAGATAGGATATTTTAGAAATAAACTACAGTTAGGCCCTGACTTACGTAAGCCCGAATTACATAATTTCAGACTTACGTAAATTTTTTTTTGATAAAAAATAATTTTTAAAATTTTTTTCAAATTCTTAAAAATATAATTTTTAAGAGTAAAGTTGAATGAAGGACAATAAGTATAAGTTTTTATTTTCGTTCCTATACAAACTATGTCGAATAATAATCTGTGGTGTAACTAGAAATAATTAAGTAAATAATTATAGTTAACATTTCGTGTTCTGCTTTCTGAAAATTCTGAAGAAATATTCCACAATGTGTCTGAGACAGGCAGACTATGTCAAAGCACTTCATAGAAACCCCACAATGTTCAAGCCACGTGAACTGTGTCCCATTGGCTATTTCTTTGGAGAATTGCACTCTAGCCCTTCGTCTCTACATACTTTTCTTCCTTTCTTTCTGGATTGTAGAGTCAGTTCAGTTTTCTTAAATATGTACACTTTGTTTTTGATTCCCTTAGTAGCCCTTATAAAGCCTGCACTGTGGATATAGTAGCAATATTTTATTAGTCATTTCCAACTTATGTAAAACTTGACTTACATAAGGAGTCCTGGAACATATCTCTCATGTATGTCGGGACAGGCTGTATTAGGAATGATGCCCAGTTGCTGGCACTGTATAAGAAAGGAGAGTTGAGCCTTTAATTTAATTACACATTTTCTTAATAGATCCTTTGGTATGAAGGACCATGTTTTGGCCATCCATTAAAACTCTTAAGGGCATATTATGAGTTATATAGGTATTCAGGTAATAATAAGTAAGAATACACAACATTAGAATATTTATTTTCTAAGGTTGATGATAATAATAAAAGTTAGACTATTGTGTAACTTTTATCATTATCAAATTTTATAGTAAATAAAAGTTACAAAGTGGAGGGACTGTAATAGAAACAGAGACAAATACATCATCTCTCCTCCCTCTCCATACTGGCTCATTATTTTCAATGAGGTAACTAATGTTAAGGAAAATAGGACAAACCACTAACACTAACACTAGAAACACCCTTTGGAAGCCCTGAGAATGAAATTGGGTGCATCCTATAACAGAAGAATCTGTTCCCTGAGGAGGGCAGCAATAGCCACTTTAGTACATCAAAAGGAAGATGCCATGCAGCATGGTGACCCACTCCCTTCCTATAACCAAACTTAAGTGGGGCTCTCCCCTCAGGAGATGGGCCAGGACAGCATTTTCTGTAGTAAGGTCCTATAACAGTTGCATGATGTGGCACAACATGCTCATAAACCATTCCTTGAGCGTCAAAAAAAGCGATGACCATAACCTTTCCTGCAGAAACCTCAACTTTTGCTTTTTTCAGTGTTGGCAATGATGTAGATTTCCAAACAGAGCTTTGTTGTTTACTCTCTGGGTCGAAATAATGAAGCCATGTCTCATCCACCATTATCACCTTGTGCAGAACCTGACTATTGCCTACTGATATTCTCAACATCTCTGCCAGTTGCCTTACTGTTATGACAGTCTTCTCTTTTGATTACAGGAGTTCTATGGTGACAGCAGTGGTTGGAGCTCCAGGACTGTCGACTTTTTTGGTTGAATTATATCCATCTTTAAATATTTTAAACCACCTCCGAGCTGTGCTAGATGGGAGCATAGATTCACCATAAGCCTTTTTTAAAATTTCATACATAACATTTCATTTCCGTCCCACAGCTGAGACAGAAAAAAAATATGACAGCAGCATACTGTTCCTTGTGTGTCACATCCATTGTTACATAGACGAAACTGAATAGGTATAAACTTAACTCACCGCCAAGGTCACATAGTGTGCATGAGTCAACTAACCAGTTGCTGTGTGATGCAGCTTGGTTTGGTCTTAAATTCCACAGCTCAGCTAGAAATAGCAGGCAGTATGGTTGTTCATGAAAAATATGATTATTCATTATTCATATTTATAAAATAAGATATATCACTAATTATGTATCTATAGAATTGAATAAAATCAAAGGTTAAGTAACAACTGTACTTATCTGTTGCTTACTGAATATGCACTACAGCCATGTGAATGATATCCCATTATAATTTAGCACAAAGACAATGCATTTTGTCAACTTCTATGGCAAAATGCATTGTTTCGTGCAAAAAACTGACACACCTACATGATTAGGACAATAAAAAAAACATCATATTTAGCATACCTAGAATTTGAAAAGCATTAAATTTATACAAGACCTAACCTGCTTTCTTCTGCTGGAAATTAGGAAAAAAACATGATCATAACTTCATGCTTACACACTTGAAGAATGTGGGACAGTTTATTGTGATTTAGGAGTAAAACCTATATAGTGCAACTAATATTGGGCTGATTGCACATGTATACATAGAGTTAGCCTCTACATATATAATTATTGAATTGAATTTAAAGTCTGTACTGTGTAATTTTCATATTTAATACTACAATATTATATGATATCATTGTCATGGCATTACAGACATAACATTAGTAAAATGAACTGATTATTATTTTTGTCAGAATTTATATATATATATATAAAATATTTGTAGTAATCCATGAAGCGATTTGGTATATATTTATATTGTATATTTCAGCTACAGTGAAGTAGTGCCACTTAGTCTACAGGCATTGCGTGTTACAACTAAAAATCTTATATTGTGTAGAATACCAATTAAATTATCAGATCCTATTTTAAAGTTTTTAAATGAAGTTTTGGATGTGGAGATTCAAGGTATGATATTTTATAAATATATCATTAATGAACCTAGTAGAATAATAATCATTTCAAATTTCAGTCCAATAGCAATATTATAAGTAGTATTAATTTCATGTAATTTAGTAATAAAAGCTATATGATCTAGTTAATATAGTAGAATGTTATAAATCTGGCAACAGTTAATGCCTCTGTTCCATTTGCAAAGGTCCCAAATACCAAACAATGATAACAGAGTAATATCTAGTGCAAGTATTAGTTTTCCATAATTCCCAAAGTTTTCCACTTGCAAAGTACTGCCAACTGCTTGCAATGTACTGTTCTCAGTCACTATTGCTCTTATTGCTATATTACTATATTTTACTGTTATTACTATAATGCTATATTGCTGTACCACAATTGCTATATTACTGTTCTCACAACATATTGCTCTTTTTCCCCTTTTGGTTAGTGCTGCTCTTGCCTCTATGTGGTAGGACTGGAAACCAAGGAGAGAAAAGTAAACCTCCTGGGTTAAAAAGAGCATAGAATGAATTACTCCCACACTGTTTTCCGAGAAGATCCCACCAAACCGTAAATCAAGGGACTTAGAAACTCAGTTAATAGAGCATCAAAGAATAGAAATAACTCATCAATAGCAGCAGCACCATTATTCTTGATCATATGCTCTGCAGGAGGTCAAGAAATAGGAAGAAAGTTTCCATTCTTTATCCAGAAAGGACTATCGGGGCTTGTGTAGTGTTTTTAAATACGATGATATGTACTCATACTTAACACCATTTTAAGTTGTTATAAGCCTACTTGTATCTCCCATCACTGTAAATTGGGATTGTTGCTTACCGCAAAAAAAGCTGTTTTATTGGTTAATCCTACAGATTATTTTCATAAATTATTAGCTCACAAGTTAGGAAGCATTGGACTCTCCAAAATCAATAAGATGTCTCTGTTTAAGGGATGTTCTAGTGACCATGAGTTCAACCCACCAGAGAAGTGAAATTTTTGAGGATTATTAGTGACATACTATTTTTTTCCCCTTTCTCTAGTTGGTACTTTTATTGATTGTATATGGCGGTGCTGAAAACCAAGGCGAGAAAAGTAAACTTTTCTTCTGGACAAAAAAAAGCACCAAATGAGTAATAAAGACATTACCAGTAATCAAATCTCATAACAGCACTAAACACATCATGGGTAGGGGACAAGGGGGAGTAATCTGTGAATTGAACCTCCTACATGTTGTAGAGAAAGAAATTGGCAATGAACTTGGAGAACAGGGAGTGAGAAATGTGAAAAGGATATCAGTTTGAAGGGATGGCAATATTGAAACTTATGGCCTTTAATACACCACAACCATCAAAAACTATAAAAAAACGGTACTTAAACTGCCATGTAAGAATATAATGGAATGTAAGAGTGCGCATATCAAAATCTGTTCACTGGTTTCAGTGCTAAACAATTCATCAGCTACTCACAAACAGCTTGCAGAAGGGTAACAATTTGTGCATAGAGCGGGACAAAAAATCATGACAGTAAAGAATGTACTGCCTCCAAACCAACTTGTCTGAATCATAAAGGAGAACACCTGCTTTCTTGAGGCGCCTCCGTAGCCAGGTGGGAAGGAGCAGCAGTGCTTAGCACACGCTTCTTGATTATACCGGGGTTTGAGCCCGTCACCACCAAATACGGAGGATGCGGAAAGGTCAGGGAATGACCACCACATATCCAGGAGCAATATGGCCTAAGTTGCTAATGCTCCTAAAAAACCAACCAAATAACATAACAAACCTGCTTTCTTGAGAACAATGTTAACCAAAGAAGGCAAAAATACAGAATGAAAACAGGAAACAATAAAAGTAGTTCTACTGCCCATTACAAGTAGACCAATGTGTGTTTGTATTACAGTCAAATGCAGATCAGTCAGTACAAAAAGGGACATCTTTATTTCTCCCGCAGGAATCTTTGTCTTCACATGTGGTATAGTTGCTAAACACATCAAACCTTCAAAAATGGCGCCTCCATAGCCAGGTGGGCAGGAGCAGCAGTGCATAGCACATGCTTCTTGATTAGACCGGGGTTAGAGCCCGTGACCACCAAATACAGAGGATGTGGAAAGGTCAAGAAATGACCACCGCATATCCCCGGAGCAATATGGCCTTAGTTGCTAATGCTCCTAAAAACCAAATAACAAATAAACAAACAAACCTTCAAAAACAAAGTAAACCAAACCTACAAAAACAGTAAGTAATCCATTTCACTTTCTCCAAATAAAGTTTACCCACTTTGTTTAAAAAAAAAAGATAAAACAAGGGAGACATTCAATCTCTGAACCTTCAGAACATATGGGTGTAGAAAAAAAGGCAATGGAGCAGTCCTACACTGAAAAATAAGACATGGATGTGGAGGATGTTCATTTTTCCTAAAAAAAAAAAAAAAAAAAAAGCCTGAACAAGAAAAACATAACTATCCCTTTGAAAACAATTCAAATTATCTAAGGAACAAAAGAATAAAGAGTCTCATCTAGTGGAACTTCAAAGGCCTTAGAAGAAATATTCATGATGTCCAACTCCTCTTAAATCAGTTTACCAGTAAGTGTCTGTCTCCAGGACACATTACTAAAATGTCAAGATGATCCTTTCATACAAAACTATACCGTATATAGAAAGGATAGAATAAATGAAGGCATGATGCTTCAAATGTTTCTGTTCTGCTGGAAAGTCATATTAAAATCATAATTGCATCCCAATCATACAAGGCCACTACTCTATAGCACTCTTTTATTTATTCTAAACAGTGCTCTTGAATTGCCTAAAATTCCTTCAAGATGTCTTTTCACAAGATGGTATGCTTAATCTTTTGACATAAATACTGAAAACCAAAAATGAGAGCATGAGTATGTTATAGACAAAATAACTGAGTATAATGAACAACTATACAGAGCAGCTAGTTAATCAGAATTTCTTATATTGGGGGCAGAGTTTTTCACTTCTGAGATATTGACTGAAACGTGTGAATTGGTCACTCACTCACTTCTGGATTTATTAGATAACAGTGCTTTACACAGACATATAAGAGAGGCAACAAGAGAATGCAATATCCTTGATCTGATTATCAGCAGTGATCCTTTATATATTACGAATCTATCGATAAAAGAACCACTAGGTGGCATTGATCATAGAGTACTGAAGTGGGATTTATTTAAAAATGTAACTACACTGAAGGGTAAAGGGCTAGGATTTTGCTTTTGAAAAGGCGATCACAATGGTCTTACAGTTTTTAAATTATTTTCAGTGGGACCAGTTGATGTTGTTAACAATTGTAAATTCTGGAAAATGTGTTTGGGGAAGTAATTGTAGAAGCTATTAAGCTTTTTATGCAGCTAAGGCAGGTTATGAGAAGTCTTTGGCCAATTGCAATGAGAAGTAGCAAAGAATTCTTTGCTTATGTTATTGCTAGAAGGAAAGGGATGAAACATATTGGCCTGCTAAATATGAATGGCATAACTGTTGATAACCCTATTCATGTTGCTGAAAAAAAAGAATAAATATTTTGCATCTACATACACCGATGAGCCAAAACATTATGACCACCTATCTAATATGATATTGGTCCTCCACGTGCAGCCAAAACAACTCGTACCTGGCAAGACATGGATGCTACAAGATTTCTAAATGTGTCTTGTGGTATCTGGTACCAGCATATCCTTTAAACTCCTGTAAGGTCCGTGGTTCAGCTGCCCAGATCGGAGTTGCTGTTCCAACACAAACCACAAATGCTCGATGGGATTGATGTCTGAGGAATTTGGAGGCCAGGGCGATACCTGGAAGTCTTCCTCATGTTCTGCGAACCAGTCTTGAACAATCCGGGCGGTGTGGCATGGCGCATTATCTTGCTGAAAGACGGCACTGCCAGAGGGGAAGACCGTTGCGATGAAAGGGTGTACCTGGTCAGCAATGATATTTACGTAGGTGGTAGACTTCAGAGTGCCTGGCACATGGATGACTACACCCAGTGTATCCCAGCAGAACATCGCCCAAAGAATGACACCGCCGCCACTGGCTTGTTTTCGTCCCACTGTGCATCCAGGAGCCATCACTTCCCCAGTTAAACGACACACAGTACCCAGCTGTCCACATGGTGCAACAGGAAACACGATTCATCGGACCAGACGACCTTCTTCCAATAATTCAAGGTCTAGTTTCGATGCTTGTGTGCCCATTGTAGGTGCTGTCACTGGTGAACCGTGGTTAGCATGGGCACTTAGAGTGGCCTGCGGCTACGCAGCCTCATTTTCAGCAGGGTTCGATGTACTGTGTGTTGTAACACATTACTCATGTCATCAGCATTCCAGTTACCGGCTACTTGGACCACAGTTGCCCTTCTGTTGCCATTTGCCATCCAGGAGAGCCTTTGCTCACTTTGAGCATTGATGAGCCGTGGTCGTCCAACACCTGTGCAGTCAGATATGAAGTTTTCTGAGCAATGCAGACAGGCTGCCAGGGCAGATCATGGGGTTTTGTCAATGATATATAGGAATTTTGCTAGCATAGAAAAGGAGGTGATTGTCCCTCTGTATAAGACAATGGTCAGGCCACGCCTTGAGTACTGCGTACAGGTCTTGAGGCCTCATTTTAGGAAGGATGTAGATTTGCTTGAGCGTGTACAGAGAAGGGCAACAAGATTGGTGAGGGGAATGAAGGGATCCTCTTACCAAGAGAGGCTTAAGTTCTGCAAATTGCAGTGGCTTAAGACTAGGCACCTGCGCAGTGATCTGATTGAGGTGTATAAGGCTTTGAATGGGTTGAGCATGCTGAATTCTGATGGGATCCTTCCACTTGTTCAGATTACGAACCTAAGGGGCATAAATTTACATTAAGAAAAGACAGATGTAGAATAGATGTGCGGAAATTTGCCTTTAGCCAGCTGGTGGTTAATTGCTGGAACAAACTTCCATCTGTCGTTGTGGAAGTTGATAGGTTGGAGGAACTGGACAGGCATTTGGAGGGAATGGTGTAATTTTTTTTTGGCTGATGCTACATAAGCTCATACACTTGCTTTCTTGCATCACATGCCACTACTACTACTAGTACTACCTCACTGGCAGTTCGTGGGTTCCCCTCCTCGGACCACTTTCGGTAGGTACTAACCACGGCTGACCGGAGCATTCCACCAGCCGTGCCGTTTCGGATATGCTCTGACCCAGTCGTATGGCCATTACAATTTGGTCTTTGTCAAACTCGTTTAGTCTGCTGGCTTTCCCATCTGAAGAACAAGAGTAACAATGATTAATGGAGCTCAGTATCGGGTGTTTTTTATACCGTGTCCCGACCTGCGCATGCGCCATAGTTTACCTGCAGTTGCTTCTATTTGCATAATGACTTGCTGGTCATAATGTTTTGGCTCATTGGTGTATATGCATGAAGTTTTTGGGGATTGGGTTTCCAAAAGTATATCAAGTTATAACTGGGGACTAATGATTTTATGAACACCGAGAAGAAACTGGAAGAAAATTTGTTGCTGCTAAAAGGAATTAAGGCACCTGGTACTGATGGAATCTACCCACTTTTAATATGAAGCAGCAAAAGAGGTAGGAAACCTTTGGCCATAATAATGTTGGATTCAGGAGATGTACAGATAGGAGATGTGCAAATGTTTCTCCAATTCACAGAGGTGGATTAAAGGGTGAAGTGAGTAATTACAGACCTGTCAGCTTGACTTCTGTTCCAGGGAAAATAATGGAGTCAGTGGTTAAAGAAGTAATGCAAGATCATCTTTGACAAGGATGCAGTTATATCGCAATCACAGCACAAATACATATTTATTAAGGGGGAGACCTTATTTCACCATATAATTAGCTGCTATGATGCAGTAACAAAAGAACTGGACGTAAAAAAAATAATTTTGACATCATCATGTACTTAGATTTCAATAAAGTTTTTGACACTGTTCCACATGAAAGACTACACAAATCGGAGCTGTGTGGCATTGGTGGCAAGTTATGGATAAAGGGGTCATTGAGTGGCGTGGGGGGGGGAGCAGAGGGAGAGGGAGAGAGAGAGAGGGTTATAAATGGGCACTACTCTCCTTGGATTAATGTTAATTAGTGGAGTTTCTCAGGGTTCAGTGCTAGGTCTTACTGTTTTCCATATTTATTATAATGTTGATTCATGTCTAAGTTTGCAGATGATAAAAAGTTGACAGGAATTTGAGGTTTAAGATTGATAAATGTGAGGTATTGCATGTGGATAGCAGTAATTGCAGAATAACATGCCAATTAGGTGTATAGTACTCATGATGGTGAAGAATGAATGTTATCTATGGGTAATTGTAATGTCTAAAATGAAGTTTTCTGAGAGTGCAAATAGGCTGCTAGGACAGCTCATGGGGTTTTGTCACTGACATACAGGAAGGAGGTAATTATTCTTTTGTACAAGGCAATGGGTTAGGTTATATCTTCAGTACTTTGTACAGGTCTAGAAGCTTCAATTTAGGAAGTATGTGGATCTGTTTGAATGGGTACAGAGAAGAGTTGTTGTTGTTGTTGTTATTTAAGAGCATTAGCAACTAAGGCCATATTGCTCGTGGGATATGCGGTGGTCATTCCCTGACCTTTCCGCATCCTCCGTATTTTTGGGCACGGGCTCGAACCCCGGTCTAATCAAGAAGCGTGTGCTACGCACTGCTGCTCCTGCCCATCTGGCTACGGAGGCGCCGCAGAGAAGAGCAACAAGAGTCAGGGACACAGAAGGGTACTCTTACTATGAAAAACTTTTGTTGTTGAAATTGCATTCCCCAGAAACTAGGCACCTGCAAGGTGAACTAATGAAATGTTTAAAGCTCCTTAAATACTTCATTAGGCATCCTTACTTATTCTCAGATGACCCACAAAAAAGGTGGGCATAAATTTTAAATTGAAAAAGAATGGTTTAAGGAAGAATTAGTTATGGGGATGAGCAGATGAGATGTTTTTGGCTGATGGTGTTTAAGCTTACTTCCTTGCATCATTCATCACAATTAATATTAATATAATCCATTTTGCAGACATATTGACATCAACAGCAAAAAAAAATCATAGAAAAATTAATAGATCAGCATAATATCTCCATTCTAAATTACATATTAAATACTTATTTCTGCTTACCAACTTGCACAAAATAGGAAATAACAGTTGATTTATTAAGCAGATTATCATATTGTTGGATCAGTAATCAGTTATACTAAAAGGCCATATCTCATGTTTGAATGAGATAGCAAAGCACGAGGTCACCATTGGGCAAGGAAGCAGTGGCTATGCATGGACAGCTTTGTACTGTTTATTATAAAGTACAAGACTGATGTTCATGAAGTACATATAAATTCTAGTGAACCGAGAGCCCTGTTACTCTCACTTATTAAAATTAGGCCTAATGAAGCAATTGTAAGGGATTTAGACAGGGATGGTAATTATTTTAACTGTCTGTCACTCATGCCCTAAATACAAAAAAAAAGCACACATCCAAATTCTGTGAGACATCTTTTTCTATTTTAGCTATAAAAAATTAATTTTTAGCTTTTTACTGAATTGAAAATGATGTTATGTTGTGTTAATTATGATTTTCTAAGCTCAATTACAAAATATCAAACAAAAATAAATGAGAGAAACCAATAATAATAATGAATGTTGCATTCCACTTCTTAGAATTTTCATGGGCATCCATCCTCCCAACTGTTCACATTTTGTGGCTGCAAAGTGGGCAAAACCAAGATTAGACAGCTCTCATTGGTTTCTCACAGATGCCATATGAGTATAGAATTGAATACAAGAAACATACACACTTTCCCTTACCTACTGTCTGTTAAACACCAAACAAAATATTGATTTCTTGAATGTCTGTTAAACACCAAACAAAATATTGATTTCTTGTAAATCATAGTATATTGAAACAAAATCATGAAATTGTGTATAATTATTTAGAGAATATTGGTGGAAAGGGAGAAATGGAGAATTGAAGAAGGGTACACAGGAGGATTTGATTTTATTCCAAATTTAAAAGTAAACAGAAAAATTTTAAAAAGTGGGCGGCAGCTTTTAGCTGCTATGTTAGCAGCAGAAGATTAAGTATCTTTGCAACAAATTTCTAGGTTTATCTTACTTGAAATTCAAAGAAGGCATTTTTGTTGGACAATTGATAAGCAAGTTAACTTCAAATGAGCAATTTGAAGGAATGATTAACCACATTTAAAAAAAGAAGCATTGATTGGCTTCAAAAATGTTCTTAGTTTCTTCGAGAACAAAAAGATGCCAATTATGAACGTATCATTGAAAATATATTCAATAAATTTCAAAAATTAGAATATAAGATGAGCTAAAGTTTCATTTATTGCACTCCCACAGATTCTTTTTTGAGAACCTTGAAAGCAAGAAACAAGGTTAAGTGATTCTGCCAAGGTGTAATGGAAATTGAAAGGTGATACAAAGGAGGAAGAAATGTAAAAAATTATGGTAGCTTACTGCTTGTCTTTGAAAAGAGAAGGCCCCGAGCGAGTGCCAAGCGTTAGTGTCCAAGTGATTTTTCCTGAGCGATAAATAGTGATTTTCCCAGTGATCTCATTCTGTTTAATTTCTAGTGCTTTTCAAATTTTCAGTTTATTATAAGTGGTTCTGTACTTTACAGATATTAAGTAAGAACCCAGAAAGGGAAATCACCTTTCTTTTTTTCTTAGTATATATATATTAATTTTCACTAACAAACTAATTTTTCTAGCTGCTTGGTCACTATGTGGCACCGCTCCTGCCTCCATGTGGCGGGGCCGGTAACCTGGGGTGAAAGGTATCCTCCGGGGCAAAAAGGAGCAACCATGGATATAAATGACTATCCACCTTTAGAGCCATCAAGCTCAATGCCAGAGACATCACCTAATAATGAATTAAACCAACCTAAAAGGCTTCATAGAGAACCACAATGCCATGACTTGCCAAATTTTTTGGTAATTCACTCCCTATCCACCCAGCCTGTGGGAAAGTTATCGCCATTTCTAATCCAAAGATATTTGGAATCCATCGCCGGATTACCAAAAATGGTGAAACAACTGCAATCGGGAGACCTCCTGATCGAAACATCTTCCTCCAAACATTCTGAATGGCTGCTAAAAACAAAGACGTTTGGCGGGCTGCCCATATCTGTCACTCCCCATAACACTTTAAATTCATCTAAAGGAGTTATTACAGAGTGGGACCTACTTACAGTCTCTGAGGAAGAACTAGTTCAAGAGCTTAGCAGTCAAAAAGTTATCAGTGCCAAACGAATTATGACAAAACAAGATGGAAATCTCGTTCCTACTAGATCCATCATCTTAACATTTAGTACTCCAGAATTGCCATTCACAGTAAAAGCTGGCTATTTAAATTGCTGAATTCGCCCTTGCATCCCAAACCCGATTCGATGTTTTAAATGCTAGAAATATGGACACTCTCAACAGGCATGCAGAGGGGATGCCATCTGTCCAACTTGTGGATCAAAGGACCATACACACAGATTGTGCAGCCTCAACTCCCATTTGCCCCAACTGCAAAGGAAGCTACTCTGCTTTTCCAAATCATGTGAAATGTGGAAAACTGGAAAAAAAAATCCAAAAATACAAAATTGAACATAAAGTCACATATCCTGAGGCATGCAGACAGATTATGCTGACCATGCCTAGTCGAACATATGCATCTCACACCCGGAGCTATTTGTCAACTGCAGTTCAAACAGATGTGTCAATTCCACCCAGCACTTTGCTAACTGGGTTAAACCTACCCTATCAACATCTGGAAAAGACACTCCTAAAACTAAAACCAGCGAAGCCACTAACACTCCAATCAGTATTCCAACTGATACTCCAACGGTCTCGAAAGACAAAGAAAAATTAAACTCCTAAAGACTAAGAAAGCTGAAGTACCCACTAACAGTATGGAAGTGGATGACCACCAAGGTTACGAGGAATCCGTCCTGGAACTTCATGCCAACGACACAATGGATACTGGACGCCCCATGTTCCCAAAAAAAGACCGGAAGAAATGCTCCGTACAAAAAAAAAACAATCAGATGAATCTTCCTCAATTCGACACAAATAATGCAAAACATCATACAATGGAATTGCAGAGGACTTGAAGGATTTAATCCTGTAGGCGTATGCCACAGGAAACATTCCTGTCACCACAAATCTCACCAAAATTTTCAAATTATGTTATGTACAGACAAGTTAGAATATCAAAATCTCTTGCACATGGAAGAGTAGCTGTTCTTATTAATTCCAATATTCCATCGAGGCTCATCCAGTTACAAACCTCCCTAGAAGTTGTGGCAGCTCGTATTGAAGTCGGTAATTCAGTTACCCTTGTTTTTCCACCATTTCTGCCGTTTCCTCATTCAGAAATGGATAATCTCCTCACACAACTCCCAACACCAATTTGCCTTTTCGGTGATTTTAATGGCCACCATTCACTGTGGGGATCCACTACAATGGATGCAAGAGGCAAATTGATTGGAGAGTTTTTGAATAGCTGATCTATATTTACTAAACTCTGGATCTCCCACATACATCCACCTACCTACAGGATTCACTTCAGTAATTGACTTGTCAATTTGCTCACCGTCAATTTTTCCAACCATGACATGGTCGGTGTTAACTAATCCCTTTAATAGCGATCACTTTCCTATTATTTGCACATTACAAACAGGGGTAACTATAAATCCAGACCAACGATCCACTTGGAAGTTTAGAAAGGCAAACTGGGATGGCTATTCTGCCCAAATATATCTAGACAGACTTTATGTTCAAAAACAACCCATTAATGATGTAACTGCATACATAACAAATCAGATTCTGACAGCATCCGATGGATCTATTCTAAAATCCAAGGCATATCGCATTCACTGGAATCACTGGTGGAATATAAACTGCCTTCATGCCAAAAAAGAGAAAAACCGTGTGTGGAATAATTTCCGAAAGTATCCTACCACAACTTGCTTTAAAGCTAAAGCAAGGCAAATTAGATGGATAGAAAAATGTGATTCGTGGATTGTCTTTGCCTCAACCATCACCAAAGACACCGACACCCTGCTCATCTGGAGAAAGATACAGGCCCCTAAATGGCAAATTTGCTCGGGTGCCCTCTCCAATACTTAACTGGAAAGGGAAAGATGTGTCAACTCCTGAAGAAGTTGCTAATGCACTAGCAGAATCGTTTGCCACAATTTCTGCTTCTACTTCTTATGCTTCCACCTTCCAAAACATCAAAGTAGCTGCAGAACGGCATAAAATCAACTTCTTCACATGCCGCTCTTTCCCCTACTACCAACAACAGAACTCAAAGAATCATTAAATAGATCATCCAATAGTGCCGCAGGCCCAGATGATATTCATTACATTATGCTGAAGCATTTACTTGAAAAGGAATTGCTAACTTTGTTGATCTTCTACAATCGAATTTTCTATGAAAATGCTTATTCTTCTTCCTGGAGCCATTCTTTTATTATTGCCATCCCAAAACCAGGAAAAGATCCTACCCTGGTTCAAAATTATAGGCTCATATCTCTCACCAGCTGCTTGGGTAAAATTTTCAAAAGGATGGTTCATAGTAGGCTCACCTACATCTTGGAGTCACAGAATCTCTTTCCAGATCATCAGTATGGCTTTCGAAAAAATAGATCAACCCTAGATGTGCTCATCAAAGCCGAATCTAATATCCGCAATGCCTTTGTCAGGAAACAACATCTAGTTATGGTCAACTTAGATCTTGAAAAGGCATTTGACACTACCTGGCATCATGGTATTCTTATGGATCTTTACCATCTGGGATTTAGGGGCCATTTGCCTGAAATAATTAATTTCCTGCAGTTGTGCACTTTTCAGGTCCAGTATAAAAGCATACTCTCTGATTCTCACATTCAGGAAGGAGTCCTGCAGGGATCGATACTTAGTTCAACACTTTTTGCAGTTAAAGTCAGCACCATGACACGTGATATTCCAAAAACTGTCGAAACTTATCTGTATGCAGACGATCTTACCATTTCCTGTCAGAGTCAAAGTATCAATACCATTGAACGCCAACTCCAACTTGCCATAACCAAAATTGAATTATGGACTTTAAGGAATGGTTATCGATTATCAGAAAAGAAATGCACTGCCACCCACTTTTGCAAGCGTTGGGCTCTCCATCCTGATCCTGAATTACATATCAACAATATTCCAATCCCACTTGCTACTAATGTCAGATTCTTGGTCTGATATTAGACAGCAAGCTTAATTTCCAAGCTCACATCAATCAATTACGAAATGTCTGTCTAAAACATATGAACATACTTTGGTCAGTCTCGTCCATGTCTTGGGCAGCTGATTGATATACTTTATTTCACCTTTACAGAACTTTAATCTGTTCACGCTTAGATTATGGTTGTCTAGTATATGGCTCTACTAGAAGCTCTACTTTACAACGTCTAAATATCATTCAGCACAGTGCTCTGGGGACTGCGTTGGGCACCTTCAGGACTTCTCCAATCCAAAGTCTTTATATCGAAGCGCATGATCCTCCATTACATCTTCGTAGGAAAACATTGTTGCTCCAATACGCTGCCAAAATCCAGAGTATACCATCTCACCCCAGTTGGGAGTATCTTTATAATACTCAGTGGGATTTGTTCTACGAGAGCAAACCAAATGAAAATAGACCTGCTTCACTCAGAATTAAAGAGCTTCCTCAGAATTGGAATATTGATTTAAGTGATATCTTTCAGGACACAACTGCTCCTGTTCCACCTTGGACACGCTGCTGCATCTTACGATGTACATTTTCTTCAGTGGGGGAAAAATGTCATACCACCTTGCAATATCAGGCAGTTGCACTCATCTCACGCTACTCTGAACTCCTGTGCCTGTAAAATCTATACTGACGGATCGAAAACTGTGAGTACGGTAGGTGCTGCTGCAGTTTTTCCTTCGTTTACTGCTACAGCCTCACTGTTATTAGCCTGCAGCATCTGAATTATATGTTATCAAATTAGCACTTGGTAAAATTATTGAGCTATCCATCTCACCTGCCATAATTTACACAGACTCCCTCAGTGCTACATCCGCCATAAGAAAGAATTTCTCATCTTCCCATCCAGTCTTGAAATACATTCATTCCCAGTTAATCTCCTGCAACGTGTCCAATCAGTCAATCAGTTTTTGCTGGATATCTGGTCATTCTGGCATTCCAGGAAATGAAAATGCTGACTTTGCCACTAAACATCCTCAACCCTCTCTCTCACAACACCCTTCCTTACAGTGACTATAAGCCTGTCATTCGCAACGCATGCTACAACTGGCCACAGATCTGGAAAAAGTAACACCAATAATAAACTTTACCAGATTAAACAAGATCCAAAGCTGTGGCCCTCTAGCTTCCTATCAAACAGAAGAGAGGAAGTGGTATTGGCACAACTCAGAATTGGACACACTCATCGTATACACCTGTTCCTGCTATTGGGAGAAAACGCTCCTCAGTGTTCATCCTGTCAGATGCAATTTACGGTCCGTCATTTTCTGGTTGATTGTCCCTTACATTCAACCATCCGCTCTTAACACTTTCAAATCTCACTCCACATTGAACGTCTCTCATGACTTATTGCACTTCATAGGAAATGAAGCAAACATAGAAGAACTTTTGATGTTCCAAAAAATATATTGACCTGTACAGGAGCATATAACTTAACATCTATAACTATATGTTGCCTGTAAATAAATAGCAACAGACACAATTTGGCCTCAGTAGCCCTTGTGTCATTAAGCTCTATAACAACAACAACAATGAAAAGGGAAGCATGTGACATAATGCATTAAATAAAAATAAAATGTTCAGTTTAGACCAAAAAACCTTGCCAGAATTTATTCCAGGTAATCTGGTTAACCTGCATAAACATTCACTTTTTTTCCTTAATATTCAGTTTTATTTTAATTTTAATTAAGTTTTGTTCATTTTATTATAAACACTTCAATACAGTTTTTTTATTTGGGTAAATTAAATGAAGTTTACAAAATAATGAAAAACATGTTTTCCTTTTATCCTATTTATGGAAAATGGTTACACGATACAAGAAATTGGGTGTCAGTTTTGAACTCGGCATAACAGACATAGGGAAGATCACTCACTATAATAGAAACTACCTTCCTCCATTCTATAGGTTTCAATATGTAGGCTTGTAATATTGTTCTCACATTTATGAATTTGTTTGCAAAACTTCTCTGAAAAATTGCTAATTTTAGCAAAGAGAACAGTTAGGCTGATTTATGATCTCTTAGGAACTTACTTAACCCTCAATGCATGGGAATCATTTCTTCTGTTTCTTTTTCTTTGGTTTTTCTATGGGCACTGTTCTTCTGAATTATCAGTTGTAGTTTCACTCTGTTCTTCTAATTAATATCAACTCAGACATTGCAACTGACTTTTCTTCTTTATTTATATCTTATACCTCTGTTTTTCTGCAATGGTCTCTCTCCTTATGTGTCTTGAAACTTTCGCACTAGGATGATGTTAGGTGGAATTTTTCTGCTGTTTCATCTTTCAGGTAGTTGCAGGTCAACATTAAAGGGTTAGTTTTATGTTAATCATAATTGTATTCATTCTGCTCTTGAATATGGAAAAAGCCCACAAACCACCATGATGACTGCTACTTTTGTATGGCGTGTCAACGTTTATAAAGTCAGTGGATTGAAAAGTTGTAGTATATCCCAACATACCATCCTTTATTGTTCCCATGCCACTCAATGAAAACCAGCTAATTTTCAATCCACCTTCCAGAAAAGCATCTTCAGAATTGGATGATGAATCTGGTGAACAGGATAATTGGGATTACACCTCAGAACCCCACATTTCCCTAATCAGAAAAAATTGTATGCCATCGTGAAGGACTTGGGGTCTAGCCAAATTCAGTGCAGATTTCCTGGCATCTCATTTAAAAGATTGGAATCTGCTAGCTCCCAGCTGCAAGACTTTCACATGTATAAAAAGACATGCCACTTATTCACATTTTTACACTGTTACAGAATACTTATGTTATTGTTTTGATTTGATTGGGTTTATGAAGACATTGGTATCGGTCATAATCCCAAACAGTGTCATATTTTCATAGACAGTTCAAGTAAAGGTTTGACAACTGTCTCAACCAGTGGGAATATCAGTTATGGCCTGCATAAATGATATGTTTGTTGTGATTTCAAGATGCTCTGGTTTTGCCTGGGGTTTGTTAGCAGGATTCACTAAATTTCCTTTCTTTCTCTGCTCGTAGGGTAGCAGATCAGCACCATGGGAGACGAGAATGGTCTGCTAGAATTGAATTGTAGTCTGTTCTTCGAAATGTAGTAAACAGCTGCTTTGGTTCCAAGAAAAAAAACGTTTTGCTTCTACCATTCCAAAA
Source organism: Mastigoproctus giganteus (assembly GCF_048544385.1). NCBI lineage: Eukaryota > Metazoa > Arthropoda > Arachnida > Uropygi > Thelyphonidae > Mastigoproctus > Mastigoproctus giganteus. The sequence goes on along the minus strand of NC_143582.1, from coordinate 74,191,906 downwards.
TTATCTGAGGCAGAAGTGAAAGCTGGCATATTTATTGGTCCACAAGTTACCGTATTTCCCCATGTATAAGACGCACCGTAATTTTGGGGCCCGAAATTTGAAAAAAAAAATGTATTACATAAAGTTATTGAACTCAAGTTTTATTCATCATAAAATTCATACAACTCATCACTGTCAAAGCTCCCATCCATTAGCTTGTCCTCATCTGTATCTGATGACGAATCACTGTCTTCATATATTGCCTCGTCCTCAGTTCCATCTATGGCATTTGAAATGCCACACTTCTTAAATGACTTGACAATGATCTCAATCTTGTACCTGGGTGAAAAGATCCCAGGATCTTTTCACCCAGGTACAAACTTCTCCTATAGTTGGTTTCTTCACTCTTCCTGCTGGTGTCAAATTGTCCCAGGAAGACTTCATCCATTGGTTCCATTCGTCTCTCATGGCAGCTTTTGAAGGGTTTGTTAATGCTGACATCAAGTGGTTGGAGCTGGGATGTCAAGCCTCCAGGTATGACGGCAAGTTTTGTTTTTAGCTCTGCAGCAATCTTCTTTGTATTTTTTGTTATGTGTGCCCTGAACTGATAAAGCACCAATAGGGCAGGTTTGTGTAAGAGCCCACCTGGTCTCCTGCTCCAAACTTTTTCAAACCAGATCTTCATCCCATCCTGATCCATCCAACCCTTGTCATGAACATGGACAATCACTCCTCGAGGAATGTCTTCTTTTGGCATTGTTTTGCATTTGAAAATCAGCATAGGAGGCAGCTTGGGTCTGTCGGCATAACAAGCTAGAACAACTGTATAATGGCTCTTTTCATGTCCACTTGTCTTCACAGTTACAGTTTTCATCCCCTTCTTATCAACAGTTCAAATTGAAGGGGGACTTTGTCCATATTTGCAATCTGGCCCAACTCAAACTGATGTGTCTTCCGACATTGAATGACAAAATGATGAAATTCAAGGACCTTCTGCTCATAGCTTTCAGGCATCTTTTTGGCAAGTCTAGTGCGTGTACGCATGCTTAGTCCATTCCGTTTCATGAACCTGAAGCACCAATTGTGTCCTTTGAAATCAGTAACTTCTTTTTCATCAGCAATTCTTCTTGCCTCATGCTGAACCATCTTTGTGGACACAGGAATTCCAATTGCCCTTTGCTCCTCAATCCACATCTTCAATTCCCTCTCTAAATCAGGCCATTTTGCTGACTTGCCTCTCATGGCCTTCTGCTGTGGTGTTTTCAGTAGGGTTTCTTCTTCCCGTAGCCAGTCTCAGATTGTTTTCGCACTTGGAGGAGGACCAAACTTATGTTCAGCAGCACGATTTCTATTCACTTTTGCAAACTGGATCACTTTTAACTTGAATTCAGCACTGTACGAAAATCTTTTCTGAGCCATTTCTGGGCAGAATGTGGCAAAATGTAACCTAATATACCGGTAACAAGTGCGAAACAATGAGCTCAAAAAAGTGGGAAATGCAAATAAAAAAAAATCTACAATAACTTTATAAGACGCACTCAGTTTTTAGACCCCAAATTTTTCGAAAAAAGGTGCGTCTTATACATGGGGAAATACGGTAAGAATTTGGCTTCACAAAAATGGGAAGTTAAAACACTGATTATGAGCAAAATGCCCGGAAGTCATTTAACCTAGTGAATTGCTTTCTTGGTGACAATTATAAAGAGTTAAAATTAAAAACAACTAATTGACAAGTTGATTAAAAAGGGTAAGAACAGAATTGTTTCTGTTCTTACATGGATTTTTACAGACTAAATTTGGGTGATGTCAGTGAATTGTGTGGAGAGGGAGGGGGGAGAGAGAGGGGGAGAGAGAGAGATTCCACTGGGACTTACAGTCGAAGAGGTGTCAAGGAAGGTGGGATGAAACTATGGTGGACTATTACATCTAGTTCTTGTTTCTGGGATGATCACACTAACCATAAAAGACAAAGATGTTTAAATGTACAACTTTAACCCTGTAGTCGTGGCCTCCCTAACTGTAACAAACATAGCTGCATTGCAACTGACAGATGTAAACTTACTTTTTAGTTTCTGGAAGAAGTTTATGGTTTTCGAATTCTGCTTGATTTTTCAATACTTCATACTTCATTTTTTCTGATGGGATTGCAATACTTACTCTATGCATTTTTCAGTTTTTAATTTAAAAAAAACCTCAATATTTAAAAAATGCTTTGTTTTTACACCTTTTATTTAAAAAAAAAAAGAAAAAAGTTAATACTGTTGAAAATGAAAAAAAAACTATTATAGGCATAAAATATAAAGATGAATATTAGTCTCTTCCATTTTCCAGTTTAAAAAACTGTTAAACTCACAAAATTTTAAACATGCACATGTGTATAAATCTATATAATCTTTGGCAGACCCCACAACATTCAAACTATTATAAACTTCAGAATACTGAAGAGAGTATCTAGAAATTAGGCATCAACTCAGCGTTCTGATGGGCGTCTGTGAGAGCTCGAGGTGTAGTAGTAGTAGTAGTAGTGGCATGTGATGCAAGAAAGCAAATGTATGAGCTTATGCAGCATCAGCCAAAAAAAAAAAAAAAATCACACCATTCCCTCCAAATGCCTGTCCAGTTCCTCCTTAAATTTATTCAACCTATCAACTTCCACAACGACAGATGGAAGTTTGTTCCAGCAATTAACCACCCGCTGGCTAAAGGAAAATTTCCGCACATCTATTCTACATCTGTCTTTTCTTAATTTGAATTTATGCTCCCTTAGATTCGTAATCTGAACAAGTGGAAGGATCCCATCAGAATTCAGCGTGCTCAACCCATTCAAGGCCTTATATACCTCAATCAGATCACCGCGCAGGTGCCTAGTCTCCAGCCACTGCAATTTGCAGAACTTAAGCCTCTCTTGGTAAGAGGATCCCTTCATTCCCCTCACCAATCTTGTTGCCCTTCTCTGTACACGCTCAAGTAAATCTACATCCTTCCTAAAATGAGGCCTCCAGACCTGTACGCAGTACTCAAGCCGTGGCCTGACCATTGCCTTATACAGAGGGATAATCACCTCCTTTGCCCTGCTAGCAAAATTCCTATAGATCATTGACAAAACCCCATGACCTGCCCTGGCAGCCTGTCTGCATTGCTCAGAAAACTTCATATCTGCCTGCACAATTACTCCCAGGTCTTTTTCATTTTCTACCACCTTAAGTGTAGTACCACACAGTTGGTACATTTCTCTGAGGTTACTTCTACCCATATGTAGTACTTTGCATTTGTCAAGGTTAAACTTCAGTTGCCACTTCTTAGCCCATATGCCCAAATTATCTAGATCCTGTTGCAGTAGCACACTGCCATTACTGTCATTAACAACCCTGCCAACCTTTGTATCATCTGCAAACTTCGACATTAAGCCTGATATACCTTCATTAATATCATTGATAAATATACAAAACAACAGCGGACCTAACACCGAACCCTGTGGGACTCCACTAATAACATTAGTCCAAGAAGAGCAGCACCCATTGATTACCACCCTCTGTCTTCTAGCACTTAACCATCCTTTTATCCATTGTAGCAACTTACCCTTAATACCATTCTGCTCCAATTCTACCCTGCTACCTGTGTAGGGTAGATGCCCTCAAAGAAATTAATATGAGGGGCCCGTCAAGCTTTCAGCTGCCCAACTCAACACCAGAGCTCACTATTGTGCATCAGGCAACATAGTGGCAATCTCCAAGGCAGAATGCGCTGGTCCCACAGGAGTTAGTTATTGTTGGTGACACTATTGTCAGGGAGATGGGTAATATATTGTGTAAAAAGGATAGATGGAATAGGACCAGGGTATGTCTGTCAAGGGCAAAAGTTGATGATGTTGTGAAGCAGATATCATCTTTTAAGGGCACAAAGGGTGATAATATTGTACATGTTGGCACCAATGACATTAAGAGTAGGAGATCTGCAGATTTACTTAACAAGTACAGGTCAATTTTGAAAAAAAAAAAAAAAAGTCGTGAGTTGGGGTTAAATTTGAAAGTGTCTGCAATTCTGCCCAGACACGATAGAAGGGAGTACATGATGAGAGCCTTGTCAATCAATTTGGCCCTGGAGTCATTGTGCAAGGCTCATGGGGTATAATTTTTTTCAGCGTGGTCTGTGCTTGTTAACAGGAGAGACTGCTTCTACAGGGATGGGATATACTTAAATAGAAAAAATGCAAGAATATTTGCGTATGCTATCGAGGCAGTGTTAGGTGGGTCGGAAAACTGCTAGCTTGGGGGATTCACAGACTAAAAGGTTAAAAGAAGCCGCAAGCAGAGGTGAAGGTGATTCTTGCACTACTTCTTTTAGAATAAGCAGTGGCCTGGATGCTGGGGGTTTCAGGGACATCATCATGAAACAAATATATGGGATGTGTTAGAGTAACTAAGAATAAGAATAGGTGCATCTAAACTAGCATGTATACCAATGCTAAAAGTATAGTAAATAAATTTGATGAATTTGAAGTGTTGGCCAAGACATCAAAGGCGGATATTGTTGGTTTTTTTTTTTGGTAGTTGTTGGCGCATCGGCTTCTGTGGCCATAATGCACCTCCCAAGGTTTTTGCAGTACTTTTATCCAAGCCCGAGGCGGGATTCGAACCCGCGACCTTTGGGTTGCTAGGCAGGCACTTTACCCACCCGGCTAGCCCGGTCGGCAAATATTGTTGGGATAACAGAGATGTGATGTCACACAGATATTAGGAATGCAGAATTGGAATTGGGGGGGGGGGGTACAATGTGTACAGAAAGGATAGGATAGGAAGGGAGGAGGGGTTATGCTGTTAATTAAGAAAAACATAAAATTAAAGGAAGTGTATCCAGTTGACGTAGATGGACAGTGCAATATTGAGTCAATTTGGTGTGACATAAGCAGTGGGAAAACAAAAATAAGAGTAGGAGTGTGTTATAGGCCTAATGACTCGAATGAGTACAATGAACAATTGTACAGAGAAATAGTTGGCTTGTAAATCAGAATGTCTTATAATGGGGGATTTTAACTTCCCAGATATCGACTGGAACTTGTGGGTTGGTCACTTGCATGCTAGCAAGACTTTTGTAGATTTATTGTATGATTGATTTCTGCAGCAGCATGTCGAGAGGAAACCAGAGAGGGTAATACTCTTGATCTCGTTATTAGCAGTGATCAATCGTGTATTAAAAATTTGCAGATAAAAGAACCACTAGGTGGCAGTGATCACAGTGTACTGATGTGGGATATACTTAAAGATATAATTACCATCAGGGGTAAAGGAAAGGGTTTTTGCTTCCATAAAGGTGACTACAGCGGTTTCAGACTGTTTTTAAATTCTGTACAGTGGGACCAACTGATGATGTTACCAACAGCAAATTCTAAGTGGGTAGCATTCAAGGAATTAATCGTGTAAGCTACTAGACGTTTCATACCTATTAAGTAATATTGTTGAAGGTTTAGGCCTAAATGGTTGTCAAATGAACTAACGAGACTCATGATAGAGAAGAAAAATGCATGGAATGGGATGCATATAAATTATCATGTGACACAGAAGCCTGTGGCAGATATAAGCTAGTCTGTAATCAAGTCACAAAGGAGATTAGGCAGCGAAGTCAGATTACGCGAAATCTTTGTCAAAGGATGCTAAGAAAAACAGCAAGGATTTCTTTACTTATATAAACTTTAAAAGGAAGGGGATGAATCAGATTGGTCCACTTGATATTGATGGTTTGACTGTTGATGATCCTGCTCAGATAGCAAACAAACTGAATGAGTATTTTGCATCTACATTCACACATGAGGAGTTATTAAGGTTTGAAAATGCCACAAGGTTATCAAATTGTAACAGGGTGCTTAATGATTTTGTAATAACTGAGAGCAAAGTGGAGGAGAAATTGTTGAAGTTAAACATAAGAAAGGCACCTGGGGTGGATGGGATCTATCCAGTTATTTTAAAGGAGGCGGCAAAGCAACTAAGCAAACCCTTAGCCATAATTATGAGAGCATCCTTGGACTCAGGGATGGTCCCCATGGACTGGAGATGTGCAAATGTATCCCCAGTTCACAAAGGGGGATTGAAGGGTGACACGAGGAATTACAGACCAGTTAATTTAACTTCTGTTCCGGGTAAAATAATGGAGTCACTGGTTAAAGATGTATTGCAGGATCATCCAGACAAGACTGCAGCAATAATTCAGACACAGCATGGGTTTGTTAAGGGAAAGTCTTGTCTGACAAATTTCATTGGATACTATGATGTGGTTACAAAGGAACTGGATGGAAATATTTCATATCATATACTTGGATTTCAGGAAAGCTTTTGACACTTTTGTGCATGGAAGACTACTATACAATTTGGGGCAGAATGGTATTAAGGGTAAGTTGCTACAATGGATAAAAGGTTGGTTGAGTGGGAGAAGACAGAGTGGTAATCAATGGACGCTGCTCTTTGTGGACTAATGTTATTAGTGGAGTTCCACAGGGTTTGATTTTGGGCCCGCTGTTGTTTTGTATATTTATCAATGATATTGATGAAGGTATATCGGGCTTAGTGTCAAAGTTTACAGATGATACAAAGGTTGTCACAGTTGTTAATGACAGAGTGCTACTGCAACAGGATGTAGAAAATTTGGGCGATGGGCTGAGAAGTGGCAGCTGAAGTTTAGCCTGGACAAATGCAAAGTACTGCATATGGGTAGAAGTAACCCCAGAGGAATGTACAAACTGTGTGGTACTACAGTTAGGGTGGTAGAAAAGGAAAAAGACCTGGGAGTAATTGTGCAGTCAGATATGAAGTTTTCTGAGTTGTTGTTTGTTTGGTTTTTAGGAGCATTAGCAACTAAGGCCATATTGCTCCGGGATATGCGGTGGTCATTCCCTGACCTTTCCGCATCCTCCGTATTTGGTGGTGATGGGCTTGAACCCCGGTCTAATCAAGAAGCGTGTGCTACGCACTGCTGCTCCTTCCCACCTGGCTACGGAGGCGCCTAGTTTTCTGAGCAATGCAGACAGGCTGCAAGAGCAGGTCATGGGGTTTTGTCAATGATATACAGGAATTTTGATAGCAGGGAAAAGGAGGTGATTGTCCCTCTGTATAAGGCAATGGTCAGGCCACGTCTTGAGTACTGCATGAAGGTCTGGAGTCCTCATTTTAGGAAGGATGTAGATTTGCTTGAACGTGTACAGAGAAGAGCAACAAGATTGGTGAGGGGAATGAAGAGATCCTCTTACCAAGAGAGGCAAATTGCAGCAGTTGGTGGAAACTACGCACCTGCGAGGTGATCTGATCGAGGTGTATAAGGCCTTGAATGGGTTGAGCATGCTGAATTCTGATGGGATTCTTCCACTTGCTCAAATTACGAACCTAAGGGGGCATAAATTCAAATTGAGGAAAGACAGTTGTAGAATGGATGTGCGGAAATATGCCTTTAGCCAGCCTGTGGTTAATTGCTGGAACAAATTTTCATCTGTCGTGGAAGTTGATAGCTTAAATAAATTCAAGGAGGAACTGCACAAACATTTAGCATTAGTAGAGGCATACGATGCAAGAAAGTGAAAGTAAGCTTTTGCAGCATCAGCCAAAAAAAAAAAAAACCTCCCATTTCACTCCTCCATTCATTCCAAATGCCTGTCCAGCTCAGCCTTAAATTTATTTAAGCTATCAACTTCCACAACAAAAGATGGCAGTCTGTTCCATCAATCAACTTCCTGCTGGCTAAACGCAAATTTCTGCACATCTATTCTACAACTGTCTTTCCTCAGTTTGAATCTGTCCCCCCTCCTCAATTTGAATCTGTGTCCCCTCCTCAGTTTGAATCTGTGGCCCCCCCTCTGGTTCTTAATCTGAGCAAGAGGAAGAATCTCATCAGTATTCAGCTTACTCAACCCATTCGAGGCCTTGTACACTTCAATCAGATCACCTCGCAGGCGCTGCAATTTGCAGAACTTAAACTTTTCTTGGTAAGAGCATCCTTTTGTTCACCTCACCAATCTTGTTGCCCTTCTTTGTACTCGCTCTAGCAACTCTACATCCTTCTGAAAATGAGGCCTCCAGACCTGTACACAGTGACCATTGCCTTGTATAACGGAATAAACACCTCCCTGTCCCTGCTAGCAAAATTCCTATATATCATTGACAAGACTCCATGACCTGTCCTGGCAGCACATCTTCACTGCTCAGCGAACTTCATATTCAACTGCACAATTACCCCCAGGTCTTTTTCACTTCCCTGAGTGCTACACAGTTGGTACATTTCTCTTCAGTTATTGCTACCAATATGCAGTACTTTACATTTGTTAATGTTAAACTTCAGTTGCCACTTCTCAGCCCATTTGCCTAACTTCTCTAGATCCCGTTGGAGTAGCATACTGTCGTTAACAACCCTGCCAACCTTTTGTATCATCTGCAAACTTGGACATTAAACCTGATATACCTTCATGAATATCATTGATAAATATACAAAACAACAATGGGCCCAACACCAAAACCTGGGGAACTCCATTAATAATATTTGTCCATGAAGAGCAGTGTCCATTGATTACCACTCTGTCTTCTCCCACTCAACTATCCCTTTATCCATTGTAGCAACTTACCCTTAATGCCATACCTCTTCAGTTTGAACAGCAGTCTTCCATGTGCAACAGTATCAAAAGCTTTCCTGAAATCCAAGTATATGAAATCAAAATTATTTTTGGCATTCAGTTCCTTTGTGACCACATCATAGTATCCAGTCAAATTGGTCAGACAAGAGCTCCCATTAACAAACCCATTCTGTATCTTAACTATTATTGCTGTCTTGTCTAGATGATCGTGTAATGCTTCTTTAAACAGTGATTCCATTATTTTCCCCGGAACACAAGTTAAACTGGTCTGTAGTTACTTGTGTCACCTTTTGAATCCCCTTTGTGAATTGGTGATACATTTGCACACCTCCAATCCATGAGGACCTCCCCTGAGTCCAAAGAAACTCTCATAATTATGGCTAATGGTTTGCTTATTTCCTTTTCTGCCTCCTTTAATATAACCAGATAGATCCCATCCACCCCAGATGCCTTTCTTATGTTCAACTTGAACAATTTATCCTCCACTTTGCTCTCAGTTATTATAAAATCATTTGGTTCTCTGCTAGATATTGATAAGCTTCTGGCCTCCACTTCCCTACAGACTTCCTCATGTGAATGTGAATGCAAAAAACTCATTCAGTTTTTGAGCTACCTCAGCAGGATCATTAACAATTGAGCCATCGATATCAAGTGGGCCAATCTGTTCATCCCATTCCTCTTCGAGTTCACATAAGTAATTACTGTTTTTGATCTGATTTAGGGGGGTATAAGGCCTTGAATGTGTTGAGCAGGGTCAATTGTGATGGATTTATTCTCTTTCTCAGATTACGAACTTAAGGGGGCCTAAATTCAAATTGAGGTAATTTGAATTCTACAACTATTCAGTTGTAGAATAGTTGTGTGAAAATTTGCCTTCCACTGATTGCTGGAACAAACTTCTATCAGTTGTTGTGGAAGTTGATAGGTTAAATAAATTCAAGGAGGAACTGGACAAATATTTAGAGGAAATGGTTGTGTGAATTTTTTTTTTTTGGCTGATGCTACGTAAGCTCATATCCATGCTTTCTTGCATCACATGCCTCTATTACTGTTTCTAAACTGACTGCTCAAGTGGATAGCTCATAAACATGGTGTGCCTCCTATCAGTAGGACCATAGCCCTGGCACAATCCCTGAAATCCTAAGACTCCATAGTTCAATCTTTGAGAGAAGACTCACTGCCACTGTTAATATGCTTATAGAACATGTTTTATCCCCTGATCTGCAAGATGCTGTTCATTGAAGGATTCCACTCTGCGCCCTTTGGGTGACTCCTTCCCTAGCCACCAATAGAAACAGGCTGCACATGGCTGGCAGATTTCTTCTCAGGAAAAGCTGAAAATCACACAGTCACTCGGTGTGCACTTTTATAAATTTGCTACCTGTAAGGAGGAAAGTATCACTGGAAAATCCTAGAACACAGAGCTGTTCTTATGCTCTAACAGAGCAATCACAAATTCTAAATATTGTAATTAAATGAACCCTGCAAACCTGCTAATTTTGTTAAAAATAGCATACCCTGTTAGGGTATGTTGAAGAATATTATATATTGTTTCAATTTTCATTACTAACTTGATATTAACTCACTCTTTACCAATCCTGTTAATCCTTGACATATTCTGTTGGATATCTTGATGACAGCTTCCTCCTTGCCAGGTAATTCATCTATTATGTCAATCTCCTGGCCATGGAGGGAACTTTGTGTTTCCATGTGGGAATTCCTGGCATTTCTCAGGAAATTTATGTTTTTCCGAATCCCGAGAAAAATCAGTCGGGAAAACGGGAAAAAGTATTATAATTCTCCTGTGAGAATTAAAGCTTAACAATCAACATAGAGACATTACTGGTTCGAAGGAATCCACTGATGTCAAGTCGAAAGCAAGAGCAGGAAACGCTGACACGGGGAGTGGAAGGTTAACTTAACCTTCCACTTCCAGAAGGCACCGGAGTGGAAGGTTAACTTAGCCTTCTATTTCCGGTCGACTTCCAGAAACGTCGACCTCAACCAGGTTATGGTCAACATTTCCGGGAATCAGATAGGAGCATGTAGGAGAGAAGTGGTCACGATCTAATCAGTCAGTCAGTCCTTGTAACTGTTTCCTTGTTACAAAAGTGTGTTCGTAGCCCTCTCTGCTGCTAACTGTGAGTCATCCTTTGCAAATAAAATAAATATTAATAAGTTTATATGCAGAGTATACTTTAGACAAATCCTATGAGTGGTGTTCCAAGAGATAACAAGTTTTGGAAACAAAATAAGTCCTTAAATTGGCAATTTCGACACATGATTCTGTGTAGTGCTGTTAATTTTGCTAGGAGATCTGAATGTTACGTTATTTGAATACTTCCCAATAATGTTCGCTGGCGTTTTCCAGTGTTTGAATATTTGCTATAGGCTACAGTTCTTTGTAAATACTACTAAACTCAATATTTCTTATTTATCAAATATATTTTTTTTAGATCTACATAATAATGAGTAAAGAGTATGAAAAATGTTTGAAGTATTTTAAGAAAGATAAAGGAAATCATTCAGCTTGTTGCCAGATATGTTTTAAATCATTGCAATGTAAAGCATCATCGACTAGTGGACTTCATTTGCACCTCGAACATATTCATGTCATGAAAAGAAAAAAAAAAAAAACTCTGAAAATAATCCTGATGAACCAATGTTTGCTATTTCTAAGAAACAATGCACAATTTTACAGTATGTCAAAGGACATGAGTCACAAGATTTAGAAAAAAACGGTAAGCAAACTTGCAGCAGCAGATGGATTAAATATCAACATCATCTCAAAGTGTGAATTTATTAGGGCAAGTTTCTTAAGCAAAGGACTACATTTGCCAAAAAGTCCATCATCAGTTATGGCATTAATACATAACTATTACAGTAAAATGGAACTGTACATCGAGAAATTTGGTGCTTTCAAATATTAAAATAAGAAAATGAGCATTTGCATAGACCAGTGGACCAGTTATAGGAATCGAAGATACACGAACGTTCATGTATACTACAATCAGATTTCATTGAATTTTGGTTTAATAAGAGTTCATGGGAACTGTCCTGCAGAAAAACTGTTATCTTTACTTCAGGAAAGATTAGAAATCTTTGAATTAAAACTTGAAGCAGATGTGGTTGCAACAACTAGTGATGATGCAGCAGTTATGGAAAAATTCGGAAAGTTATCACCGACTATTCAGCAGTTATGTTACAATCATGCACTTCACCTTGTAACCAAAGTGTTTTACTTCAAAAAGTTGAAAGATGATCAAAAACAAGCAACAGCGGAAGCAAATACAATGCAGATTCTGAATATGAGAAAGATGAAAGCAATGACTCTGATTCAGATAATGTAGCCGGAGCCGATCAATATGATCTGCAAGATGATGTCTCTCCAGCAATTTTTAGTATAAGAAAAATTGTAAAACTGTTTAAATATTCTCCAGCGAGAAATTATCTTTTGCAGCAGGAAATAATCAAGAGCGAAAAAATGGAACTACAAGTCATTTTGGACTGTAAAACACGCTGGAACACATTAGAAAGAATGATCAAAAGATGATTTTTAAAGATCCCAAATCTGATAAAAAATTTTTTTTGACAGCTGAAGCTTGGTCACTTATGGAAAGAGGAATATTATGAAATTGCGAGAGATATGTTAAATTGCTTAAAACTTGTTCGATTAGCAGTTGAGGCATTAAGTAATCATGATGCAAATCTAACAAGAGAAGAAATTTTTAAGTTTCTTTTTAGTAATTTGGAAAAACAGAATTCTGCTTTGAGTAGTATGCTTTTAAAAGAAATTAGAAATGAATTGCTTAAACTCAGGAATAAAGATCTAGTATCCCTCATTAAATATTTAAGCAATGTTAGTTGTTTATATGAGGTGGAAAAGGACTTTTTTGCTTTGGCAAAAAAGAATTAAATAGCTCAATTAGCAAAATTATTAATGGAAAGACTTTTTAAAGGAAAATGTGCTTTAACAGAAGAAGTGCAAAGAAATGTGAATGTTGTTTTGAAATACTCCGACATGAAATCAGAAATTGATCTAAAATCTGAATTAGCAAAAGCAATATTGATTTCAATGGCAAAACCAAAATCAGGGCAAGTGGACAAAATGGTTTCATCGCTAAAAAAGGAAATGAGCTTATATGAAGCAACATGTACCCTAACGCCCAACTTGAAGATGCTTTTGGACGTACTTTTAACAATTCAACCAACATCAGAGCAAAATGAAAGAAATTTTTCTATATCTGTAATATTTGTCATGAAACAAAGACCAAGTCTGTCAGATAGGGTAATAAATGTTTTGTGTGTTTTAAAATTTCATTTTAAGAATGATAACTTTTAAATAGTAAATATTTGTGGTATTAAATATATATTTCAATTTTTAAAATGATTTTTATTTAGCATTTATTTTATGTTAATGTTCCATTCTTTTAATATTTTCTATTATCAAATGTCTATATCAGGTAGAGATTACTCTTGTATGTTATTGAAATATATAATCTTGTCACAATATATTGGATCATAATAATAATAAACCATGCATTTATTATATTGTTTTTTTTTTTTTTTTTGTTTTTTTTTTGCAGAAAACCTCAAAACTTTTAGTATAAACCTATCATAGAAAAACGATTCACTGTTTATTATTGTGGTCACTCATTATTATTTAAAAATACGTAAATAAAATGTTATGAAAAATACAGAATAACTTATGATTTCGGGAATTCTGATTTCTCGTTCCCGAATCCCACAGATTAATATCTGTCAGGAATTTGGAAACACTACCTTCATGTATATATTCGGTAATAAAGATTCATATATATATATATATATATATATATATATATTGTTTTAAAAAAATTTTAAAATATGCATATATTTGGTACTGTTACTCACTTCTTTTTCAAATTTGGCATGTCTCGAAGCATGTAAAATCTGAATATTATGCTTGTTTATAATTTTTGAATAATATTTCAAATATTTCATTGTTGAACAGTAATAAATATTTCAAACAAATCTTTCAAAAAGTCTTGGTTTGCAACCATTAGAAACTGTTAATGATAATTAGATCACAAGGGACAGTTTTTTAAATAACTTGAACCAGAACAACACATAATTCACAACTCTCTATCCCAAGTGATTATCACTTTCCATGTTATTCAAAAATAATGATGAATATTTCAAATGAATCTTTAAAAAAGATATATTTATGACTTAGAAACCATTAATAATTGTTAAATCAGTAGGAGAGTTTTATAAATAACTTGTACTAGAAAACAAGCATATAATTCTAAGCTTTTAGTATCGTAGCAGTTTCTCACACTAGCATTACTACAAGTTAAAAGTAGAACAAAAGTGGTCGGCTGTACCTGTTGGATGTAATCATGCTAGAACTCTATAGAAAAGTGAAAGTGTATTGATGTCTAACGGCACCAGGAGTTCCTCCCATCTCCACGTTGCTTTCATTGTGGGTGTACCAGTTCACTGGGAAATGCCAGAGATTTAAAAGTGTGTGGGCTTTGTATCTGTGTGATGTCGTGTACCGTTGTTCATCTGGTCGTTTAGCCACTGGACCCCTGCTGAGGCCCAATGTTGCCCCACTTTCGACCCGTGGAGGCAGACCAGGAACCCAGTAGACTCATTTACTCTGGCAGGTCCTGCCGCATAGTTTCCTGAGATTTCGGCGGCTAGGACCTAAAAAAAAAAAAAAAAAATTAACTAATCAATTGCACGATGGTGATGTCGCTTGAATTTGATGGTGGTGTTGCTTGAATTTGAAAAGGCCAAAATATGGGCAAAAGGTGATTTGACATGTGTGTGTGGAGTTTTTGCTAGCATACAGATGGGGAGGGAGAGTGAAGACTGGGGGGGAGAAAGGCAGAAGTATGGGTACAATAGAGAAGGTGGCCCCAGGTTTCAGTGGGGCAGGCCCACTAAAGAGGAGGAGTGGGGGTGGCGAGGAGGGGAGGAGACTAAGGGGGAAAAACCTATCCCCTCCCGTCCCCCCCAGGGAAATGTAATTCAAAGATGAAGGGGGCTAGGGTGCCCTCTTCAGGTCGCCATATGGCATTTGGCAATTAAGCTGCACTTTGTTTTGTCGTTTCTAGTTGCATCATTTATGGGGCTAGCTCCATCCTTGTGTTTTCTTATTCCTGCTTTGGGTGTTTTCTTTGGAGAGAGAGAGATTGATTCCTTATATGTCTCAGCTGGTGGCGAATCATTGTCAGCCAGGCACTGCGTCCACCATCGTTGTTTGGCTGGGTCGGGTTATCTCAATTTGTCTTTGAGTGCTCAGGAGGATTGATCATTGTAGTTGAGAGTCATACTCAATGTCTCTTGGGATGTCTTGTCCTTGGTCCTTGTGTGGTTTTGCTTACGACATTCTCTTCAGTGGATCTTCTCGTCAGTTCCTGATCACATTTCGAGTTCTTCTTGTGAAGAGGTCCCAGGCAAATCTGGACAGGATTTGGTATTCGTCCCTTGAATCCAGTAGGTGATGTTCTTGCTGTTGGGGTATGAATCTTAGTCTCATTATGAAGATACCCCGCAGGTCCTCATATATGGGGCACTGGTACATCAGATGCTCCCAGCTTTCTCTTTCTCCACAAGGACAGTTTGGATCTTGGAGTATACCCAGAGTGGCGAGTTTGTCATTAAAGGGCCTGTGGCCAGTCAGCATGAAGGTTGTGTAGAGGCCTACCCGAATTCACGCAGATGAATTCGGGTAGGTTTTTTCCACAAGGGGTATGAATTTCCTCGTTACCTTGCCCTTGTGCGAAGCGGACCCTCTGGTCTGCCCCGTTTGTTTCAGGTGTGCCTGCAATCGTACTTTCTCTTGTTTTTCTCCGTTTTCTGGTTCTATTGTATGCCCCAAGAAGGTAATGGTAATCCCTTTCATTATGTAATATGTCAGGCCCCATCTAATGATTTCCAGATCCAGCGGCAAGACTCCCGCCAGAACCTGGAGCGCTTCTGTGCTGACTGTATTACAAGCTCGTGTTATTTTCAACAATATTGGCCGTTGTATTGAGTTCAGGATCCTTTTGTTGGCTACAGTCGTCATTTTGTGGTAGAACGTGGCAGCTGCGTATGTGATTATGGGGATAAAAGTGGCTTTGTAATAAAGAGCCAGTGTTCTTTCGTTTAGTCCCCAGTCTCGTCGCGTGACTCGGGCTACCATGGCAGCATAGTTTATAATTTTCTTTCCGAGTTGTATGAGGTGTGGCCTGAACGTGAGCTTTGTGTCGAGGATTATGCCAAGATATCTCATTTCAGTGGCGAACCTGATTGTGGCTCCATTTATTTTTATCTGTGGGGGTCTTGGATCGAGGGTTCCCCTGAGGAGTATAGATGTTGTTTTGGTGGGCGATATTACTAGGCATTTCACTTCTGCCCATTCCTGTAGAGTGATGAGGGCTCTGTTTGCTGCTATTTCCAACTGGGCTCTGGAGTTAGCCGCCACTGTCAATATTAGGTCGTTGGTGAATGCCTGTGACGACGTCTCCTAGGTCGATACGCAGGAACTCATCGAAGAAGAAATTCAACAGTGGGCCCAAAACTGACCCTTGCGGGCATCCTCTGTGTACTTCTCTGACTAATTTTTGGTAAGGGGTTATGACTTCTATCTTCCGCTGTGAGAGGTAGGAGCTGATGGCATGAAAAAGGTTTGTTGGAGTTTGCACCTGTCGGAGTCTGCCAAGCACGCTCAGCCCCCAGAGGGAGTCGAAAGCCCTGGCAAAGTCCACTGAAATGGCCAGGAAGTATTTGCTTTGGCATTCTTCCACTGCAATGAGGAGATTCCTCACGGCGTCTGTTGTAGAGGATCCAGGCTTGGAGCCATATTGGTTTGGTGCATTTAAGTCCGTTGCTGTAGTTGCTTGTGTAGGAGTCTTTCATAGAGTTTACTTGCCACGGTTAGGAGTGCTATTGGCCTGTATGATTCTGGTTGTTCGGGGTTCTTGCCAGGATTTTTGAGGATTAATTTTAGACTAGCTGTCCTCCACTGTTTTGGGAAGTATGCCGCTTTCAGACAGCAGTTATATAGGTGCAGAAGTAGGTTGGGTGTCAATTCAACCACTCGCTTGACGAGGGCACTTTCTGTTTCTAATCCTTACTGCCACCTGCTGCAGCTCTTCCAAGGTGAAGGGGGGTTCCTGTGCTTCTGGATCATAGTTATCATTCTGGTGGCAGAGTTCTCGCTGTTGTTCAGTTCTTGGTGCCACTTGCTTCCTGTAGATAGTATCCAGAATGTTGTTTATCGATTGTTCCCATGTAGTGGTTAGCTGGCCTTGGGGAGTTCTTGTTGTTGTGAGTTACCTCGCCTCTAGGGAGTTTGTTTGTAGTGCACTTGTACACCACTCCCCAGGGGTCGTTGTTTCCCATTGTTTTCACTAGTTGTTCCCATGCGTTTCTTTTACTTCTCTGAATCTTGTCTGTTTACTGGTTTCTTGCTGTCCTGTATAGTTGATTTAGTGCCTTCACCTCGTGCGCCGACCATGTTCTGCGGGCTCGCTGGAAGTACTTTCTTCTTCTTGCTACCTCCTTCCTCAATTCCTGTAGCTCCAGGGACCACCATGGGACCGCTCCGGGCATAGGATTTTTTCTTTTTAATGCAATTTGAGTGACATTTGTTATGAGATCCGTAGTCTTTTGTTGCCGGGTATCCGGCTCAGTCTCTGCTTGGATTTCTTGATATCTAGAGTGGATTGCTTCAGTGAGCGTTTCTTCAAAGAGGTTCCAATCGGCTTTGTTGATGGCGAACTTATTGAGCTGATGCTTAGTTGCTGAAATTCTGGCAAGGTTTCTTTTGATCCGGAAGGTGATTACCCGGTGGTCCGATGTCTTCCAGGAGTTCTCTACCCTCCAGTCTGCGACATGTGAGGCCAAATTGGTTGTGGCGAGTAAGATATCAATCGTCGCCTCCTACTGTAGGTTGCAAAAGGTTGGGAACTGGTTCGGTTTGTTTAGAACAGTCAGCCGTGATCCAGAGAGGAAGTCTTCTAGGAGCTCCCCATTGTGGATCCCTCTTCTATCCTCTGTGGTGCTGAGTCATGTAGGTGATCTGCAGTTGATGTCCGATCCAATGATTATTTTTTGTTCTGGTAATATGTCTAGGAGGTGCTGCAGGTAGTTCGTAGCTGGAGTGATATCCTGTCCCAGTCGGCAGTACAAGGAGACTACAAAGAAGTCCCCAATTGGCGAGATCACGTGGGCACAGACTGCCCATGACAAACAGAGCTGTCCAACCTTTGTCACCGTTATGTTAGGGTTTCGCACTATTATTGCTGCCCATGGGGTGTCGCCATCATTTTGGATGAGCTTGTAGGCTAAAGGGTAGCCTCTTACTTTTTTACCATGAGTGTATGACTTCTGAATAAGAAGGATATCAGCCTCCTCCTCATCGGCCTTCAGTCTCAGCTGGTCGGCAACCGCTTTAGCCCTCTGCGCATTGTGCTGGAAAATCTTAACCTCTGTGTAGTTATAATTTTTTTGACCGCATGTCCCCATAATCGGTTCTGTTTTGGTATATTCCTTTAACTTTAACATAACGTGGGCACTTTGAATCTCTTACTGAGTGGTTTGCATCCATTTTTTTGTGTTTTGAAGTTCGCGCATGTAGGGTTGTTGCTCTTATTTGGGCAGTTTCTGAACTTGTGCCCCTTTTCCGTACAGTGTCCGCAGGTCAGCCTTCTGCACACATGTGTGGGTGGTGTGGCCAAACTTCAGACACCTGAAACATATCGGCACCACCACATGTTCCTTGAATCTATGTGAGCTCCATTGCACATAAAGTCGGGTCAGGTCCCTCACAGTCCACCATGCATCTGGTCTGAATTCCACAACCCAATTTCAAGACATGGTCGAGTACCTCGGGGTTATAAGTTCTTTACACGTCCGGTCTGGCATGATCTCCTGTAGGTTTCTCTCACAGATTTCCTTTACTAGGTCTTGCAGGCCAATGTCCTTGGGTAGACCAAATATGATCGCCGTTGGGCCCCTCCTTCTAGGGAGTTCCGCCTGCAGTCCCAGAGTTGCCAGCTTGGGGTTTCCATGATTGCTTGTATTTCTCCTTTAGTCTCCGTCTCAATGGCGATTCCGGTGCTCCTCATCTTTCTAATTGCATTTATCCGTGTTCTTTTAAGGTCTTCTTTCATGGATTCCATGATTTTAGCTTTGATAACCTTGCTTGTTGTTTCTTTCTTCCCGTTCTTTGGTCACACAATTACTAGGTTTGGAGTTTTTAAGAGGGTTTTCCTCTTTGGCTGTGCCTGGTCAGCTTAATTTGTAGCTGTAGCTGTGGCTGGTGTCCTCAGCGCCTGTGCATAGGATGGGGCATGCTGTGGCATTTGGTTTCCACTATCCGCTCGGAGGACCTCCAGAACTGCAATTGCTTTCTGGTGCTCCTCATTTGTTTAAGCAGTATTGTTCCAGTTTTGTCCATCGTAGGACAATCTCTGCTCTTAGCATGGAGGATATTCTATTGCTATTGTCTTTCATAATGGTCTCTAACTCTGTTCATAAGGTTAAGGCCTGCTTCAGGACCGTCCCCTGGGGAAGGGTAGGGTCCAGTGGGGGGTTTTTGTCACCCTGCCTTTGGTCTCTGATACCTTTGTGCTGCTCTGGTGGTTCCTTGGCTTCACTAGTGCTGCGCACTTCTCGGTCCAATTTTAGGCCCATTCTTCTATTCTTCCATTTTGTGGTCTCCCGTCTTTGTTCTTCAGGGTCATCAACTCTTTCAATTGGAGTTTGTTCCATCATGACTTCCTCAGATTGGCTTTGTGAGTCATTTGGAGTTATTTCCACAATTTCATTTTCCATTTTGTAAAGTTTCCGGATTAACGAGGTTGTCCGAATTAGCAGTTCCTAGTTGTATTACTTTATTGGAGGCTCCAAGAGCTGCTGAAGGATTCAAACCACAAGTCCGTAGGTATATTTGTTGCCCTATGATCAACGGGCGAAGTTTTGGGCTCTCCCCCATTGGCAGGCAGGGGGGAAGAATGCCAAATAACTCTGTAGATGCCTTCAGATGGAAATTAGTGAAATGCAGCAGTCAAGGTCACAGCTGAAGGAGTAGATGTCAACTCACTAATCTCTGCGCCGGAGGGGAATACTACACATTCCGTTGTCACACAAGGGGGGTATACATTTCGTTGTCACACAAGCCTCCCAAGTCAGGTGCAGGGTATTTGCGTGGCAACCACAGTATAATTGCCTTTCTATAGCCCTGCTGTCAGCCGCATGGTGACCAGTATGGTCTGGCAACAAAGGATATAGATAAAAAACGTAAATAACCTGCAAAGTTCCCAGTAAATAAGCGAAAGTTTCTCACCCTGAGATCCACTGTAGTAGTTCTACTAAAGAGTATACTTTTCAAAAACTAGTAGGCACTGTAACCACAAATTCATGAACAAAATTCAGCAGCGCGGAAAACGTGCGTCCACACTTAATGGCGGCCATACTGGTGATCACTCTATAGAAAAATGATAAATAAAAATTTCAAAACAATACCATGTAAAAATTTATCTGTATTTAGGAAGGTAACAGAACATCACAGATTTATCTTCAACCAACAATTAACATGACTCGTTTTCTAGTTACGCAGGACAGGTATTAAGGAAAGTTTTTTTTTTTATTAATCTAAGGAAGGTTTCTACTTTTTAATTTGTGATTTTTTTTTTAAACTTATTTACTTGTAGCAGAGATTAATATTCTGTTCTGTACAGAAGTTAAGCATTGTTAATAAATCTTATATTTGCATATTTACTTTTCTTTCATTTCTGGGAAAGCCATTTATACTATGCAAAAAAATAAGGTCATATTCCGAATCATCATAGAGAAACACCAGAATGTGCAGATAAACAAAAACCTTTTTGGAAATTTGTTCATAATTAGTGGTGCTTTTTTGATTTTTACTAGGTTCATCCTCTGAGTGGAAATCCCTTCATGAAGAATTCAAAAATGCATCGGGGCAACATAAAGATCTTGATCCTTTATTTAGAAGGCATGTGAAGCCAAAAAAACAACATGAAATTGTCCGTTTTTCTCAGGTAAAAATGAAATCCAAGTTTTCAATCTAATATAGGTATTTTAATAATATTCCTATATTGTGACATGTTTGTTTGTAATAGTCACACACACACACACACACACACACACACAACTTTAAAAATCCAGAAGTTAACCCTATGAGAGAGAGAGAATAGGATACCCCAACTTAAAAAAAAAAAAAAAAAAACACCACTGTAGGTACCAGATTTATGCACTGTATTCCATTAATAATTTCTAAACATCATTTTCTTTGTTTTACATATTTTCTAGACTGTATGTCATATGCACTATTTGTACCTCATATTAAAAAAAATATTGGCCAATTGCAATATCCATTCTGGAGGCAGAATTTGCACCTGCAACCTTTATTTTTTAGGCGAGTGTTTTACCCACTGGACTAGTCAAGGTTAGCATTTTGCCTTAATGCTGGCAACTGTCGTTCTGTGGAGATGACAGGGAACAGAGCTACTATCCAATAAAAATAATGAATTACTCTGAATATTTAGGTTATGTGCATAATCTTAAAAAAACTGGAATGTTCAAAAATCCAGCATGTGCAGAGTCCAGAGGATGCTGGATTTATGAAGTTCTTTGTGTGTGTGTGCGTGTGTGTGTGTGTGTGCGTGTGTGTGTGTGCGCGTGCATGCATAAATACATATATGGATATGTGTGTGTATATATACAGATATGCACATACATACATATGTGTGTATATTTGTGAAGAGGCATATCGTCTGTCATATAAACAGCATTTCAAATGATCTCTTCACTGTCAATTAGAAAGGATTTGATATTAGGGATATATTTGTATATATAATTTTATTTGACCCCATCAGCAATGATGGTAGTAGTAATAGCAAGTATAAGGTAGGAGAAATTTTTTGTATTATTAATGTAGAGATTACTTTTGATTTCCGATAAAAAATGATATTTTCTAGACTATAATAATTCATGATTTCATTTTTTTTTTTTTTTTTTTTTGGCTTTCAAAACTACTTTTCTTATTCATAACAGTTGTAAGCTTGCTTAAGATAATTGAATGACAATTGAATTATCATAGTTATAGGGGTTGGTAACGGTTTTGTGCAGTTAGGAATAGCTAGAGCGACCAGATGTCCCAGTTTTTCAGAATTGTCCTGATTTTGGGTGTAGCGTCTTGGTATCCACAGAAAAGTTGAAGACCCTGTTTGTCCCGATTTGCATGTAAAGCTATTGTCTCTGTTTAACTTATTATTCAGGTGAACTGCTCTGCTAGGTGCTTGTGTAATCAAATTATATAATATATAATTTGATTAATTTAGCATGGCAGTTAGCATTATCATAATAATGAGGGACACTCGTACATTTTACCTCTAATGTTGCTGAAATCCAAGAACATTCTATGAATTGTAAGTTCCACATGCTTTTCATATACTGTTTTCATTCTTTAAATAACTTCTACTTCTGAGCAGAAGAAGCCCTTTTTAATTGTTGATGAAATAGAGCATCAAATATTCTTCTGATTTTCTCCTCATTCAGTAAAGTGCCTATGTATACAGGTTTATAAGGAACAATATATCTGGTTTCTTCCATCCAAATATTAATCTGTATTAAATTCTTCTTCCCAGTTTTCAATTTTTTTTCCCCTTTTTTGAGAGAAAGTTATTAATTACTAGAATTAGTTGCTTCCATGCGTGGTTGAAGCTGACATTTTGGGGAAATTCAAATGTCAGCAGGTTGAATTCCTATGATTGGATGGAGTCAGATATTTTATTTTATTATTATTTTTTTTCTCCCTGATGTTGGGGGGAAGTTTCCACCCTGCGACGGGTACTGGTACCAAGTGTACAGGGTGGTTATTATGTATAGCTATTATTTCTGTTTGTTGAGGAACTCTCTGACTGTCCTACAGGTGTTCAGTATTGCGACTTCTGGAGTTCTTGACAGGTGTTCTCCGGGAGGCATATTGCTGGTAGACCCTTGTGTAGTGTTTTTCGCACCATATCAGTGGTACCAAAAACCTTCCTGTCTTAGGTCTGTCTACTTCCTGATCTTTTCCTTGTGGATTTTCTGGAGGTTACCAGTGTTGGGAACTGCTGTGTCGATCATATAGGTAGCCTTTTCTTCTTGTTGACAAGGGTTATGCCTGGTCTGTCGTGTGGGATTGTCTTGTCTGTTATTATGGCACAGTCCCCGTACAGCTTGTGGGCTGGGGTCTATATATGACCTGCGGTTCATACTTGTAATACAGTACACTTTCTTTGACCAACTGGTATTTCCTCACTAGCTTATGATGTATTATCCTGGTAATCTGGTCATGTCTATTAGTGTATTCCATCTGGATGATAACTCTGCGTCCTTCAGTGACACATTGTTCGATGAGGTCTGTCTTGTCCCTTCCTCCTTCTTTCTAAGCTATGATCAGTCTCTCTATGGCCAACTTCAAGCAATGTTGGCAGCTCTTGGTCATTATTGTTCTTGTCTTTCCCATGATCTCATCTAGCTTGGTGTTAGTCCATTCTATGATCCGAAGGAGTATGTTAGCACTGTGACTACTTAGGTGTTTATGGATTTAACTGTGTTCCCTCCATTCAGCTCTGCTTTGAGCAGGCTTCTGAGTCTGTGAATGGTATTTTTCAGTCAGCCAGGCCATAATCTTGTGCTCTAAGTGCTGAGCCTTCATCATCCCCAGCTATTTGTAGGTCTCTCCTCCTGTTATAGCTTTGATCTCTTTACCAGTCTGCAGCTGGTATTTTTGACCAACTAATTTGCCGTGATGCAATCAATGGGCATTTCATTTGTCTAATCCAAATTCCTGATGTCATTGCTGAATTCTTCGGTGATTTGGAGTTGCTTCTTGGTTGTCGCGTAGAGTTTGATGTAATCCGTGTACATCAAGTGAGAGGGGGTGTACAGGTTGTTCCTTCTTTGAGGTTATATCCGTACTGGCTATTGTTAAGCTTGGTGGATACTCCTTTGAGTGGAGTGTTAGACAGAACCACAGTGGGCTTAGGACATCTTCTTGAAAGATTCCTCTCCTGATGGGAATCAGTTTAACAGATATTTATTTAAAGTATACCCAGTATAAAATAAAATAAAATAAAATATTTCCAGAAGCTTTCGGAACTCGTGTCCCTTTCTCAACTGACAGAATTTTTGAATACATTACAAGCAAAGTGTGGCACGTTACTCATTCGTCATTGTTGTAGCACGGACGTGTGCTGCCTTGCGCCAGTGATCATCCATCAATAAAACGGTTGTCTCCAGGATTGGATGTATACGCATGCCTTTCTGGCGATTTAATGCCTTAGGGTTGTTCATTATGTTTAGTGACTCTAGCCATAGGCGGTGGCGAAAGTGTCGCGCGTGGTCCACTATCTCAAAGTCGCGCTTGGGGTCAAGATCGTGGTTGGTAGCCCAAAAATGTTCTGCAAGCGCGGACTGGTCAGTTTCGGCAAGCCGGATTGCTCTGTCGTGTTCCGTGAGGCGATCCTGGAGACGTCTCGATGTCTCACCTACGTAGCAACTGTTACAGGCCCTACAGGTGATACGGTACACTACATTGCTGCGTAAGACAGGTGTGACAGGGGTCTTCACACTGGAGACAAGTGAACGTAGGTTCCTACCTGGTAATTGTACACATTTTATGTTGTAACTTCTCAGGATCTTCGAGATACGTCCTGACACTCCTGGATAGTACGGAATGTAGGCGGATGATATGCCGACTTGCTTCGGAGGTCTTGGGTTGGAAGTAAGTTCTTGTGCCTGTAACAAGCATCTGTTTAGTACATGAGATGGATAACCGCATCTGGTTAAGTCCGCCTTCACACGGGAGATCTCGTTACGTCTAATTGTGTCGGTGCTGGAATGGCTCCAGGCCCTGGAGAACAGGGTGCGGGCAGTGATATTGAGATGGCTTGGAGCGTGGCCGGACCCGTAGTTGGTGAATTGACCGCACCACATGGGTTTGCGGTATACTGAGGTCTCTAGATGTGGGCCTACGCGATGCACTAGCACGTCCAGAAACGGGAGCGAACCGTCCACCTCTGATTCTACGGTAAACTTGATGAAATTGGATAGAGAGTTGAGGTATTCTAGTAGTACCGTTTCAGAACCACGTGGTATTATGGTAAAAATATCGTCGACATATCTACACCACGTTGTAATAGGTGTAGGTGGGTTCTGGTGTATCTGCTTCTCCAGATCTTCCATGGCGATGTTAGCTACTACGGAACTGACAGGGGCACCCATAGCAGTGCCATGTACTTGTTTGTAGAGTGAGTCTTCAAAGGTGAAGATGCTGCTAGAGAGGCATAGGTTGAGGGCGGTACAGATGTCATCAGTGGATAGTGACGTCCTGGATTGGAGGCTTAAGTCGCTCTCAAGGAGCCTTCTGGCGCAGTGCACGGCCTGTTGGACGGGAATCGAGGTGAATAAAGAAACCACGTCAAATGATGCCATGACAGAGTTATCAGGGATTGAAATGTCCTTAATGGTGTTAATGAATTCACTGCTGTTTTTAACGGTGTGAGATGTATTACCTATAAGAGGCGAGAGGAGGCTCGCGATGTGTTTGGACAGTTCATACGTTGGGGCACTGCAGCAAGACACTATAGGTCTGAGAGGAATACCCGGTTTATGGATCTTTGGTAATCCGTAGAATTGTGGTAGTTGGCAGCCAGTAGCACGCAGAAGATGGTGAGTCGCGGTCGGGATCTTCTTATCTTTAAGCCATGCGTGGACAAGTTTATTAACATTTGCTTCCAGACGTTTCAAGACTTTAACGGGAGGATCAGGTAGAGGTTCATATACGTTAGGATCGAGTAATAGGGCCAAGGCTTTCTCTCGGTAGGCTGATCGGTCCAGCACAACAGTCCGGCGCCCTTTATCCGCAGGAAGTACAACGATGGAGTTGTCTTTTCTTATAGATGACAGGGCGGCACGTTGGCGGTGGTTGAGGTTTGAGCACGTTTTTCGAGTGTTGCGGAGGACTGCGGCAGTCTTGAATCGGATCTCGTTGGCAGTTTCTTCGGGAAGGTTGGTAATACTGGCTTCTATGCCCATAGCGAGCTGTGTGATGGGAGGTTTCGATGGTATAACGGCGAATTTCATACCGTTTGATAAAACACTCAGCTGCTCGTTGGACAGTTGTTTGTTACTTAGATTCAAGACGAAAGAAGTCGTGTCGTCTGAACGAGTGTTCGTCTTTAAGGAGTTAGTTTCTATGCTCAAGTTTATGAACTTGCGCTGTTGGCGTAAACGGTAGGTATCCGAGGTCTGACTAGCCCGATGGCAGATGGTATGTATAAGGTTTGTAAATACAATAGGCGAGACCTTACCTTGTATATGTTGTAACAGTCTGGACTTGTTGTAGTCAGCGTTCCTGATTTCACGGTGGAGATGGGATATCCATAAATTTAACGTGCGTAGGCTGAAGTTAAAGCAGGCACGATCCATATGAGAGTTGTGGAACGGGGCTTTGTATCGGAACCCTTTAGGTATAATTCGATTGCTTTTGCATCTGTGGGCGAAGCGTAAATGTTGCCTGTAGCGAGCTATTGAGAGGAAGCACTTTTGCAACTGTGCACAATCGTTGTAGGTATTATGGCCATAAAGTGATCGAATAGTGACAAATGGGCCTGGAGTACTGGGGTCCATAGTTTAACAGATATTTATTTAAAGTATACCCAGTATAAAATAAAATAAAATAAAATATTTCCAGAAGCTTTCGGAACTCGTGTCCCTTTCTCAACTGACAGAATTTTTGAATACATTACAAGCAAAGTGTGGCACGTTACTCATTCGTCATTGTTGTAGCACGGACGTGTGCTGCCTTGCGCCAGTGATCATCCATCAATAAAACGGTTGTCTCCAGGATTGGATGTATACGCATGCCTTTCTGGCGATTTAATGCCTTAGGGTTGTTCATTATGTTTAGTGACTCTAGCCATAGGCGGTGGCGAAAGTGTCGCGCGTGGTCCACTATCTCAAAGTCGCGCTTGGGGTCAAGATCGTGGTTGGTAGCCCAAAAATGTTCTGCAAGCGCGGACTGGTCAGTTTCGGCAAGCCGGATTGCTCTGTCGTGTTCCGTGAGGCGATCCTGGAGACGTCTCGATGTCTCACCTACGTAGCAACTGTTACAGGCCCTACAGGTGATACGGTACACTACATTGCTGCGTAAGACAGGTGTGACAGGGGTCTTCACACTGGAGACAAGTGAACGTAGGTTCCTACCTGGTAATTGTACACATTTTATGTTGTAACTTCTCAGGATCTTCGAGATACGTCCTGACACTCCTGGATAGTACGGAATGTAGGCGGATGATATGCCGACTTGCTTCGGAGGTCTTGGGTTGGAAGTAAGTTCTTGTGCCTGTAACAAGCATCTGTTTAGTACATGAGATGGATAACCGCATCTGGTTATCCATCCAGGGCCTAGCCATCTCAATAGCACTGCCCGCACCCTGTTCTCCAGGGCCTGGAGCCATTCCAGCACCGACACAATTAGACGTAACGAGATCTCCCGTGTGAAGGCGGACTTAACCAGATGCGGTTATCCATCTCATGTACTAAACAGATGCTTGTTACAGGCACAAGAACTTACTTCCAACCCAAGACCTCCGAAGCAAGTCGGCATATCATCCGCCTACATTCCGTACTATCCAGGAGTGTCAGGACGTATCTCGAAGATCCTGAGAAGTTACAACATAAAATGTGTACAATTACCAGGTAGGAACCTACGTTCACTTGTCTCCAGTGTGAAGACCCCTGTCACACCTGTCTTACGCAGCAATGTAGTGTACCGTATCACCTGTAGGGCCTGTAACAGTTGCTACGTAGGTGAGACATCGAGACGTCTCCAGGATCGCCTCACGGAACACGACAGAGCAATCCGGCTTGCCGAAACTGACCAGTCCGCGCTTGCAGAACATTTTTGGGCTACCAACCACGATCTTGACCCCAAGCGTGACTTTGAGATAGTGGACCACGCGCGACACTTTCGCCACCGCCTATGGCTAGAGTCACTAAACATAATGAACAACCCTAAGGCATTAAATCGCCAGAAAGGCATGCGTATACATCCAATCCTGGAGACAACCGTTTTATTGATGGATGATCACTGGCGCAAGGCAGCACACGTCCGTGCTACAACAATGACGAATGAGTAACGTGCCACACTTTGCTTGTAATGTATTCAAAAATTCTGTCAGTTGAGAAAGGGACACGAGTTCCGAAAGCTTCTGGAAATATTTTATTTTATTTTATTTTATACTGGGTATACTTTAAATAAATATCTGTTAAACTATGGACCCCAGTACTCCAGGCCCATTTGTCACTATTCGATCACTTTATGGCCATAATACCTACAACGATTGTGCACAGTTGCAAAAGTGCTTCCTCTCAATAGCTCGCTACAGGCAACATTTACGCTTCGCCCACAGATGCAAAAGCAATCGAATTATACCTAAAGGGTTCCGATACAAAGCCCCGTTCCACAACTCTCATATGGATCGTGCCTGCTTTAACTTCAGCCTACGCACGTTAAATTTATGGATATCCCATCTCCACCGTGAAATCAGGAACGCTGACTACAACAAGTCCAGACTGTTACAACATATACAAGGTAAGGTCTCGCCTATTGTATTTACAAACCTTATACATACCATCTGCCATCGGGCTAGTCAGACCTCGGATACCTACCGTTTACGCCAACAGCGCAAGTTCATAACTTGAGCATAGAAACTAACTCCTTAAAGACGAACACTCGTTCAGAGACGACACGACTTCTTTCGTCTTGAATCTAAGTAACAAACAACTGTCCAACGAGCAGCTGAGTGTTTTATCAAACGGTATGAAATTCGCCGTTATACCATCGAAACCTCCCATCACACAGCTCGCTATGGGCATAGAAGCCAGTATTACCAACCTTCCCGAAGAAACTGCAACGAGATCCGATTCAAGACTGCCGCAGTCCTCCGCAACACTCGAAAAACGTGCTCAAACCTCAACCACCGCCAACGTGCCGCCCTGTCATCTATAAGAAAAGACAACTCCATCGTTGTACTTCCTGCGGATAAAGGGCGCCGGACTGTTGTGCTGGACCGATCAGCCTACCGAGAGAAAGCCTTGGCCCTATTACTCGATCCTAACGTATATGAACCTCTACCTGATCCTCCCGTTAAAGTCTTGAAACGTCTGGAAGCAAATGTTAATAAAC